>NW_021939122.1:4523158-4789373 GCF_001715985.3 Manacus vitellinus | reverse complement strand
GCAGCGCACGGGCGGCCACAGAGGAACACGCTGCTGCAGGACGCCGGTGCCCGGCAGAGCTCGGGGGGTGAGCACCCGGCCTCCGCACCCGGCTGATGCTTCGAGCTGGCGGCGCAGGAATCAAAACTAGTCTGTCATCTACCTCCCCGTTCCTTCACCTGAGAGGGAGGCAGCTTCCCGACCGACGGGCCCACGATCTGTCCACTTTCTAAGTGGAGTCTAGGGCTGAAGGCAAAGAGAGGAATTTGTCGTCCCCCAGACAAGCTTGTGGGTCTTCCACCCATGGCCTGTGACCTGGAGGATGCCAGGGATGAAATGGCTCTATCCCCTCTACAATTTCGGGAGATGCTAAAAGCAACTGCTCAGAAAGGTGTCTTTCAGGAGTCACCTCTGTTCCTGTCCTACCTTACAAAGACAGAGAAAGGATCACCTTTTTGGCGATGGGATCAGGGTCTCCCTGGCTCCCGGCACCACCACCCAAGCCCCTCAGTCTGTTGGTGAGCTGAAGGGATGAGTGTTTGTGCAGGCTTTGATGGTGCCTTGCTGAGAGGGACAAAGGAGCCTGCGGGCTCCTGAGGGACTGTCAGAGCATGGTAGCTGCTTTCAGTCTCTGTAAATGTCTGCTGAAGTGGAGTAGGGTTTGATTATTATTATTATTATTATTATTATTATTATTATTATTATTTTACGTTAACAAATTGTTGCACCATGCCCAGTACTCCTTACAAGGAACCCTCACAAGGGAGATGTCTTTCCCTGACAGCCTGGTGAGGAGTCTGGGCGAGGGTGGTGGTTTTCCTGCTATTACTGTAATTACTGAGTTTACCTGACCTGCAGCCCAGGTTCTCCCCATGAAAGCCCACCTATGTTCCTGAGTTGTCTCCTGTCCAAGACACTAGTTTAAGAAGCAATATCAATCTCTGTCAGAGAAACTGTTTCAAGCCTCACTTAATATCTATTGCACTTCTATAAGGGCTTAATTCAGGCAATTAATAAATCCGCAAATTGTGATTGGATTGCAAAAGCATTGGTTAATGTACCCTACAGAGAGGTGGCAAAAAAGAATGGCATCTTCCCTCTGTCAGATGCTACCCAAAACCTTGAGATTGAGAGGTGAGGCTGACTTTGGAGACTGCCAAAAAGAAAAAGCCAGAAACCTGATCTAGGAGACCGCTCCGAAAGGAAGATGAGATGAGCTGGGGACGTGAGGTCTGTCTCGTGACCTGGCACATGTGCCCTGGCTTTGGGGACAGGGGAGGTACCTGGGCTGGGAACGAAGTCCCAGATGGGGAGAACTGCTGGTTTCATGCTATGCGCCCTGCATCAGGAAGGCAGCGGGATGAGACTGTGGGGCTATGAAGGGAGGAGGGTCAGAAACAGGAGGCTGTGGCATCGCTGAACAGGCTTATCTATTTCTCTGGCTGTTTAAAAATGGGAGATTGCTATTTACTTACGGCCTGATGGCAGAGGGGGCAAAGCTCTCTCTCTTGCTGTGGGCCACGGGGGCTGAAGGCATTAGGCTGTGCCCAGGCCGGGCATTTGCTGTTGGCTGGGGAACAGCCTCCACCAGCTGGTGTTGAAGTTACACTGAGGCTGTAGGAAGAACCCTCTCTTGTCAACACCCAGCTGAAATGGGCTGGGGTTTCAGACAGCTGGAGAAAGAAGATTTCTGAGGCCAGTCCGCCACACTTCCCTTCCTCCCCTTTGTGTGCTGCTCCCCCTTGCCAGCACCCCTGCCCTCCTCCCACCTCACCTCTGAATATTAATGCCTCTGGCAGATTGGATAATAATGTGACTGGGAATTGAATGAAGCTGGTTATTAGCTCTGGGCTTCCTTGGGGCATTTAAGGGAGTCCACAGGCTGATCTTGGAAGCTTGGTAGCACAAGGGACCAAGGCCAGACTCAGCACAGAGGGGGTTGCTTCTGTGGGAAAGGTTTTGCTTGAAATCCTCATCTCCCTCTAACCCCAGAGGAGGACAGGTACTGCAGCCTAGCCAGAGCTACAAATTCCTGTGGGATGGTTAGCAGTGGATCCATTGGTTTTCAGCAAAAATTAACTATTAAAACTTGTTTTCAGGAAGGAACTAGGAGATCTATCTGGGCAGAAGCTGAGAAACATTTCTATTATGAGGCTTTGAAAAGAGATGGAGAGTGTCAGAGTATTACCAAGCAGATTCAGGAAGGGGGCAATCCTCTGCATATGAACAGGAAATTTCCTGTTGATTGGCAGGGTACAGGTTCAAGCTCGCAGCACTCGCTTCTGAAGAGCTGCACTGTATGATCTCTCTTCTCAGGAGCCTCCTAGCCTTTCCATAGGTGGATCTCTGGATGCTGTAGCATGAAGGGAAATATCTCTGTTGAGCAGAGGAGAAACAGCTCTGGCAAAATTAGTTGATCTGCCCTAGAAATACAGTCTCTGTCCCCAGACCCTCAATCTGATGCTCTTTGCTATCTCCTAAACCGCAACTCCACCAGAAAATAAACATTTACACACTGTTGAATAGTGCAAAAGAAGAGGGAAACCAGAGCCGGGTTTGCAGAAACTGCTATTAATTTTGTCCATCTCACTTTTCAACTGTTCAAAATGTTCAGAGATTCATTAATAGGGCTGTAGCAGCTACTAGGGATCTCAGCTGATCCCCAGCCTGGGGAAGCTTGGTCCTGCCTGAACTAAATTAACCCCTCAAAATCACCATAAGAACTACTGTGATTAAGACACCGGTTTGTAAACCCCTATCAAACAAGTTCCACAATCCCAAATCTGAGAACCTAAGAAACTCTGGCGGGAGGATATAGTACATATGCCACTCTAGATCTCATAGTCCTGGTTCTACAGGCTACTCTTTTTAAATAACTACATTTATTTGCTACTTGGGGAGCTTCAATTGTGTGGCATGGGCTGGAAGGCTCAGCACCTGCAAAAACTGAAAAAGTACAAAAACAGAATAAAATTAACGACTGGAGAGTTTGTAGTTACTTTCACCTCTCTCCCTCTTCGTTCCTTCTTGCCATCAACCTCATCTAAAGCCGAAGCATCCTTCCCACCACCCATTGTCTCTTCTCCCCTTCCAATGCTGCCATTTATGCAAGTCTAATTTTCTTTAGAAAAGCTGATTATAAATGACCATTGTGAAGCCTGAGGATTTAACTGTAAATCAAGTTGACCTGTCTGCATGTGGACATTTTTATTTACTCATTTTTTTGAAAAGCAAATAAACATAGAATCCCTCCCACATAAAGCAGCTCCCCACTTAGATTTGAACACACTTTAAAAGAAATCTCTTTTGTTTTAGCCATTTTTTATTTCCTGTTTGTTTCTGAGCTTAGACTTGACAATGAAAACCACATGAAATTCCCTTTTTGTTCCATCAGATTTATTTTTGGTGCCACAATATCCCAACTTCCAGTTCTACAAGTTGGGATTTTTTTTTTGTTTGCATTTACTGCAAGGCTATTTCTTAAAGCAAATGTATGGAGGTTTTCTTTCAAAATAAAATAAGTAAGAATTTCTAGAGGACTAGATGTATCAGGATGATTTAAAAAAATTAGATCTTTATGGTAAATTAATTGAGCTGTTGAGGTCAGTATTGGTATGGATCCATAACCTAACCAGGGAGAAATACCAAAGTAGGATATGCACTTTTGTGTCCCATTTAAAAGGGTTTCACAGCTTGATATGTGTTGGGTAGTTTTTAATAACGGTGTTTAAAAACACCAGTGCCTGAGGTCAGATACGCCCTAGTCCCGGGCCAGGGTGGGAGGCTGGAAAGCCGTTCCCTCCAGTTCCTCCCTGCAGGAGAGGTTGCTCTCAGGGTGACAGGGGGCTGGGCGGGCAGAGGCATTTCTTGCTGTACGGCCCCGTTCCTGGAGCAGGCTGCCCCGTCGGAGGGAGGTGGTGTGACCCAGGCAGCAGCGTTTTGAGACGGCTCACATCCCTCTGCCCCGTCCCTTTTCTCTCTGAGCCGCTTTGATGGGATCGCCCGAGGGCCAGACTGGCTGAGTAATTAGGGCTCTGCAGCTTCCTCTCCTACCCGCCCAAACTGCTTACCTCCCAAGGCTCCGCATGGGATGTGGCCTCGAGCAGATGGAAAAACTAAGGATTTGGCGGGGGAACCGGGGAGGGGAGAAGGAAAAAAAAAATAAAAGGAGAAGCAGACTTTGTACCCTGTCCTCAGGCAGCACACTGCATTTCAGGATCCCCAAAATCAAACCTCTTGTTTTTGCTGCTTGCAATGTCTGTCGTGCCTGTGGATTTGGGGACACGGGACATTTCGCCACGGCCCCGGGTGGGGCACCTGGGCGAGAGGCTGCGGGAGAGGGTCTGCCAGCCCCCCCTGCTTGCCCACCCGCCCTTCCTCCTCTTCGCCCCCGATGCCCACGATGTCACCGGTCGCTGCGGGTGCACGGCAGGAAAATCCGGCGATCCGCGGGCCCGATCCTGCCAGATCAGACCCCGCGCAAAGCGCTGGAGGATCGGCCCCGACAGTGTTTGCTAATCGCCTTCCTCGGCCCCTTCAAACAGTGTCTGGGTAAACAGGCTGACCTTCGGGGCATGTTGCAAGGTCCATAAAGCCGGAGTTTGTGGGGGAGCAAGCTCCAGCATCCCTCCCGGAGCCACCCGCCTCCCGCCCCAGCCCTACCAGCTGCAGTATCGCAAGGAAGAGGGGAGGAGGGATACTGCGGGCTGAGATCATCCGCTTGTTTTATTCACAGCGGCCTTCGTCCTGCAAGGGTCTTCCTGCCAGAGAGCTTTAAAAAAATTTAAATATAAATTGCTTGGGGGGAAAAAAAAAAGACAAATCATCAGGAAACTTTACAGTCAGACGCAGCAGACATCAGCTCCCTCCCGCGCTGTGGGTTTGCGCTGTGAGACAACACATCCTTCAGAGAAAGCCAGACGTTTCTAGGCTCTTCTTGCCTTAACCAACAGAGCTGTTCTTTGGCCATGGTGGCTGGTGGGGACATCATGGCACTCCTGGCAGTCACCCCTTCTCCCTTGGCAGCTCTGAAACCTTCTGGGCTCTGACAGGTTGTATTAAAACAACAATCTAGCACCACCCCTCCAAAAAAAGCTTCTTTCTAGCTGCCGATTTTGCCAAGTTTTGTCATAGAACAAATGTTTATGATCAAGTTGAACTTCTCCAGAAAGGATTTCCAGCAGAACTGCTGATGGATGGCGGACACTGGCAGTTCTACAGTGCACCAAGATCAGCCAGCCATAAGGGTGTGACATGCTGATGGCAGGGGATCCTTCCTGACCTTCAACCCTCCCGCATCACCCGCTTGATTAGGGGCTTTTTTAAGCATGTTTACTAATTGTGAGAACCATTTACATCTTCGATAAAATCTGAGTCATCCACTGCCCCCTCCATCTGCATACAAATCTACTGACAGCAGCTGGAGTCACAGAGCTCCAGTCCTTGATCTTGCTATCTGGGCCTCCCTAAAATGGGCCAACTTTACAGCCACAGACTCTGCCCAGCTTCTGCAAGCACAGCCCCCACAGGAATTGGGCCAGTTTCCTTTGACTGCCAGAATAATTAGTCAAATTCATGCAATCGCCCAAATAAATACAGCAACACATACCGATCTGCTGATGCCAGGCCCTGGTGGCCTTTGCTGCTGCATGAGCAGCGCGTGTCCAGCCCTGAGGTGCAGGCAGGCTGCCTGCGCCTCTCATCCCTGCCCAGGATCCTGGCTTGCAACTGTCTCATCTCGCTCCTGGCTCTGCAAGAGTCCCTTGTCTGCTGTGGCTATGCAACTATTTCTCATATGCAGACACAGGCAGATCCCTCAGTGGTGGCATGGGTTGCTTTGGAGCCAGCTTGATGGGGCTGCGGGAGTGGACAAGGGTAGGCAGGGACGAGTGGGGTCGGCGTGTTCAGGCCAGGCCAACGCTTTAGCAGGTCCTTTGTTTTGGTTACAAGATTTTCACAGGCAGAACTTCTTACTGAAATCAGTCTATTTTTCCCCTTCCCTAAAACAAAGGGATTAATTTCCCTGAAGGACTTTTCTTACCCCATGATTGCAGACCATGCCCTCACTCCCAGCACTCCTGCACTGTGGAGCCGCACCGCGCCAGCAACTTTGTGCGATCAAAATTTGTTTGGGCAAAACTGAGTCTTTGCTAATTTATTTTGTTCCAGATGCCTAACAAACAAATAAGCCGTAACAAAGCGTAGCTTTATTAATATAGCTGCACAGTCTGTCAGAAAGAAAATCCTAGTCCTGGTTTAGAGAGCCGAGGTGCCAAAAGCCCCATAGAGGCTGAGCGTCCAAGGGACATTGGAAACCCAGCTGGACACAGCAAGACCTGCTGTACAGTGCTTACAAGAATGCAAGAATTATTAATGTTTAGTTTAGGGAAAAAAACTTTGCAGAAAGTATGGCAGGACTTTTTCTTCTGTGCTAGGATTAGAAACTAATTTTCAAATTTTATGTGCTATTTCAGAAACTATCTAGGTAGGCTAAGGGCAGCACTGAGGTCCACAGAAACTGATGCAAGTAACTTGCCTTAAGCCAAGCCCAAGCATGTTGCCCTGCCTCTGCAGAACCCCATGCTTCAGCTCAGCAGGGTCTGCACCAGTCTGGGGGCCACAGACACACCCACTGGGGAGAATGATGCACCATGTACAGGGCATGGTGGCATCAGGGCACTTCCATGGCACAGGAACACAGTGTGGCCCATCAAATAAGCGAACGGGACACATTCCATTGTGGGCTTTTTTTTGCTGTGGACATGGGTATGGAGCTGTCAATCCTTGGGACATTTCCATTGTGATAATCCTCCGGAATACAGGCAATCTATTAACTCTCTGCTGCCCAGAGCAGAAGTTTCAGCCATCACCCTCCTCTGCAGCTGGAGGTTCCTGTCAAAGTGAAGGAAGTGAGTATCTTGCTCTCACGTTTCAGGCTGCCGCCAGCCCCGGGGAAATGCATTAGGCAGTGTCCAGCAAGGCTGGGCATTTCCCTGACACCTCTTATCTGAGGATCTGAAAGCACTTAAAGGAATTTTGCTTCATTACCTTCACCGGCTCAGATATGCTCATTAACATGATTTCTGAGATGAAGGATAGAGTCCCAGAACAGTCAAGTAGTTTTACCTACATCATAAACCAAGTCAGCCACAGCACCTTACCCTCCCACCTAACATTATTGGAAACTTCTCCACAGAGCCATGCACGCAATGAGAAACAATCTGAACCCCCTTGTCAGAGAGCCAGCCTGTGCTGCCAGCTGTGGCTAGGAAGCCTGGCAGCAAGGGCCCGGGGCTGCTGCAGTTTGCATGGCACCATGCACTGCTGGCAGTGCTCTACAACCCACAATGTTTGTGGGGCAGTGCCAGGCAACTTGTTCTGACAGTAAAGATACTAAGTGCCTCAGGGAGCTTTGCAAATTCCTGCTGATGGGAGGAATAAACCCCCCAAATCATGTTCCAGGCTTCAAAGCAGCATACACCACTATGAAACCAGTGCCAGAGCTCAGGGGTTAGTGCCCAGCTGCAAGGACTAAATTGAGAAATAAAGTTTATTATAACCTGTGACTCAGCCCTTGCTGGAGGTCAGTGATCCACTTCTGAGTGTGCACCCGAAAGCACTGCTCAGCCAGCCTGGGGCTGTGCACAGCCTGATGTTTTTGGAAGCAGGCAGCTTGGCTCTCCTGTCCCATAATGGCCCTGTGCTCTGGGTCACCAGTTAGCTGCTGCTGTTTATCTTGCAGTGATTAATGGTCATTCTCAGTTCCTGCTGCAATTCCATTAAGATTAGGGACTTAAAGCTACACTGAGATGTTTAGCAGTGGGTGACCCATAGTTATATTTCTATAATCTTGAGGAAACAAAGATTAACTCTTGTCCCGCATCCCATACTTTTTGCTTTCTAGCAGCAGGGAAAGAGCCCTTTGCAGACAGTGCTGGTGTTGGCTGGCAAAAAGACTCTCAAGTTGCTGAGCAATTCATGTGCTGTGCAGGTGTAACACTTGAAATCCCAGCCTGCAGGCACTCTGATGACACCATTCCCTGAACAAACGCATGTATCCAGAGAACAAAACGCTCTTCCAGGCGGGAACAGGCACAGCCTCAGCCACTTCCTCTTTGACAGGGGGCAGAGGAAGAGGCAGGGGCTGTTTCACCTTAGCTCAGCCCCTCACAGGGTCCAAAGTACAGAGGCAGATCATCTTCCTGAAAATGTGCAGTTAAATAGGGTCCCAAATATTTGTCTCTGCTAAAAGTAAGCCAGCACACAGGCAATGTGAGCATGGGAAGAGTGAAGCAATCAGCAACGCTCCATCAGGAACTGCGGATTCCCCCCAGCAGTTTGAATTCTGCGATTGATGGAGCAGGAAGAGACAGCTCTGACCCTAAGAATCTAGTGTAACATCATACCTTCACCTCAGGCAATGGAAGAAAGAAAGGACACTTCCCTCCAACTGATTGTGGAGTGCCTTTCAGCCTGAGGGATAACCCTGAACTCTTTGTGGAGATCAGTGATTCCAAACAGAGAATTCAGCTACCCTGGCCCTGTCTGGAGGTAGAGGCAGTGGAGGAAGCTCACAGGTCCACAGGGCTGTGCTGATCTGCTGGAGATAGGCCACCTTAGGGCTTCCCTCCTACCCTTGGGTCACCAGTGGTCCTTGTGCTGCTACCTAGGGACCTGAAGCATCAGGTCCCTGCTGAAGCACCCCTGCAAACCCATGGGAAGCCAATACAAGAGACAGCTTTTCCCTCCAGATCAACCTGCTGAAGCAAGTTCAGCAGGTAGCCTGCTCCCCAATGGTAGTGCAGAGTGTCAAGCAGCACACACTTGTCAGTCTGAAAGCAGCTCTCAACAGGCAACATCCACATCACAAAAGCTGTATAATTAGCCTTACCTGGCTTGAAGTTAGCCATTATGTTTCCTTCCTGCCCTCTCAAAAACAAAAACCAACCAAACAAGCAAAGGCTTCTTTGCTACCAGGTGATGGAGCAGCATGATACTGAGAACCAGTAGAGGGGTCACAGGGACCCTTGTTTCTTTTTTTGGGTAAACAAGGTTGCCCTCCTCATGTAGAAGTGCCCTCCTCCCACCCCAATAGCCCTGGCTTGGGCAACTGGGAACTGACACAGATATAGAAAGGAGGTGAATTTAAAAGGAGAAAAAGCCTCAAGCCAGAACTGCTCTCCTGCTCTCCGCCATGCCTGTGGAGCAGGGATGGCAACTCCCTCTCTGGCTGGAGGGTCTTGCACAGGTGGCCTCAGCACCTTCACGTGGGCACCAAGGGGAGGATGCACACAGGCAGTGAATGGAAGAAGAGGAGTGTTTGTTACGAGTTTGCGAACGTTTATCTCAGGAGCAGTAACATATGGCGATGGAAAGAGTTACAGGTGCTGGAGCAGGCTGGGAGTCATGGCTGGTTTTACGAAACTGAAACCTCTGAGCAAGCCTGGCTGCATGGTGCTGGTACAGGAGCTGTCCTTAAAGAAACTGTTCTTTTATGTTAAAAGAAAGTGAGATGAAGGCTCAAATGGAGATGATAAGTTTGATTTTTATCTAAAGATGTTTTTGAGGTGCCAATTTCAGTAACTCCTTGAGACCAGGCAAACAACTTAGTAGAAATGCCACAAAGGTTTAGCGTTGACTTTCTTAATATCTCTGCCTAGAGTTAGATCTAGCCAATGTGGAAGAAAGCTCCTTTATTTGAATCCAAAAGGGCTGTATAATCTAGAATAATACCTACAGCCTTTTGTGTCAGTAGCATGAGGTTACCTTTGGGTAAATACATTGGTACCGAGCTCACGTGCTCTCCCCATTGCAGACTTTTCCTGCTGTTATAACCATGGTGAGCAGATCCGCCCCTCCCTTTGCTTTTGCTTCTCCATGACCTCCTCACAGTGAACTGAGAAGGCTTTCCTTGATGCCACCACATATGGCACATGCTATAGGTTATGTAGTTACAAATATACATACAACATCTCCTCTTTGAAATCTTCCTGGTTTTAAATTCAGTTCAGAAAGCAAACTTATGCTCAGCCACAAGTCCCAGTTTCATCTTGAATACTGGCCACACTTTAATACCAGTTTTAATCTAGGTGCCCACTGTATCTCTGAGGCAGGCCTAGCATGCTGTGTTGCATCCAGCAGCTTGGATCAACCTTGCAACTGCTGCACTGGTGCAGTCAAGAATGGGACATGAATTTTCAGTAGCGGGACTGGGTCTCCCTGAGCACTGTACCTTGTGTTGTCTTTTACACCTATGGAACCAGCTGTAAGATACCACTCCCTGTTCTTAATATTTTCCCTCTAGTTCACACAGATGAAAGCAATGCAAGATGTGCAAAAAAAAGCATAGAGGACCCTGCACAGAAGGACACTGTCCTTGAGTTACAGCAAGACAGGAATCTGAATTCCTCCTTAAATCTGGTCCAGTACAGAGTCAAGCCCTAGAAGAGAGGAAATTGTGCTTGACAGATGCAATCATATGCAAATGGCTGTAGAAGAGGGGAAATTATCATCTACAAACATTGGGCAGAAATTCCATCTGCTGCAGCCTCAAGAAGGGCTCTTAATAAATTCTGAGACAGCAAAGTGACACACATCTTAATCAAGACTTAATCCATGGAATTAATTCACTGTGCGTTTCTGCATAATTCTGAGAGTAATGCTAAAAGCCATGGCAATATCAGCAGCAGATGGACTCCCCCTACTCCATGCAAAGGTATTAAAGAAAACACAGCCCCTGTCACATCACTTTGTGTACGTACACATGGCAAAAAGCAACAGGGCTGTGCCCTGCTGCTGCCAGCAGCTTAACACAGCCGGCAGACATCAAAGGTCAGGCTCGCCACGAGGTGGAAATGGAAACCAGCCGCCTGGCAAAGATGGAGCCCTGCCACTTCTCTCCCATAGGAGAGGAGAAGCCCAGAGCAAGGCAAAGGTCTGGGAAACAGCACCAGGGCCCTTCATTAGATGCTGCTTCCAGAGAGCAGTGACTGAGGCTGGTGTTGAGACAGATCCTCCAGTACCTGGGAAAGGCTGGGAGTGGAGACCAAGTGTAGGGGAGGGCAAGAAAAACTGCTAGGGGGTTTGTGAGTGAGATCAGTTGCAGAAGAGAGCCAGATAACCATTAGACATGGCTCCCTGCCCTCTCACCGCAGTCTGGGAAGCACGCTGCAGGTATGGGGATCAGCCTTGCCAAGGGCCCTGGCGGCAGCCTTGCACAAATTGACAGGAGGCTTTAGACAGCTCTGAAAATACATTCTTAGTCACTGTCATCCATCTCCAAAGGAGGTGCAACAGCTATGTGATTAATCTCTTGTTTACATGTCTAAACACTAGCACAGTCCAGACTGCCTTCAGCACGCTCCCTCCCTGACCCGCATGGATTTGAGGGGCTGAGCAATCCTTCACCACCTAGAATCCAATCTTTACAACTGACCTTTGCATGCAGTTTGGAAGTCCCAAACACCTGGTCCAAACCTCCCTAAACTCAGGGGTCCCAGATCCTGGCACAGTGCATTGGCTGCTGTTATGTTTTAGAGGGAGCGGATCCCTAGCCGGGAAGGTGAGGTATCAGCTGGAGGTGGCTGAAACTTCAGAAGCTGCTGTGGTCCCCTCCAAGTGATCCAGCCTTCATAAACCATGCACTGGTGACAGTGCAACATCCTGCATTTGCCAGGGTTATGATCCAAAACTCAAATTAAGGGCCAGCACAGGGCCAGCTCACCTTTCCAAGGGGATGTGGCCAGACTTGGAGCACTTACTGCTTCACATCTGCCTCTTCATGAGCATCCAGTGTGGTCCAGAACAAAGTGGTACTCTCAGCCGAGCTCCTCTGGGCAATACAGGTGGAGGGTGGAGGGGCCCGAAGGAAGTAAATGAGAGAATAATCATGAGAATAATTGATCTTGAGACAGAGAGGTGAGGAAAGAGGTGGCAGAGGAGTCACAGTGATTCCTGCAGTTGTGTGGAGCAGCATCACCAGCTTTCCAGTTGGAATGCTTTCATCTAGGGGAGATGCCTCACCAGTACAGAACAGTCACTTGAGGGGACGTGGGGAGCCTTCAGTCAGGATGACCTAAGGTTGGAAGTGAACTGCTTCTGCAGCCAGGATCACTAGTTCCCAGGCACCCAAGGGCATGTAATGTGATTCCTGTGTTAATTCAGGTTCCAGAGGCCCTTATGTACCCCAAAGGAGTCCACTTACACTGCCTGGGTCCCTGCTTGTAGCAGTGGCTGTGCAGGCAGATGTGCCTTCCTATCAGTGCCAGGCACAGGAGTGCTTTTCTTTTGGGATGTGTGCATGTAGTGCTCTCTGGACAGCTTTAATTGGGCTTGACCAGCTTGTGGAGAAGCAAGATAGAAAGAGGGCAGGGAGGATGGGAGAGGTGGGATGACTGGGGAAGGTGCTAACAGCCCTTGGCTGGCCCAGAACCACTTCCTCAGATCTCCATTACACAGCATGCTCCCGGCGTTGCTATTTCAGTCTGAATGTCACCTATAAATTGGAGGCTCTTTCTCTGAAGGCTGCAAATAGAAGTGTCACTAGATGATCTTTGATTTATAGAGAAGCTCAGCAGAAAGCCAGGTATGTCCATTTTCCAGCCAGGAAACTCAAAGGGGTCCAAGGATCACACAGGGATCGTTTACTTTTCCCAGACCTTTCCTCAAGGGTTGGCAAGTCCCTGCTGGAGGGTGTGGGGAGAGGTCACACACATAGATTCATCTCCCTGATCACCCTGTGACTGCTGTTTTTCAGATTCCTCCTCCTCTACCACCCATCCCTGCCCCATGGATTTCAACCTTCTGGCAGACGCGGAGGCTCGCAGCCCAGCCTTGTCTCTCTCGGACTCTGGAACTCCTCAACACGAGCACAGCTGCAAAGGGCAGGACCACAGTGGTGAGTGCAAGGCTCAAGAGGCATGAAAGACCCTGACCTGTCATTTTGGGTTGATCTGGTTCACCAGTGGCTTGCAGGAACCAGCTGCAGGGCTCCCAGGGATACATGGAGCTTCCTGTTGTACCGGGAGCCAGCACAATGCTGTAGCAGCACGGCTGTCCCAGCAAGCAGGGAGAAGGCATAGGGGTGCATATGGCAATGACAGCCATCAGGAGGGCAAGAGCATCATTCCAGCCATGGAGTTGCCTGGCCCTGGCTGCAGGTAGCCACTGCTCACAGAGGGCACAGCCCATGGCAGGCAGGAGCCAGGCAAGCCAGGTCACAGCCCAAGCAAGATTTTATTGTATTTGCCTGAACAGTATCCCCAGAGCAGTAGAGTTCTCCCCACAATATAGGAAATCTTATCCAAGGCACAGAAGGCTATACCTAATTTTAACTGCCTTTTTTTTTTTTTTAACTGTTTAAATTGTTTAGATTTAAACTTTCAATGCTAAAGGTAAACCATGGGGTGAACTTCCCAGGTTCAGGCAATAAGAAAGAAAGGAAGCACTGTCTTGCTCCTGCTTTGGCTGAAAAAGCACGCTCACCTGTGCCTTAGTGCAAGGCTCTGCAGCAGGCTGTTGCTCTCCCCAGGAGGTGCCTCTGACCATTCCCAAAGGCTGAACAAACCCCAAGTCTGCTGCATTCTTTATCAGGCTCTGAATAAGAAACATCACCATTCATACCTGTTCAGAAATCAGCTACCAAATGCTATGGCTTCCCCTGGATTTTGCATCCATCTGCTCCATCCCTTGTCACTCTGGATGTGTCAGGACAATGCAAAGCTGCTCCTGCTAGTGCCAGCATGAGGGGAGGTGAGGGCTGGGGACAGCCTACTGCTCTTCGTGTAAAGCCTCCAGGCTCACCCATGTGCAAAAGCTAATGAGTATAATGATGCAGATTAACATTCCCCAGAGTAAGTATCATGAAGGGAGTTACAGTGGGATAACTATGGTCAGAGAATCCACCTGCCAAATTCCCCAGTGTACTTGTACCTTAGTTGGGCACATCCCCAAGCTCAGTGGCTCCTCGTCAGCTGCTTTGGATGCATGACAGCGTCTCCATTCAAGTGGCCTTCCCAATCAAGCCCACCCTGGCATGCCACAGAACTGCCAATTTAGGCGCTGACTTTTTTTTCCATTAGGCATGAGCAGCTAATTCCAGCTATGACCACAGTCGTTTCATTGAGTGGGCGAACGTGCACTAGATTTATTCCACAGCCTATTCTGGGGTGACAATAAATGCTGGATGCCTGGCTACATCATTCCTCACTGTCTTAAATGGTCTAGAAATAAAATGGTTCTGGGAGGTGAGTGTTTGTTAGCTCTACCTGCACGCTGAGGCTGGCAGCTTGTGCCTTTGCACCACAGGCTGATGGCAGCCACACACCAGCAGTGTCAGGCAGAGCAGAGCTGGCTACTGAGGGCTGCCCAGGACAGGACAGGGCTGCACTTCTGGCACTTCCTCAAGAGAGCAGCCTCCCTACTTCTCTTTGGCCCTGTTTCATTCATCCACAGAGTAAGAGATCCCGAGGAAGTGAACACAAACCTTGCTTGTCTGAGCTCAGCTCTCAGGGATCTCAAGTGTTCTCTGATAGTATGGCATGGTTTGTGACACCCCCTTCTGTTGGTTTCATTAGGCATCACAGGTAGGAGGAGAGCAAGGATGAGGAGCGAGGTGGGTAAAGAACTGCCCCACATTCCCCCATACTGTGCTTCTCAGCATGGATTCAGGGCACCCACATCCTTTGTGTGGGCTCCCTTCTTTCTCTGTATTGCCACGTTGCTGACCCCCACTGCAAGTCAAATCTCTGCCCTATTTACAGAGAGCACTTCTTCCTTGTGTAGAGAGAAAGCAGAAAAGATGACATTCCCTATAAGCAATGCTCGGAAAGAGCCACAGGTAGCAGGTATGGAAACAAAGAGGACAAGATGAACTTGTAACTGCAGGAATTTTTCCAGGCTCAAAGTCAGGATTCCTACTTCTCCTTAGACTTAACAAGATTTATGAAAAGCTCTACACCAGAAGGTATTGAGAAGATGAATTGAATACCAAAGCAAGATACTTGGTGATCCTTTCCACCCAGATGCAGCCTGTAAGCCAGTGCTACCTTCATTCCATTCTCCTTCCCTCTCGGTATAGTTTCTTCCTGCGTGAAGAAGGGCAGTCCTGAGCAGGAGCTCCTGATTAGGGCACAGCCTCCTGCTTCACAGCAGCCCCTTTGGAAACAAACATTTGTCAGGGACTGGTGAGAACATATCGCCTGTATGCATCAGGCTTCTAATTAACCCAGGCTCAGCAGATGAACAAACAAACCAAATGTTGTCAGTTCTTCTGTACTGAGCCATTCCTAATAACTAGCTCAGATGTGGTGGTATCACTCCCCTTTTAATGTTTTGGAGATGGATAATGCATGAATCTCCCTCTTCCAATACTAGTTTAGAGCATTCAGCTAGAGAAGTCAGATTTATACCCTTGTCAAGAACCACTATCAAAAAATTCACATTAAGAGCATGCATCCAAGAGTCCTGCTGAACATGGGACCCCCACACAAAGACGCTCATGGAAATGAGAAGAGTACCACAAGACCACAGTAAGCTCTTTAGTTCCACTTTTCAGTTCCTATGGCTTTGTCTGTTTCAAGAGTGCACTGTGACAGTTCTTGTACAGATACACCCTGGATGGAAACACAAGCTGGTCCTGGCACTGGGAACAGGACATGGCACCTTCCTGCTTGGAAGAACCAACTTACATCCTGCTGCTGTGAACAATGGCCATCTTGCTCTCCTTGCATTCACATTCCTGCTGATGGATAGCATTTGATGTGCCACAGAAGGAGAGGTGGGTGGTGAGGAGCCTGTGGGGAACCCACATTGCTTCAGTCAGTGCAAGACATACCCACAGAAGCAAACCTCTGACCACAGTCAGGCCTTCCTCTGCTGAGAGCGAGCACCCCTTCTGCAAATGCTCCTGTGACTCCAGCATTGCTCCCTTTGGAGAAAGGCAAGTACAAGGAGGGTTTTCCAGGAACAGCAGGAAGATTTCTGAATTAACAGGCTGTCACAGGAATGGGGTAGCGGCACCAGGTTCCTGAGACAGGAGCATCTTCAAGGGCTGGGCTCCATTAAAGCACCTGCTGTTAGAGCAGCACTGCCCTGCAGCAGAGTCCTTTCTCTGGTGAGGCTTAGATGCTTTTAAGTTTCCCCCTTATGCCCCATAAAAGCTAAACGGAAAAGATGGAGCCTATTTTCCAGAGCATATCCATCTGACTTGAGGAATCCTTTTTCTCCTCTCTCAACTGTATTCCATGCTACTGTTTTCTTGCCTCTCTGCTTTTCAAGGGAATGTACCAGATACCTTCATGCTCAGATTTTTTGTGGACTTTGAATCCTTTTAAGCTTTCCACTCAAAGAATCACAATCAAACAAAAATCTGAATTTCAGCAGAGTGATGTCAGGATTTTTTTAAAGGTTTTTCTTCTAAGTGGAACAGTTTGAGAGCTTATTTGCAATAATTTTTATTTAGTTTAGCTCTTTCCCACTGTAAAAGGACTCTCCTCCTGCTGAAGACCTGATTTTAAGTTGGAAATACTTCACCTCACTTCTAGATCAGAGGTAGGAGGAGTTGAACATCAGAAATTATTTGTTTTCACTGGAATAATTTTCTCCTGTGGTGACTCGTTGTGATTCTCAGCAGAATTAAACACAAGCTAAAGCTTTCTTCCATCATAAAAAGAAAATGTCCCATTTGAGCACTTGGGCAATCTATGGAGGACAACTACAGGGAAGATGCTTATGTTTTCATTCTGCCCCTATTTGCAGAGTACCAACAGCATCAGAAGGGGCTGTGGCACAGGGAAGCACCTGGCTGCCCACCTCCAACCACGGCAGCCCAAAGCTCAGCATTGAGACATTGTCTCAATGCCCAGGAGGAGGCTGAGCTGTGTGTTTCGGTTAGATACCAGTGTGAACGCTGGAAAGTTTTGAGATGTTCATTTAAGGGGCAACAAAATGAAAGACATTGCCTCTAGGAGAGGAGTCTCTGATTGAAGAGACAGGCAGAGGCAGGAAGAAAGGGAGATGCTGGAGTACTTCGTGATAAGGTCTAAGAGAGGCCTTTTCCTACTTTTTAAAAATCAAAATATGTGCACCTAAGTAAGAAGGTAGAGGAGCGAGAAGGGAGCAAGGGTGAAAATTTGTGTTTCTCAGGTTTAGTTAATTGAACAGCCTCAACTTGCTATCATTGGCAATTTGCCTTTTCCCATCACTTGTCCACAGCAACATTGCTGTGCCATAAGCATCAATTTCTCTTCAGTTTTTCTAGAGGACACCTTAGGCAGAGACTTTTAAGCAGAGTAAAAACCTGCTAACCTGGGTAAGTTCTGCCACTATCACCCATGTGATAGCGACAGATGAAAATCAGAGACTGGAAGTTTGGAAAATCTAAATCCAGTCACTTGGAAGATAATATCTATTATGGCAGTTAAATGATGGCAAGCTGTGCTGCATCAAGGGGCCATTGTTTTTGGTGCAGGGTGGATGCCTGCTCACAAGGACAAGGGAGGGAAATGGGACCATAAGTGGTGACTGAAGTGGAGGGGGACCTCACTGAGCCTGTACTGATTGCTCCAAGGATAGGCTCCCCAGCTGCATCCAAGCCCTCAAGTTAACTCAGGGGATCTCTCCCATTTTTCTATTTCTCACACAGACACCGAGAAGTCCCAGCAAAACCAGACGGACGACTCCAACCCTGAAGACGGCTCGCTCAAGAAGAAGCAGCGGAGGCAGAGGACGCACTTCACCAGCCAGCAGCTCCAAGAGCTGGAAGCCACTTTCCAGAGAAACCGTTACCCAGACATGAGCACCAGGGAGGAGATTGCAGTCTGGACCAACTTGACAGAGGCACGAGTCCGGGTAGGACTGCAGCTCTCCCACCTTCCTGGGCCTGAGTTTGTGGGGAAGAAGCTGGCTGTGCTACAAGGATAAAGCTGTCCCCAAATCAGGAAAGGAATTGGGAGCACTAGGAAATTTCCATTTTGGAAACACCTCACCAAACTCTACACTTGAGATTTGACACATCGAGCCACAGACGTATCACCCCACGCTGGTTGTGCCTTCCCCACCCAAGGCCACCTTGCCATTACACAGGAAGATACAAAGCCCAGGCTCTGCCCCACAGAGCACCACCAGTTGGCTGCCTCGGCCTAGCAGACCCCTTCCTTGCAGTGCCATCATTCCCCAGCCCTAGCCTTGCTGGAGGGCACTCTCTGGGGTTCACAAACCACTGTCCAATCACAGGCATGGTATGGCATTGCTCCAGCTGGAATGAGAGCTTCTCCCTGCTACTAGAAATATGAGTTGGCAGCACCATGAATAGCCTTCCAGCAGCTTCCATGCTGTAGGAAGTTATATTGTTTGAGCCCCTCCAACACTAACAGATTTTCCTGTTAGGAGACAGACTTATAATACCGCACCCTAAGCTGGTCCTGAAGTAAAGTAAAAACAAGAGAGGTTATTTCCTCCATTCAGCAGCTCTCAAGACACATCCCCCAAATACTTTGCTCCAAGTCACACAGCCCCAACCCCACCACCTAGCTTTAGTCACTTGGAAATACAAGAAGTATTTCTCTCTCTTTTCCCCATATAAAAGGCATCTGTTTATTGAGTGAGGTGGGTTTTATTCTGCGTGTTGTGAAATGGCGGTGGTTGGAATTTGATCTAGGTGGTGATTCTTGCTGGGAGATGACCCTGCAGCCCAGACAACTTACTGAAACTCTGTCCTGATGTTCAACCTCCCAGCTCCCTGGGAGCATCCCCGGCCCTTTGCTCTGGGTTTGCTGGGCAAAGAAACCAGGGCAAGGCCCCTTCCAAGGACAGCCCAGAGTGATTCCCATGCCCTCCTTCTCTATCTCTTGCAGGTCTGGTTCAAAAACCGCAGAGCTAAATGGAGGAAACGAGAGAGGAACCAACAGGCTGAACTGTGCAAGAACAGCTTCGGAGCCCAGTTCAATGGACTGATGCAGCCTTATGATGACGTGTATTCCAGCTATTCCTACAACAACTGGGCCACCAAGGGGCTCGCCACCAGCCCGCTCTCAGCCAAGAGCTTTCCATTCTTCAACTCCATGAATGTCAGTCCCCTCTCCTCCCAGCCCATGTTCTCCCCACCCAGCTCCATCACCTCAATGACCATGCCTTCCTCCATGGTCCCTTCTGCAGTGACAGGAGTACCAGCCTCTAGCCTCAACAACCTGGGAAACATCAACAACCTGAACAGCCCGAGCCTCAACTCTGCTGTCTCATCCAGTGCCTGTCCTTACGCCTCAACAGCCAGCCCCTACATGTACAGGGACACATGCAACTCCAGCCTGGCCAGCCTGCGGCTGAAGGCCAAGCAGCACGCCAACTTCACCTACCCGGCAGTGCAGACGGCAGCTTCCAACCTGAGCCCTTGCCAATACGCTGTGGACAGGCCTGTATGAAGGGCTGCCCTCTGCCAACCAGGGACTTGACCTTAGCCTGACAAAAGGAGACCTTTAGCCCTACAACAGCGTACGTCCTGCAGAGAATGAGAGCGAACATGAGAGCGTAAGAGGGAGAGGGAGAGAGAGAGAGAGAGAGAAGTGAGCAGGCAGACAAACCTTTACAAAGATTTGTCTATCGTATGGTGAATTTTGACTGTCTTTCCCCTTCAAAACCCCTTCCCTTCTTGCCTACTAAAACTCCTCCTCCTCCATAAAGAAACCAAAACACTCTACTGGAAGCCCTAGTGGAGACATAGGAGCCCCAACATGCAGGGTGCCTGACCCATGGGTGGCAGAACCAAGTATGTTTCAATCTTCCCCTCCAAACTCCACAGGGGTGAGCCCCCCAAATCCTTGGAACAGCATGGGCAGACACACTTCACCCCTGCAGGGCATAGCCAGAGACAGGACAATGTGGGTGGTGCCATTTGGTGCTTGGCTGACCCACTTTCTCTGCACATGTGCAAGACTTCAGTTAAAGATATCTTGCCCATTTATTTATCATAAGGATAATGAAGCCAGTAAGGAAGCCTTGTCTCAATTGATTGGCATCTCTCTTTATAATGCATATATACACATGGCCCTTCAGACTTGAAGTCTTTAGGAGCTGGGGGTTGTAAGAATATAAAATATGTGTCTGTATATATATCTTATATATATGCAAATACATATATAGACATTAAAATATGCTTTTTTGTTTTGTATGTGAAATAACCTACAAAGTAGACCTTAAAACCAAAAACCCTGTAAAGGAAGCACATCCACTGAGGCAGTGTCCTGCCTGTCATGCTTTACTGCTTCAGTCATTTCCAGTCAGACACAAACACTGTTGCCAGTGTACATCCAAAACACCCCTTTTTGCAACCGTCAGCTCCTCCTTGCACATCTCCTTCCCTTCCCTTCTCCAAATCCCATTTCCAAAAGAGATAATAAAATAAAAGTTGGCACAATCCCTTTAAGCTTCTGCTTGTCTGGTTATTGAGAGCACAAACCTGCATCTGAAGATTTTTAAATCAAGTGCCATCAGCCTGGCAAGAGTGAGCATCTTTAGGAGCACTAGCATGAGGCAACCCAAGCTGGAACAGGGGCTGAGTTTTGGAGGAGCCAGTTTCATCCATTCAGTGGATGAAAGATATGCCCGACTATGCAGAGCAGAAGGCCAACTCCAGCACATGTTTCTCACTATTTCCTTTGGGAGCCAGTGGGGAAAAATCAAGACTTAGTTTAGGTACTGATTTTTCAGTCTGAGGTTTTCTATGGAATTAACATTACTCCAGACCACTCTGATTTCTAAACAGGACAAACCCAGTCAGTACCCACACAAGGTAACTAGTACATGCCAGTGTGTGTGGCCAGTGGCTCTGCAGGCTGGCCTACTTGTCTCAAGTTTCTCCTTCCCAGTGCTGCACGGAGATGATGTTGTGGTCTGTCTCTGCAGTCAAAGGTATTGCACCATGTAGGATCCAGACCAGGTGACAAACCACACGCCAGCTCTGGGCTGAGAGCACTTTGTACAGTGACCTAATGACTGATACAACCACATGAAAACCTTAAAATCTGCAGAAAACAGAGAAAGCAAATAACGAAGTAAGCAAGTTGGCAGCAGAGAGCTCTGGGAGAGGTCCCTTGTTTTTCAAATTTCAGCTGCCTTCCTGATGCAGCTGGGCCAGTACAGCCTTCCACATTCGGCTCCCTCCCCATGGGGCCAGGACATGGACATCATGCTCTCTGGTCCAGCACAAACACTGCAGGTTTACTACACGTGTACTCCAAACCTCCTCCAGGACCTCTCTCTCCCACACAAGTCCCCAGTACCTTCACAGCTATGTCTTCTTAGTACTGCAAAGAAAGCAGGCCATTTTTAGCAGGGTCCTGCTTATTCTGAAGACCTGTTAGGCAGATAACTTTGTCACTGGATACTTCCCAATCTGCAGATTTAGCAAGTGCACATTCTCCTCCATCATCCAGGTCATTAGGGGAAATGCTGAGCAAAACCAGTCCTGGAACAGATGTCCCTGAACCTCACTCAACAGACCCCTTCCTTTTCAACAGTGACCTGTAGATACTTCTAGTTATAATTATTCAATGGGTTTTGTACCTACCTGATATCTCATCTAGATGGCAGCAAGAGCTCTTCTTCACCATGCCATTGCTCTGTCATAAAGGAAATTTGGATTATTTTGACCAGATTCCATTCTTGATGGGTCCATATACCTCCCATTCATCTCCACTGCTTACAAACAGTGAGATTATTTGTTCTAGCATTTTTGGGTGGTGATGGGGCTGGGATTTAACTATCAGCAGTCCCTGGCTTTTGGTCTCAGTCCCTGTTTTGAAGAGGGGGTACAAAGCTTGCATTTTACAGTCTTTCCAAGCTTCAGTGTCTCTCAGGAGTTCTCATAGATAACAATAACTAATTCTGGGATTGTTTTGTGTGAAGTTCACCACACCCAGATAGTCTGAAAAACTCCTGTTTATCTAAATACTCTCTTGCACTTTTCTTATTCAAGGACAGCCTTCAGCCCCCATCACCGGCATGGCTTGTGCTCCCCGTTTCCCCGTAGCTGTCTGAGTCTGAAGACTAAGGCAAAGTGCACCGAACAGTTGGGTGTCCTCAGTGGCTGCCGTCAGTGCTTCCCCTCCACCGAAAAGCAGCACAGCACAGACCCTGTTCAGTATCCTCTTGTTCATACAACGGGGGATGTTTTCTGACTCCCCTCGCTTGGTGCGTGCTGTCAGTAGAGCCCCGAACGGCGGGGTGGATGCGAACCTCCGAGCCCCTGCTGCGCGTGTTAACAACTGGGCTCAGGTAGACCCACAGCTGTGAGAGGTGGCTCTAATTTCTGTCTTAATCGCCGTTTCGGACCCCGTTGCCGCCGGGCAGCGCGGGCGGCGGGTGTCACCTAGCGGCGGGCAGCGGATGCCGGTGGGCACCGCGCTCCTGCCCCGCGCCGGAGGACGGATAAAGCCTCCGGAAAAAAAAAAAAGCCCCTCTTGCTCCCCGCCGGCTCCCTAGCCTTGATTCATCGGTTCTCGCAACCTGGGGCCCCGTCTACTCCCGCCCCCAGGAAACCTTCCTCTTCGCAGCACGTCCTCTGCCCGGCCCGTGCCGGAGCTGCAGGGCTGCTCCCCTGCATCCCGCAGCCTCCGTACATCCCTTCGGCTGCCCCTAAGCCAAGCTGCTCCAGCTGTGCAAGGGTCCTCAAAGACTCCTTCAGTGGGGACCATGGCTCCCCCTGAGCAGTGACTCCTGCATGAGAGGCAACCGATTGCTCTTCATTCCCTCAAAGTAAAACAAACAACCCCCCCCCCAACCCAACAAAAATAGACAAATCCTCAAGATACATCCCCTCCAAAGCATGCCCACTGTCTGCTTCAGCTCACCAGCACACGTAAGAAGGACTTTTCTTCACAGAGTACCAGGAGGAGTAATTTTCAGAGAGCTTCAGGGAAATAGCACTGACCTGGGAGAGTGCTGTTATTAGCTCCCTAAGCCCCAGCAAGCATCACCACTTTACTCTCACCCACAGCTCAGCACTCCAGAAAACTTGCCAAACAGCAGCAATAATATAAAACACATGAGAAATAGAAGTCTTCCCCTTCCTAGGTCTGGTAAATTTATTGCTATCTCTTGTTTAGCCAGAGAGAACAGCAGAGCAAAGGGGCTAATGCTGGGCTTGCCAATGGTGTGCATTCCCTGGGGAGCGCGTAGGGCAGGTGGGGCAAGGCAGCACTGGAAAGGGGGTATCCTCATATTCTGAGTGGATGGATGTGGCCATCTGAAGAGCTGCGGTGCCTCTTGAAGGGGGAGAGAGGGTCTCTGCAACACACCCTCAGCAAACCCTCCTTCTGCTGGGTTGATTCCTGCCCCACGAAAGATACTTCCTACCCAAACAGCATGCACGGATGGGCCTACAAAGAGCTCTTCCAGAGGTGAAGTCTTCTGGAGATGCAGAGCCCTGCCTCCAGTGCCCTGGTCTGCACTGCTGAGTGGGGCGGCACCAGCAGAGCAAGGGTAGTCAAGGGTAGTAAACCTGCAGAAGACATTAAGTTGGATGATCTGCTAGAAGGTAGGAAGGCTCTGCAGAGAGACCCAGTCAGATTTGACCAATGGACTAAGAACAACTGCATCAAGTTCCATAGGGCAAAGTGCCGGGTCCTGCACTTGGGTCGCAGCAACCCCTTGCAGCACTACAGGCTGGGGGGTGAGCAGCTTGAGAGCTGTTTGGCAGAAAGGGACTCGGGGGTGCTGGTTGACAGCTGGCTCAATTCGAGCCAGCAGTGGGCCCATGTGGCCAAGAAGGCCAGTGACTTCTTGGCCTGT
Source organism: Manacus vitellinus (assembly GCF_001715985.3). Taxonomy (NCBI): domain Eukaryota; kingdom Metazoa; phylum Chordata; class Aves; order Passeriformes; family Pipridae; genus Manacus; species Manacus vitellinus. The sequence goes on along the minus strand of NW_021939122.1, from coordinate 4,765,613 downwards.
ATCAAGAATAGTGTGCCCAGCAGGACCATCCCCCTGTACTCAGCTCTGGGGAGGCCGCACCTCGAGTGCTGCATTCAGTTCTGGGCCCTCACTTTGAAAAGGACATTGAGCTGCTGGAGCATGTCCAGCAAAGAGCAACAAGGCTCCTGAAAGGACTAGAAAACATGTCTTGTGATGAATGGCTGAGGGAGCCAGGTTTGTTTAGTCTTGAGAAGAGGAAGATCAGGGGAGACCTTATCACTCTCTACAACTATTGGAAAGGAAGCTGTAGTGATGCTGTGACTGGTTTCTTCTACTGTGCCTGCAGTGAAAGGATTAGAGGAAAGGGTCTAAAGCTGAGACAGGGGAAATTCAGATTAGATATTAGAAAATTTTGTTTCACTGTTAGGGTGGTCAGGCATTGGAATAGATTGCCCAGGCAAGTGGTGGAGTCACCATCCCTGGAGGTGTTTAAGAGACTTCTGGATCTGGCACTGAATGATGTGGTTTAGTGTTTTAGAGGTTACAGTGGAAGCGCTGCATTGAAGGCTGGACTTGATGATCCTAAAAGTCTCTTCCAGTCTTGATGACTCTATGATCCGGTGTTTGTGCAGATGCCTGAGACAGCTGAGGGAGCATTGCTGGGGCAACTGTGGGCACATGTAAGGAGAGAGCTGGCAGTTGCCTCACCAACACCATGCTTGTCATAGAAAGTGCCCCAAATAGCACCATGCAGGAGAGAGATCACCTCATTACTCCCATATGTTCACCATCCCCTCTCTAAAGAGAGCTTCCAAATGCGGAAGGCAGTTTATTCCTATTCTCCAGCTATTCTCAGCTGACTGCTTCTGCATTTCCCAAAGCTGTGGAAGGTGCTATTACACTACTACCCACCACGCTGGGAAGTCCAGAGTGGGAGCCCTTGTCAGGGAAGGCTGGGCAGGACACAGGCTGATGCCATCTCCTGGGATAAAAGTGCAGCCCACAGCCCTGTGGTAGGTTTCTAGCCCACTGCCTCAAACAGCCAAATCCCATTCACCAGGTAGGAGCCAGCACACAAACAGAGGCTTGGACACTGGGGTGCTCCTGGCCAGACTCAGGCTCTGAGATTCATCTTGACTTCATGAAGCACAGTGACTTTGAAAAGCCACATGCTCAGTTCAGATGGTAAAACAACAGCCTGAATTTTATCATCTCTCTCTCTCATTTCTAGTTCCCTCATGGTGAGCAAAGGGGCTCGAGAAGCAAGACCAGTTGTTGATGACTGCAGAAGGGGTAAGCATAGAGGGACTGAATCTGCCAGATACCTTGCTAACCCTCAGAAAGACAAAGTATTGAAACAGAGAAAGCAACGTTTCTCTCACAGTTCTGTACAAAGGTCAAGTACGAAAAAGACATAAAAAAAAAAAAATCAATCAATCAATCCATATGACAGCATTTATTAGTCATTTTAACACATCACACAGTGGCAGAAGTCTTCTGAGAGGAGTTGATCCTGGGACCATTCTGCCTCCAGCCCACAGGGCTGGCCCTGGGCTGGGACCATTAGCAATGCCTGGCACAATCTGCAGGGCAGAGCTGGACCCTGCTCAGCTCCTAGAGTCTGAGACAGCAGCTAGTCAAGTTAAATAGATTGTTTAATATTGTACAAAAGGCACACCACAGATAACAGCCATTAAAGTTCATGGGATGCAGTTCCTCACACCACAGAGAAGAAGGGAGAGCCTGGGCACAGCCCCTCCCAATGCAACCTTACAACACAGCAGGGATTTTCCATTTCAGTGCTGTTCCCACCAGTAACCTATGGCAGCTGCCCCACATGCAAAGTAGCAGTAGGTTTGGGCTCTGTTCTCCTGCTCTCCCCCAGAACCAGGGACCATGGAGAGGGTAGTGCTGTTTTGAGAGGACTTTCCCTACCTTTTTTCCAAGGAGAGTCTTGGGGCATGCAAGATCCTATCAGTCCCTGGGAAGGAGGCAAGGCACAAGGTAAACCCAAGTGACACAAAGAGGAAAAAGCAGAACCACAGCTCCAAGGTCTCCAGCCCCCAGGTACTTCCCCCTTCTCCTGTTACCAGACTGCAATGACTCACACCTCACTCTGGCATGCCCCCCAATGCAAGGCAGACACACCAAAGGTCAATGCACAAGTTAATCTGAAGGCTGTTATCCACAGTGATCTCTTCCTAACCCTCATCACACCCATCCCATTAGGCACCTGAGATCCAGACAGAAGTGAAAAGTTTCCCCTTTCCCTCTCTCCCCACCTCCACCCCAGTCTCTTCTTCTGTCCCTGGTTTTACTCCCCCTTTGATTTCCAGGTGCCACTCAGATAAGTTTTGGAGAAGTAGTTGACAAAGAGTATCAAAAAAGTGATATAAACCCAAGATGAAGCTAGAAGCAGTGGCCAGGTGGTGTGGCAGACCTTATCATCCTTCCAGAAGAAGATAAAGATGTTAATTATTACAAATCCCGTCATCTGCACCATTTGTGAAGTGGTGATTGTCATGGCGATGGACTTGGGTACCCGGATGCCCGTGGCTGTCACAGTGTAGTAGGCATATGTGAGACCATGGATACTGAAGTTCAAGGCTGCAACCCATCCAACACCAGCCACCAGATCATTATAGCTATACCAGGCTACAACTGCTGTGGATAAATGGTGATACCAGTGGAGAAAGATGAGCTTCTTTTTCCGGAGAACAATGAACACAGTGTCACCTTGAGTTGGGAGAGAGATGTATTGTTAGTTTGGTGAAAGCACAGCAGTTGCACAAGTTTTCACAAGAGGTAGAACAAGCAAGCTTCAATACTGAAGCCATTGTATGGCTTGATCCCACCAAAACCTAAGTTCACATTGAAATAGTCTGTATTGAAAAAGATCATTCGGGCACCCTACCTGCTGGCATGTTTGTAGTACAAGAGTCCCCAACCCTTCCCTGCCTACTTGTCTGCTGCCCCCTCACTGCAGTCATTCCAAGGCAGAATTGATTAGTCCAGGCACTGGCCTGGGGATCAAACTAGAGTAACAACATCAGGCTGCAACCCCTTGGAGAGCAAGCATATCATCTGAGGAAGCAAGAAAACGAGTGACACCTGCAAAGCTAAACAACCAAGTAACAGTAACAAATACACAGGATAAGAAGTTTCAGACTCACCCAGTTCCACAACTTTGCTCACTGCAAATAAATGGATCCAAAGCCTGCAGACAGGGTGAACGTAGACAGATTGACTACACACTGATTGCTTAAATCCCTTGTTAAGAAGGAGGAAGGTCACTTGCTTCCAGACCCGTGAGGCTGCAATGACACTGCAAGAGAATCAGAGAAGAGCTGAACACTGTTCCCAGGGCCCACCAGAGCCTCTGACACTTCTGCACCCAAGGATATTCAGCTAACTCCATCTCAATGCCCAGGGTAGTCTCATGGACATTTAAACAAACTGTTGTCTTCTTTTACTTCCCAGAAGGTTTTAGCTCTCTGTTTGCTGGGCACAGGCTTGCCCAACACCTTTTAGCCAGGATATTCCTGCAAGACAAAGGCTGCTGGTCCCACCAGAACAGCAGCAAGACACAAGGAGTAAGTAGGTTGTGAGACACCAACACAGCCCTTCAGCTTGCCTGGTGCCACCATGCAGCTCCTGGAGGGTGGCAGCAGCCAACGTCTGCGCATCAAAGAGTGCTCCCTTGTTACACTCTCTGCTTCCACTGCTTGAAGAGGCACTTGAGCAAAAGCTGCCATGCTGATCAGAAAAGGGGAATAATTGTCCTGATGTCCCACCTCTTAACATGGGCCCACAGGACAGCCCAGGGAACATTTACAGTCTCCTGTGGCAGGCAGTTCCTACAGTTTGAGAAATACCACTTCTTCTTTGTTATCAACCTGTTTCATCCGTATGAGCTTGTCTCTGAACAAACCATGAACTGTCATCCCCTGACCTCCCCTTTCACACAACTTGTGATTTTACAGACCACTGCCATGCCCAGCCCTAACAGAAGATAACCGGTGTCCCTTTGAGTTGATCAAAGCCAACTGGAGTTAGAGGTAGTAGTCTAATTTCTCTCTGGCTCACAAAACAGACAGAAGGAGGTGTGGAGATAAGGGGAATTTTTGAAAATTGACATCTGCTTGTTTATAGTTACAGAGCATGGGCTGAAACAGTCTCACGGCCACTGCAGGAAACCAGTACTGTAAGACTGGACAGTTTGAAAACATACATTTTATATTAATTTTCTATGCTTCTGTGAGCTTAGCAGAATTTTTCCCACCTCCTACACAACAGGACTAGAGAGAGGTGGTGGTGGGAAAAACAATTTTAAAGAGTAATAAACCTCAAATCAAACTTGTAGTAAGTAGGAATCCTTTGAATAAGGGAGGATCTCTGTTTTTGCAGGCTTCACATTCATATCTACCCACTAATGATTTTCAAGCACAGTCCCCAGCAGTCCTTCTGCAGCTCATTCCACTTGCTGGAATATTTCTGGTGAGAAACAAATTACTTGTATGAGCAGGTCACTTCCCCTAGTTGGAAAGGGCCTTCATGGGGAAAAAAAATAGTTTATTTCCTTAGTGACATCATGGATATCCAGAACTTTCCATCAATCCAGTCCTTAGGGAAGATCTACAGCTATCTCCAGTTTTAGTAAAGGCTCTTACCTGAACAAGGTCAGACTGAAGGACCACAGGGTCAGTAGTGTCCGCAGGTGGAAGGCTCTCCGTTCCTTCATGAAATGCTGGATTCCAAAGACAAGGATCAAATAAATAGCACCAAAACTTAAAGACTTGTGCCTGCAAGTAGAGGAGAGGGAGCCATCAGGAAAAGACCCAAGCTGACCTATTTTCAGCCAGACTTCTGTAGCCCCAGTGAAGTGCTCTCACCAAGAAAAAAACATCTCCCATTCTTATGTTTAGGTTGGGCTTGGAAGAAAGTCTGCCCTGACAGTGAGTAGAGCTAGCAAGGAAAAACTATGGGGACTGCAGAAAAGAAAGTGAACTGCTACATCATGGAGATTTCCACAAAACCTTGATGGGATGAGACAGGTTCTGGTAGCCTATGAGCAGGATCCCAAGCAAACACACCAATGCATTTTATCCATTTACACATGAGACTGTATAGGCAGAGGATGCCTATGCAGGATGTCTAAAAAGGCCAGTTGCACCAGTAAGCTAGAGCCTCAAGCGCCTTGTATTGTGTCCCACTCCTTTCCAAGGCTTTACAGCAGCATGTCAGGGCTGAGTACCCTTTTTGCCGGTGCAAGGGCTGCAGTGGCCATCCGTGGCTGCTCTTTGCCCTCTTGACACATCACCACCTCCCAACAGGCTGCAGCACCACCTGGACCACTGTTTGCTCTGCCCCATGCACTGCTGCAGCCCTTCCTCAACAGCCTGAGGTGTGGAACCAGAGCCCTCCAACCTCCTCCTCCTCGGAACTGAGGACCCCCACACCTGTTCTGCTAGAAACAGCAGGACCCGACGGAGCTACCCGGGGTCCAGGGTGCATCGGAGCTGCAACCTCCTCTCCTCTCACCGATTTTCTACCATCCATTTCCTGGTTGCTGTAAAATTGAAGTTCTTCTCGAAGTCATACTCTCCCAGCGGCTGCACCTCCGACGGGTCGACGTTCAGTTCCATATCCAGCATCTCTGGGCGCAACCCAAAATCAGCCGCTCCCCGACCTCGCACCGGCGGATATAATCCCGGGAATGCGCTCCGCCCCAACATCACACCGGGGGCGGGGGCAGGACTGGGGACCTCCCGGGCCGACGGGGAGACCGCAGCCTCCAGCTCCTTGCCCAGCACAGGGAGTGGGAGGCTCCGGTCTCCCCGTCGGGCTCTGGGGGGCCCTCCCGCTCACTAGGTACCTGGCCCACCCATCCCAGCTCGCCCCTCAGCAGATGGGCAGGGTAATAACAACATTGTCACCAACAACAGGCAGAAACACCCTTACCCTGACTGCGGTTAGCTGTTGTGCCTGCTTCACCATAGACTGCAGCATCTGGTCACTGCTGCTGCAGATGAAATGGGCTCTAGGTAATCTCCTACTTAGCTTCCTGCAGCTGAAAATGGTTCCAATATAGTCAAAATCCCCTGAACACAGTATATCTCACTGCACCCTCTGGTCACTTCACTCAGCTTGGTATTTCACCCGAGTATCATGTGTTTACATGTTCAACAGCAGCACCCTACAAAGCTCACAGGCTTGGGGATACTTTTGCCTCATGCAGGCATCAATGCACTTTGTACACAAGTCGTCTGCTTAACTGCTGACTCTTCAAACAGGAGGTGAATGTTTCCCTCAATGAGACATTTCATAGAATCATAGAATGATTCGGGTTGGAAGGGACCTCAAAGATCGTTTAGTTCCAACCCCTCCATTGTGAGTAGGGACATATTCCACTAAACCAGGTTGCTCAAAGCCCCATCCAGCCTGGCCTCGAAAGTTTCCAGGAATGGGGCATCTACGATTTGCTCTGCTTTTGACAATGCACTAGTGTGAGAAAATGAGGAAGAATTTGACATATAGGAATTAAAATCCATTGGTGATTTTTGCACCATCCTGACTTACACTCTCTGTTTTGTAGAGCACTTGCAAGTTTAAGGTCAGCCTATACATGTCAGCAGCAGTATTTTCCCCATATCATGCACGGGGAGAACATCCTGCATGTAGCATGATCTCCCACTGTGCCTTGCACAGCTCTCACATTAGTGTTTCCAGCTCCCAGGAGGTCCTGCCCCTTCCAGAGGACTGCAGCTCAAGGACTGTACAGTCTCCATCCCATGTCACTTGTCTTTCATCTTTCATCACCTGCTTTGGGCAGTAGCATCACTAAGCAAAATACTCAGGTACATGCTGAAGACAACTTTCATCTGCTGCAAGGGCTTTTACACACCAAAAGACTAGGTACAGCCACACAAGCAGGGTACTTTTTGCACTAGCTTCTAGTGCTTACAAGTTGACATTCAGTCTCATTATTCAGCAGCAAAGCCATGTTGGGAACCCTCTCCATGCTCTGGACAACTGTTTCACTGTTGCTGACTCCTTTGGCTGCATATTGTCTGTGGATTTGCTGTTCTCAGACGGAGTACAGTGGTTAGCTGCTTGAGGCACAACAAGTACAAAATACCTGCTTGTTTGACCTATGCTTTAGCAATTGTTAAACAAGGTCTCCCTTGTGTAAGACACCATATCACAAGAGAGAATGCTCTTGGGACATGCAAGGGTAAATTGGATTAGTTGAGTAGAAAAGGTGCTGATACTGAGATAATTTTTTATTCCTAACCTAATCCTTTGTTCAGTAGTTAAAGTTTTCATTTTGAAACCGCTTCATGCCACATGAACAAGAACATTGCCTCCTGGAGCAGGTCTGTCCATCCATCTCTGAGGTGGTGGCATGTTCAGTTACAGGAAGAGCTCATGACTTCAGCTGTTTGGTGCCACCTGAGCAGGCAGCTGGTGGAGAGCCCTCCCCAAGTGCATCTTTGGCAGAAGGGAACAAGAACAACACATGTAAAGAACAGAGGCAGACAGAAAAGATGAGGCTCTTGGCATCCTCCAAGATCCCTGTCTTGCTTAGTAAGGCAGGGCTTTCTCATGGACTGAAAGCTTACCTGAGCAATCCAGATAGAGTTGTGACATTCCAATTATCCTCTTGCCTCCACAATGTCAAATACACCTGTCTGCACTCCCAGGTCTGGGTGGGCTAGCACGCAGAGAGCTACCAAGTCCAGTGCCCAGACACTGGCACTGTGCTCAGAATCACTGTTGGACTCAGGATGCTTTACAAGCTGATATGTAACATGGACATCATAGTGACTTTTAAATAAACACATCACAATAAGTTGCACAGAGCTCAGATCCTGCAGGTGAGGAAGCAGAGCCCCAGCAACACTTCACAGACCGTTGGCACATCAGGGCTGCGATCCTGAATTAGTGGGAGAGGAGCACTACATTCTTCTGTCCTCCACATGAGTGGGGAGGAGACAGAGACTATGGAGCAGAAGCCTCCATGCCTTTATTCAGAGGCCACAGTGGCTAGGTAGGACCTCAGAGAGAAAGGACAATTTTCTGAGGACCATGAAATAAGGCTGTGGATGCTTCTGGAGAGTGCATTTCCCACTAGACTGCTTCTACAGCATTCCAGAAATAGTTCTTCTTTGAGGTAGCCCTAAATAAATTTAATGCTCAATTAAAGCTCAAATTCCTATTTGCAACAAGAGTTTCAGTTTTCTGGTAGAGACTCACTTTTTCACCAATATATACAGAAGGAGGACTAGTTTCTGATATGCATCACCTACAGTCTGATTTGCCCTGGGGTTGGGATTACAAGATAATTGATTTTTCCACAAATGTCACATTTCAGACTCCAAGTGTTAAAATAAATTTCCTATAACAGGAGAGTAAACAACAAACTGACTTAGTGGTAGACAGCATGTTTGCCTTTCTTCAAGACTGAAGAGCATGTAGCTGTTTGTGAAAGACTCCAGGTACTGTTCAGGATGAGTAACAACATGCCAAATCCTGGTAGGATCCAAAATTCAGGAAGCGGTTTCTATAGAGTAGGTAATCATCTTCCTAAGAACGTCACGAATCAACAAATCCAAAGCTTGAGGATAGGTAAAGGGCAAGAAGCACTTACAGTTCCCTGGCCTTGCAGATCAACCACTTCCATAGCACATGTCACAAAAGAGACTGTACAGAGCAGCTTGTAGAAGGACTTAAACACGGTGGATATGTGGCAGGAGTCAAGAGAGCAGCTACACCAACTAGGAGGGAGCTAAGCATGATCACTGTGGGGGACAGGAGCAGTGTGTCCACCACACCCTGCTGGTTAGCTAGCTGACTGTCACTGTACTGCCACCAACTACCTACCTGCTCCACGCAGGTGGGGACAGGGAAAAGAGGATGCAGAGTGGTTGATCTTTTTAAAAAAATTATTTAATTCCAGGTAGGATATGCCAGTTCAGGCTGGCCTTAAATACAAGACCCCTGACAGACTCTACAGGGAAAGAGCGAGTGTGCACAGAGTCAACCTCACTCAAACAGGCCCTTGCTGGTCTGAGCTAAGCTGCCATCCCCAATAGTGCAGAGGACAGTTTTCTGCACAGGAGGCAAGGCTGAGCAGGCTAAGATGGCACATAACTACCTCCAAATCAGCTTGTTGTACTGCCTGTGATTGCTACTTGTGATTTACACATCGGAGCAGAGAAAGTCATTGAAGGATCTTCTTGCACAAGCACTGCAAGCTTTCATCGAAGCTTAGGATCATGCCCTGATTCATATGTCCCTCTTGAGTGCAGAGCATATGATTTCATACATGGGCCATCCAGGGGCAGCTTCTTCGCCACATTGACCACACTACAAAAACAAAGAACAACCTTCACATTCTTGATCAAAAGATCTTTTAACCCTTTTGACACCAACAGAGGTGGCATAGCAGGTAAGGCATGATTTTGTTACACATACTGCAGTTTGGCTTAAGTAGCTTCAATAGGTGGGAAGACATGGTAAGGATAAGGAAACAAACTTTCTCTCCGGATTGATTCTCTAACTTTGGAAAGGAGCCTATGTTTAACACACTGCAGCAAGAGCTTGATGAAAGGTGCTGGAGGATTTACCCTGGGCTGTTAGGCTTACATTCAGCAATATAAAGTTTATGCCCACGTAAGTGGTGAAACAGTGAAAGAGATTGCCCAGAGAGATTCAAATATTCAAAGCTGAACAGGCCTCTGAGCAACTTGATTTAATTGAAAATGTGCCTGCTCTTTTCAGAGGAGTTGAGACGGGATGATGTTTAAAGGTCTCTTCTAACCCAAACCCTTCTATGATAATCCCTAGCTGTTCCAAATGAGGTATTATTTAAATTTTCTGGCACTTCAGATTAAGAGTTTTTTTTAAAAAAGGGCAACAGCAAGTATTGCAACACAATAAATAGCATAGCTGTTCAAAAGCCTAAGCTTTGAGCACATGAGCACGCACATTTTTGCATAGATTGAGGCTTCATAGAGATCAACCTGCAGAAGATTTGCTACTTTGGGTGAAACCCGGGCAGTGGATCTAACTTGCTCCAAGGAGAGGGAAGAGTTGCAGTGCAAGTGTCAGAGGCAGAGAGCTTCTCTCAGGGATGTAAGCAGGAAGACACACTGACTCCATGAAGACTGAGACTTGTGCAGATTTATTGATTTGCCTTCACTGCTCTCTTTCCCAAGTTTAGCTGTAACACCTTCTCCCAGCAACCACGAGACAGGTGCATTTCTTTGGAGATGTAACAGAAAACAGGATAAAACCCAGCAATCAGAGCTGTGGAAAACCCCATCCTGATGCAGTGCTGGGTAATTGTGAGCCTGCCTGGAGCACCCTCTGGCACCAGTCACCACAGCCTGTGACATCATGGTCTCCAGAAAAGGGGCCCTCTGATCTTTGGCCATTAGAGGGGAGCAAAAATGAAAAGAAGTGCAGGGAGACACCACCTGCTGAGCAGAGCCCTTCACTTCCCAAATGCAAGAGCAGGCAGAAGGTTTGCTGTGCTCCTTCCTGACTCTCTGGAGCTATTAGCTGTCCTCCCTTGGGGAAGCAGGGCCCTCAGGCCCAAGGGGAAGAGAGGATTCCCTGCTCCCTGCAAGGAGTCCATCTATCTTCTTCCTGCTTCTCCAGCCAGGAGGTCAGCTGCATTGCCTTGCAAGAGTCACCCGAACAGGCTGATACAAAGAGTTCAAAGTTTAACCTCTGCACACTACTAGAGGTAATAGTCCTTCCTCGCATCTCTCTGCCTGATGTTTGATTAGCAGTCATTAAGCAAAACCTCTTCTTTGTACCCTGGCGAGATACAGCCATAAGCAGCAGCCCTCATACCTGTATCAGACCTTCAGTGTTTGGGCATGGTCCTTCTGAAGGATGTGTGTGATGATCAAGCAAGTTGGTCATTTGAGAACAATTTTGCATAGAGCTAGACAGGGTATTGTCCCTTCATGCACGCACACACACTTTAAAAGATGGCTTCTGGGTAACATGCTGGATGTGTCTGCTTTCCCTCTGCCAGGCATGACTGTTTTTCAAAAAGGAAAAAAACAAAGCAGACCCACTGAATTGAAAGATGAGAGCTCTCAGAAGGGACTACTTGGAGTCCTCACTATTGCTCCAAGTTATTTTTTGCCCTCTGACCTAGTTGCTCTTACCACTGTGAAACATCTCCAAAGGGAAAACTACATAAGGGTTAGCTAATATCCTAAGGCTTAAACAAAATGATGGTGACATCAGGAGCTATTAACCCAAAGATGTCATAATCTGCAATCACCCTTCAAATAAAGGCTATCATGGCTCTAATCACATGATGAAAATCACCCTTAAGGACCTCTCTTGTTGGTAGCATGTACCGTTTACAAACCCTTTTGTTCTCTAAAGCCTGTAAGTAGGCCCACTGGTTTTGAAACAGCAGTTAAAACAAGTACCTTAGGTGAGCAGCTGGGCTTTTGCCTAGAATTGCTGTGTCTTCAAACTTTGTTCTGAAAAGAGTGGTTGAATACACATGCAGAATCCGGAGAACATGAGATTAGGGGAAAATTTGTCAATTTAATTCATCAGTGTCTGTTTTCACAGTTAAAAATTTAGTGGCTGAGACTAGTCTAACTAACAAGTTGTTGAACAAATGTGTGTACAAAAATTGAATTGAAGGACTCCTGATTAAGATCAAAGGTATCCTTTGAACAACCCGATCAGCTATGCCCTTAGCAAAGAAGTCTCAAAACTCAGGCTGAGGTTGAGAACCTCTACAGGCATTCATGCATGCACCTATTTGTGTTTTCTGAACTGTTCATTGAAGAGAGACTTTGTACAAACCAACATTCAGTATTTCTCAGCCAGAACAGGTCCAGTGCTTTAAACAAGAGTAAAATAAACCATAGCACAATAACAACATTATTACATTAGCAAAATTGCCATTGTGAACTGTTGCCTACATTGATGATGGTGTGTAAGAGCTCTCCTCCCTGCATTCTCAAAGATAGAAAGCACTTTCTCCATTGCTAGGCTGAGCAGAATGGCCCCAGGGTCAGTCTCAGCCATACTTTGCCAATGGCTCTGTGTTGGCCCCTCTCCACTTAGTCATTCTCCTGCTCCAGACCCTAATTGAGTCATCTGCTCTCAGAGTTGGTAGAAGTTATGCCAACACCAGACACACACAAAACACCACCTCTTTCCTCTGGTTGAAGTCTATCAAGGCTGCAGAGTCTAGGTTTATTTGCCAATCCCAGGCAAAGCTGAGAGCACAAAACTGAAGTTCATCATATCACTGTCCAAAAGTTTTGTCCTGTTTGCAGGTGAAATTTCTTTCACTTCCATTACCAGGAGAGGGCAGAGACCACCTGAGGAGTTGCTGCTGCGGGGTGACCAATGAGACTTCTGCCATAAGCCACCCACAGAGCAGCTCCCAACACCACCGTGCCTGGTGCTGCTTTGCATCTCCCCTCCCTGCCCAATGCCACTGCCTAGGTGGGACAGTGAGAGTGCTCCTGTCGGGTACCACTGGTGGCTTGTGTCCCAGTGTTCCTTATGCACATTTCTGGGAGCTTGTGCCAAGCTTAGCAGCTGGCTTTTCTCTACCAGGAATGAGGAATAGTAATGTGCATACTGATGCTGGGGAGACCAGTGCTATATTTTGTAATATCCTTTCCTATGTGTTACCCCTTAGGCTGACACCACAGGAGCATGAAGGCAGCATCACTAAAGATGACTTGTAACTCCAGTGGCCGGGAAGACTCCAGCCTCTGAAACATGGCTGGTGAGTCAGGTAATCCCCAGGGCTGAAATACAGCTCATCCCCCCAAAGAAACCTCCTTCCTGAAATAAATCAGGGTTGGAACCTTGGCACCAGTCTGATAATTCCCTGTTCCCGGGAACAGGAGTAGTTATTGGTGATATTCTCTGCTGTGCAGCTCCATCTGCTGTGACACAGGCCCAAGGAGGTCCTGGGGGGTATGAGGGGACCCGCTCTAACAGTGGTCTCGATGGCACATGGCCACTGCTGGAGACTGGGCACCCACAGAGCTTGGGCTCCTTGCCTTTGTGGGAAATATTTGTAATATGGAAGCATCAGAGGAAAGTATTGCCCATGATCTCAAGAGTGTCAGAGAGGTGCATGGGGGCCATAAGGGAGATGTCCATGGGCAGACCTTGCCTGTCAGGGGCGAGTGGCTGGGGCTGAGCCACGCACAGCCCCCTACATCAGCCAAGGGGAAGGGATTTCCTAGTGGAGAGGTGCGCTTTGTTCGCTGTCATTGAACGGTGGGGTGAGTCAAAATCATTGTCTCCTCTAGTCTTTCCTCTCCCAGATGTAGTGATCTCACATTCGCCTGCAGAGGGAGACGGCTCCTCTTTATTAGCCAGATTTTGTTGACACAGTTTGGTGCTGCCACCTTACCAGGCTGGAAAAACCTGCCGCGGAATTGACGTGGCCCTCCTGCAGCCCACGGCCAGGCACTCCCGTGGAGCTGCTGCCAGGGGTATGCGGGGACCCTCCCAAAGCCAAGCAGCGGGGATGAGCAGCAGTAGTTTATGAGCTAGTTGCAAAGTCCTCAGGGGAGCAGCCTCTGAGGCAGTGCCGGGCTCTGCTGTGTGTTCCAGCAATGGTGCAGCCACCGGCGCTGGGCTAAGGAGGAGGGTCATAACAACAGCCCTGCGACCGTGTGGCTTCACCCCTTCCCTATCCCCGGCAAGGGGCTGCTCCCAGCAGAGGAGCTGCCCCCAGCCCAGGGTTTGGGCAGAGCTGGACAGCCATCACCTGGAAAACACACTCATTTCCAAACCAGCGGCATGGCTCCCGATCTCAGGGCCTGCTGTTCCTCACGCACAGAGCAGGTTTATGAGGAGCTGTGGGGCCGGGTGAACCTGAAAAGCTGGCTCATGCGTGCCCTCAACACCTCCCTACCGCAGAACCACTCGGGGCCCTCGCAGCGAGATCGGCACACAACACCGAGATTGCTGGCACTGCTGCATCCTGCTCAGGCTCTCCGTGCCTTGCCGAGAGCAAGACAGAGGGGCAGAAGGCGGTTTTGCACTGTGCGGGGCTCAGCTGGGGTTGCAGCTCCTGTGTGAGGCTTCTTCAGCCTTCTGAGAAGTATTGACTCATGTTCTACTTTTCCTTGCTGGGAAAAAAAAGAAAAAGAAATAAAAAGGGCTTGCTCCCTGCTTGCTGCCTCATAAACCACAGTTTTAATTTCCTAAGTTGCACCACAGCCCTACTTGCCCGCCTCAGTACCTGTGACAGGGGAGAGCACTCAGTAACTGAGAGGCACTGTGCCCAGAGATCGGGCACCAAGATGAAGGCAGAGCTGCCAGAAGGATAAAGCTCACCTACATCCCTTCCCCCACCAAGGCTTTTATGTGTGTGACAGGCTACTGTCCTAATTTAACTTAATAACTAGCTTAATGCCTTGTTATACTTTCCTTCTGTGTTCAATACTGAAGGAATAACAAGGAGGAAAGCAAAGAGAGCAAGCTATGTGTTTAGTAGGAGAAGATTTACAGAGGACAGGAATAAAGCTGGAAAAGCTAGAGAAGCCCTCATCTTTAATGAGTATGTTCAGTACTTCCATAAAACCACCTCATAATTTAAAGAATGGCTCCTGACAGTTTCTAAGCCTGTACACAGCTTTTCATGGGGAAGACTCTGCATTTCAGGAGTGTTTTTTGAATGTCCTCTTCTTACTCACAGGGTCCTTGGGCAGGTTAGTGCTTTACTCCATTAGAAGTAGTTCTCACCAAATTGTTGAATAATTTTTTAATATACTACATGTATTTTGACTGCCTGGCTAGGCATGCCTCCTAACTCTGTAATACCTGTGGAAATGATAGTCATGAGAAGTTCAAGGAGTTAAGGGCATATCTGATAGCAGATAACACGCCAATGCTGCACGTGGTGCTGGCTTGAACTTCTTTTTGGAATTGTGAGTAGCGAGGAGGCAGCATAGGAAAATAGTCTCACGTTTTTGTAAGCCCACACAGGCTCCTTGGGTCTCAAACATCTTTGTCTGCTCTTTTGTTTTGCAAGCAAAGCAGCAGGAAGGTCTCTATCCCCATCAAGCCACAGTGCTTCTGTTGGTGCACCACTTTGCAAACACGATGCCTTTGTCCTCTTGCTATTTTTCTTAAAGTTCAAAACAATCCAGCACAGTTACCAAGCCACAAGCTTGCCAGCTCTCTTGCTATATTCAGCCTAATCTGAACATCCAAACTCTCACGTAGGCAGCAGTAATGATCTCCTTCTTCCACCTCAGAAATGACAAAATGCTCCACCTCCACCCCCTTGTCCACACTCATCTGCTAGGACATGACAACAAGGTCACCATAGTGCAACAGGCAGGAAATGCTGAAAACTTGTGGCAATCATTTTTTATCCAAAAATAAACCCCAAATCCCATCAGCCTTTAAATTTCAACTTGCAAATAGAAAGGTGTCAGGCAAACAATGTTTCTACCACTTACCTACAACATCCATTTTCCCCCCTAATATCTCTTAGCAGCTCACCTTGCTCTGATCTCCCTCTGTCTCCCAGTAGGGACAATTAGACTCCACACCCTCAGCTCAGAGGGCATGAAGCCACAGAGGGCTACTACAGAGCAAGACTTAGGGGTTGCTGTGCCTGTCACTGACTATTGTCAGGCTTGGGCATCTCAGGGGGCAGTAAGAAGCTCCAGGAAGGGCAACTTCTGTCATGAGATAGTTACAGGTCCCAGATAGTCATAAGTTAGGGCTATGGGCTCTTCTCATCTGTCTTTGATGGCAAATGAGATCCTTGTCCAAAGTCACCCTTACCATAGCCCCTCTGCACGCTGAGGGCTGGGTAGGGAAGACAGTGCTGCCTGGCCTCCTAGGGGCCCCTGAGTCACAGGTAGGCAGTATCCCAACCTAGACCATCCCAGGAGCCCAGCCAAACTGCTGTTTCACTGGGTTGCATGTGGTAACACACTTTTTATCCAGAAAGGGAAACACATGCAATAGCAAGCAAGAGCAGAGCCTGGAAACACTGCTGAGGGCAGCTGAGGCAGTGAGGTTACTCTCCAGCTTGTGCCAGCACTGCAATGGCCCCAGCTGGGAGCCTGGAGCAGAGCCCTTGATCCTCAGCGTGGGGCAATGCCAGTGGGACCATCAGCCAATGCTGTGGGTGGGTTGTGCAACTGCACCCAAGTGTGGGTTTGCCTTAAGAGTCCAGAGTGAGTAAAAACACATTAGGTATTGCTCTATACCATGTCCCCAAGTGCGGCAACAGTATGCCTGTTCAGATCAAAATGAGCAAGCTTTTCCCTTTTCTTCAGAAAGACCAGAGTTTTCTACTTCTATGTACATGCAGTATGGCCCATATGCCTATGACCAGCTCTCCGAGCTATTGGCTGCTCTTCCTGTGGTCCTGGCACTTGCATCTGCTCCAGATTCTTCTCTCATCACAGGTTTAGAGATGCCATGGGCATGGGTGTGTGCCACACACTAGCAGAGGAGGGAAGGCACTGCATGAAAGCCTGTGGAAAGGCCAAAAAATTGCTGATGGAAGTATGCAGAGATGATAGCAGCAGTAATGAGAAGGAAAAAGCACTTTAATCTAGCTTGAACAACTTCCTATTACATATATCACAGGTTTACATTAAACCAAGACCAGAGAACTGCCACACAGGAGAAAGAATATAACTTTATTTTAAAAAATAATAATTTAGCTCAAACAAACAGGATCGCAGAGGGTCAATTGAAGCAGGAAGGTATTTACCCACAGAATTTAAAACAGACCAATTTTGCTCTCTTGTAGATGATACTTTCAGTGCCCTTACCTGTCCACAGCTCTACTTCAGGTCCTCACCTGCACATAAAGGTATCCTGACTCCTGGGGCTCTTAGTAACAAGGCAGAGAAATGGTGTCTGCCCCTCACGAAATGCTGTTCCCACCTCCAGGGCCTCCATGATCCAAAAAGACAGAAGGGCAACACCAGCATTTAAACCAATGTGCAATACAAAGGGAACAACTTGCACTCCTCCCTGGAAGTCTACCCATGCCCCATTCCCAGTGTCCTGGCCAAGTGCTCCCACCCACGTCTGAATTCGCCCCCCCGCCCACAGGTGCTGTACACAGAGGTGTGCACACAGGCCTTTGCAATACTCCTCCCTCCCCACTCTCTTCTCATCCAGACCCACGGATCTTTCACCTCTCTCTGTGCCTGCATGCCATACATTTCTTGGCACAGCAGCAGTTCGTTTCACAGTGACAGGATTCGCCCTGGAACACACTGAGCCACTACTGCAGTTTTTTCTCTTCTGTGTAGTGGCCTTTCATGCAATTGCCATTCTGATACACAGGACTGGCCCCCTTCCTTCTGCACCACACCACAGATTTGTAGACAACAAATCCAGCACCGGCCAGACACAACAAGAGGAGGGCCAAGATGTCCAGGCAGAAGTACTCATATAAGGAGAGGTCGTAGACAGCAGGGCGAAGATAGGGTGCCCCATTGTGACGAAGGATGTACTCCAGCCAATACACTGTCCTATTGAGAGCATGCATCGGTCTGTCCAGGTGCAGAGCCGAGATGAGCTGGGCTGCTTTTCTGTAGCTGCAAGGGAAGAAGACAAGAAGTTAACCTTTTGACAGGAGCTTAATTTCTGAGAGTGATCCGAGATGTCTAGTGATGCTTTCAAGTCCCAGATAATACCTTTGGAGAAGGGAAAATTTCTTCCATTCTTCTTCTGAAAGCCACTCTGATGGCAATTGCTAGCCATGGAAGCACAAGCCAGAGTGTATTTTATTTTGTGTTTTGTTAACAACACAGAGTTCAACTTGCAAGTACCTGTTCAGTGAGTTCATGTGTACTGTACTTTCTGAGGGGAATTTGCACCCAAAACCTCACCCAGCATCAAGTAAAAGTTACACACTTGATGACTGGCCAAATCCTTCAAGGTACCAAGTTGCAACACCTCCTAATAGGTAAGAAATATAAAATATTAAAAAAAAAAATAATCAAGCTCTCAGGCAGCATTTCAAGCACTGGCAGTTGTACACCCCGTTAGAAAATGGGAGCCCTGTGCCACTTGGCTGCAGCAGTTCCAGGAAAGGGCAGAGTATCTGGCTGTCAGAACAAATAGATGGAGCATTACCGGCAGTCTCCTCTGTGTTTCTGCAGAAAGCTGTCTGGACAAGACCAGGGAGATCCCAAGGTGAGGTTGTGATCTCACTTTCCCTGATGACAGGCTGGCATCAAGAGAAGAGGTCTGTGCCCAGTATCTCAGAAAGCTTTCTAAGAACATCACAGTCAGAACCAAACAGGACTAGATCACACTCTCTAACAGCAAATGCTGGAGTATCTCCTCCTGAACTGCATCTAAGCATTTCAAGGCACTAACACATCTGGCCAGCTGAGCAATGCCTGCAACTGTGCTTCGTCCAGAAGCCAGTACAGGCTGTGTAGGGGTCAACACAAAGGCACAACTGGTGTCTACACACAGTCTGCACCAAGGAAGAGCTTGATGTTTCCAGATGCCTCACCTGGGGTCAGAGATGACTGTGATAACAGCCTGGTAAAGTTCCTCTTCTTTTACTCTGCTCCAGTCCATGAGGATACCCATGCCCTTTGCCTGCACTCTGGTCATGATGTCGAACTGGTCCCCATAGAAAGGAAATCCCACCACTGGCACACCGTGATAAATTGCCTCAAATACACCATTCATCCCACAGTGGCTGACGAAGGCTTTCACGTTAGGGTGGCCTGTAGGTAAAGAAACGGCAGCAGGTCAGTGCCTTCCATGTTGAAAGAGGGCTACCAGGGGCTACACACAGTGTTGATGTATGTTTAGGGAAAACCAGGCATGCTGAGGAGAGAGGATGCTACCCTTTGGGAACACAGCTGGCTTTTGGCAGCCCAAAACTTGCTGAGTAGCGCCTGGAGGAGAAGGGAGATAGGAGCCAAGCAGCTTCAAGCAGGTGTTAGGTGAGGACCATGTTTTGTGCAGATCAGACTCACAAAAACCAACAAACTTAGACCCACAGAGGTGCTATTGTCCTTGTATGCCTCTGCTGTGGTTTGGGCTAAATTCCAGGGATGTTGCTAGCAGCACACACATACACAGAACCCAGCCTTACCTAGCAGGTCATTCTGGGGCAGCCAGCCCATCATCAGCGTATTCTCACCCAGGTTTCTTGGCTTCTGACCAAAGTATCTGTGGGAGGAGACAGAGGAGGGGAAAACAAAGAGAAGAGAAACACACAGAGAACAATAATAAATTCAATCAGATCAAGAGATAGAAAGCAAGTTCTATGTTTTGAAGTTAATCACCCCTCAACACTGGTTTTCATCCAACTCAGAAGGAATCCCATTCCCTCCTCACCTCCACACCACCCTTTGTGGGAGGCGAGCAAACGCGCCAGCCATCTTCTCCACCAAATCGCTCGGAAGAGCTCGGATCCCAATGCCAAAGGAGACAACAACTACACCTGCCTCTGCTGCTTCCACCCAGAGACGCAGACCCTGTGGGCAAAACACACACAGCTGCCTTGAAGTCTTGATGGAGAAAGGCCCTTCCCACTCTTGCCTCTGTCAGTAGAAAGCTGTCTACGGAGAAGATGAAGCCAAATCCACCTGGAGCACAAAGCTACATGATTTTCACCAGGCAACAAACTCTAAACTCACTGTGATTTCTGCACCCAGCCAGGTAGAATTTACTTGAGCACCTGCTGATCTTTGGAGCTTCAGGGAGGTATCTAAAACTTGCATTTCATAGCATTACCCCCTGCGTGGGAGGCAACACAATTACCCTTTGACAAGAAAAGTTCTGAAAACATAGGGCACATAGAAAAATCTGAGCAGACAAGAAAATTGGACTAAAAAGAGGGAGGCCATTTTCCCATCACCACTAAGACAGGAGACCAATATAACAGACAAAACAGTCAGGAACAACATCTTGCTGAGATTCCCCACAAACTCTCCAATGCTCAAACTCTATCAAAGGCTCCTGGAGGTGGCAGGTGGCTTTGCTATCTTGCCAGGAGACTTCTACCCATCCTTGATAGCTACTTGCAAGCAGAAGATTTAGTTTTTGATCACTAGGCAGAGAGGTAGCTACAGATCCAGTAAAAACCACAGTTATGTGTCCTTCATTTAGAGGCTACCTGCAATGCTACATAAACAGATGTATATCTAGAACAGAGCCTGTAGTTTTTGCAACCAAGGCCAAAAGGCAGCAGGGAGAAATCAGCTACCACATCTGCTGTGGAGCAAACATAGACTATTCCCTTTTATGTCAGGCTGGGCTGAGCCTATTTCTCATTATGGATTCTGTCCTGCTTCAGGTTTCCCATGTATCCCAGCCAGCAGCATTTTAGGGAGGTTTAATAAAATCTGTCTTTGAATATGAATACTTCCTTGAAATAAGCATGTAAGAGAACATGAATGGCAAAAAAAAAAAAAAGAAGAGAAAAATAAAGTGATTAATTCAGAATGTTAATAGCAGTCTATAGGTTAGGGGATCATTGTACAGAAGAGTTAAAAAGCACATTTTAGTGTTACTCTCTGGTGATATTTTTCCTTTGTTGTATGCTTCAGGAGCTCGAGCCTATCTTTGCAGAAATGCTTAAAATGCCCTAAAACAATCCAAGAATCAAAAGGTTTACAACTGAGAGATTTTTGGTTTCTCCATTCTCGAGTTTCACATGCTTTGAGAAGTACAACCACTGAAACTGCTACAGAAGAGAAAGTGCTAATTTTACTTTTCTAAATAAAAGTACAATGACTCACAAAACAGATGATTGTGTTATCCATTATAATTGGACCTTAACATTTGACTTTCAGAAACAGCATTAAAGTTGCTAGGGAAACATGGTTGACCACCAAACATTCTCACTATCTCTCAAATACATACCTGTATTTCACCATATCCTAGTTAGAAGAACTCAAAAATCATAGTGTTTCAAATAGGAGGAAATAAATACTTTAATTGCATAATGCTCCAGTTCAGATGAGACATTCTTTAAGCTACACCTAGACCTACAGAGGCCCTCTCTTCTGTTGGTTCCTGTAACCTGGACACAGACATGCCTACCTGCTAGCATGACAGCCACCACCTACTGCGGGGCTCTGGACTTATCTCCATAATTCTTTCCTTAGGCTCCCTAGGATCTGTCCTGGAAGCTGTGAAGCACATGAGTAATGCCCTAGCAAACTACTCCCTTCTTTATAAGGCAGGTATGTACGCAGGCAGATTGGACCAAGCCGATGTTTTGCAAGAGCTGTGACACAGAGCTCTCTGACACAGCTTTGGGAGCACCCTGTGTGCCTTTCATTACCTGCATGCCATGCCACATGGGAAAGGCTGATGTGCATACACATCTGGAGAACTTCTTTTCTAAGGCACCTGATCTTACTTTTCCTTTTTAACTGAAAAATATTGGCATCAATTAAAGCTGCCATCAGAGATCCTAACAGGCCTTTAATAATTTGGAAGTTGAAACCTTGTCATCATTTCAGGCCCTTAGTCAGGAAACCAGGACAGCTTTGCTGCTCAAGTTTTATTATCTAGGTTTATTTCCCCCCAGTGTTTGTAAAAGTGGTAAGGCAAAAAGAGGAATGGCAGACAGGTCCTGCTCTGTTCCAATACTGTCTTCAGGTGGAGGCTTTCAGAGCTCATCCCTCTGAATTTATTATTTGCACTAGTGAGGTATAGGCCAGAGAAAGCCTCTGGGATGCCTGAGGAGTTCTCTTAGGGCTGAACCTTGAGAAAAAGGGGATGATGCCCCTCAGTTTAGTACGCTTTGGGATTCCGCATGGAATTTGATGAGGGAACAAGGACAGCTCTCCCCTATGCGTTCTTATGACTACAAGCTCAAGGGCAGAAATGCCCTGAGAGAAATAGGGTGAAGGAGGAAATTCTGGATTAACATATATCAGTGATGAAGCAAGGAAGATTAACTGTTCTTCCCATTTCCGCTTCAGCATAGGAGCAAACAAACTACTCATAATCAAATCCCAGGAGCAACACTTCCATCTTAGGAATTCCACACACCACTTTACTTGGATGGTGAAGCCAAATCCCACTTCAGAGTGGACAACTTAATTCTACATCCCCCCTGCAGCCAGACAGCCTTCAGTGTTCTCTGTCCCCCTGATGCACCCACAAGCACCAAAACACAGCAGCTTTCCAGACTCCTGGGACATTAGCACTTTTACAAGGTTCTTCAAAAGATCTGTACTGAATAACTCCCTCAGTTGATGTCCAATCATAGCTCAAAGCTTTCCTGCACTTACCACTGGAAGGGGCTTTGCAGGTTCAGCGAGGATGCCCCCTGTGAAAATGACATGGGGGAGTGTTGGACGGGGAAAGTCTAACACCACATCATTACACAGGAAGAAAAGACTAGTTCCATGAACAAGGTCCAACATGGATGTCTTGGGCTCCACCCTATGCTTCTCCATGAGACGTTCAAACTTGGGCAGGATGACCAGCTTTGTAGCCACGCGAGTGATCATGTAGACTAGAAGATTCCAAGTCCTACCAAAGAAGCCCATCCTGTCTGTCATCAGGGAATTGAATTCAGGGACATAGGCAATGGGGGAAGTGGCCCCAATCTCTGCTGGGAACCAGAAACCTGTGGAAATCACAGCATATTTGACACGTAGGATGTGAGCCAGGATAAATCCACACATCTCATTGGGGTCCACCAAGAGCAGGTCAAAGCGCTCACACTGGAGTTTCTGCAGAAGGGTAGAGTTTCCCAGTACTAGGTCACAGTTTTCCAGGTACTTCTCCAGAAAAGAAAACATCTCCAGAGAAGTCATCCTCCCTTGAAAGACACGCTTTATCTTCTCCTGCACCCACTCATCTGCGTTCTCTGTGCTGAAGATGCCCCAGTACCTCTGCACACGGAAGGCAGGCAGATAGGTTTCCATGTCCCGACCTTCATGAAGGAGTAGCACGGGGTCGTGGCCCCGATCAGTCAGTGCCTCTGCCACTCTCATGAAGACTCGCAAGTGGCTGTCAAAGACTATGGTGGGCATGATCAGCACCTTGGCACAGTGAGATGGCTCCAGAGTGAATGCAGTCACTAGAAAAAGAGCAGCGGGCCACAGTAGCACCTTCATCATCTTCATCACTGCAAGGAGAGAAGCATGCCATTATGTAGTATGAAATGCTCTGTCCTGCACTTGGGCAACTAACAGCTGTGATTACAGCTGCAAGCCAGCAGCTCATTATCTGGGAGAGGAGAGCAGTCTGGAGTTCTTCACTGGGGAACATCCATCCCCATCCACCCCACCTTCCCCTGAAAAAAAAAAAAAAACACAAAAAAAAGCCCAACCAACAACTAAAGTTAGATATCAAGGTGTATGAAGAGAGTTTTCCAGAAAACCTCTTCTCTGTGCTCCTAAGACTCAGAAACTAGCAGACTGGCTTGCAGAGAGTTAGAGTGGCTGGAGAAGCTCTGCTGGGTTATAGCACCAGCAGGGACACTTGCTGCTTAGTCTCTGGTTACCGCTACAGAACCAGCTCAGCTGGATTTCATTTCTATTTCTGTCCAGCCAGAACAGCTGGTTCCCTCAGCCCTTGATGTCTGTGCAAACTCTCAGAAGGATCTGCAGAGCTTGATGGGAATGCCGAGAGGTACGCTCTGGCTTTGGCCCTCACATGGCTGGCAAGGCACCCTGCTCAGCATAGACAGGGCAGGAGCAAATCCAGGTCACAGCAGGACCTGGTCAGAGGAACCACAATCCCTGAGAGCACAGCAGGGGTCTGGACAAACAGCTGCTCTACTGTGGATCAGTCATGGGAGGCTCCAGGGAAAGGGCTGGGAAGAGAAAGCAGGCACCATGATACCCATCCACTGGAAAGAGGCAAACCCAGAAAGCAACCCCAGAGATAACACGCAACACCCGTGGCACACTGACGCCCCTTAGTCACGCTCCTAAAGCTGTCATCCCCTCCTCAGTTTGGTGAAACACCCAACATTTCTGTTGTGTAAGGGATGTTGCTACATCACTGGAAGCGAACGCGCCTCACCCACACCTAACATTATTTTGGGAGAAGAATTACATGATAATTATTTGGGAATAGTCAGAAGCAGAGTCGTTTTCTGAGGACCCAGTTCAGACATGCTAGGAAGTGGGGGGGGAAGGGGAAGATGTTACAATGGGAACAATTAGAAGTGGATTTTGGATGGCCCCGCACACTAAGCCCCGGGGGCCATCAGGGACATGGTAGAGTAGGATTTGGTACAAGATTTTCTGGCAGAAGATCAAGCTTCTCCAGGAGTGCTTGATCAATTAAGAGGTGGGAAAGGAAGTCACAGACAAGATCCCGCTAAATACAATCTTCAGATGACCCTCAGCAGCTGGGCTATCTAGGCAAACTAAGCAGTAAAGGTGCAGACGTGGGAGGGTAAAAGTGCCCTATTCCTCCTCCATTGCTTTCCTGTCCCATGTGAGGACCGGACATGGGAGAAAGAAACAGCAGCTGCTGATTGGGCCCCTCCCCTGTTTCAGAGGCAACTCTTACCAGTGCTTGGGACTCCCACCCTTCCCACCCAGGGTCAACCGTGTGGCTGTGCCTGCAGGAGTGGTAAGAAACATGAGAAACACTAACAAATACCAAGGGGGTGGTTGAACCCACAGAGCAAGAGCTCTGGGAGAATGGAGACAAAGGTGATGGGCTGGAGAGAAGAGAGCAAAAGCTCTACAAGGAAAGTAAGGATCTGCCCAGCATCCTGCCTCCCTACCAGTGGGAACAGGCTGGCCTGTGACAAAGTGTTGGTCACAACAGAGCTACAGCCCACAAAACTGGTCCAGTTCTCAGCTTACTTGAGAGGCCCAGAGGGAATTTATCTTTCTCAACGCCAGGGAAGGTAATGCATTTGGCTATGACGTTGTGCAGAAGATCAAGAGCACATGCTGCTTCCAGGCAATGAGGGAAGAATGGCAGCCACGTACTCCTGGTCTTCTCAAGGATGGCAGGGAGCTCAGGACAGGAGCGGGTATAGGCTTGTCCTGGGGCACCCCGTGGGTCATACACACACAGAAGTATGCTGAGAAAAGTAGAAGAGGTTTTATGTGTGGGATAGGGTGTTTTCTCATTGGGCAACAAGTAAAGGTGAAGAAATAGTGCAGGTGAAAGGAATAGTTATTTAAAGAAAAAAATTGTCACCCATTTTCAGCAAGAACCATATTCTACCATGGACCTATGTGCCAGGCGTTGCTGTGACCCTCAGCTCAGCCAGGACCCTCTGGGGGGGCTACAAAAATCCAAATGTCAATCTCAGCCCTTAGGTCAGGGGCAGATGCTGACACAGCAAGACCTGCAAACATCCCTTCCAACATCAGGAGGAATCCCTGAAGGTGCTGGCTCAGGAATCTCTTCTCCTTGCCAGGCAACAAGGGAGGCCGTAAATCTTCCTAAGTGGCAAGAGGATGCCAGGCTGCAGGAAGAGACCTCTTTTCCTACCCCAGCTCAATACCACCAGAGATAATCTCTGCTCTGTCCATGCCCAGAGAGGTATCCTGGCCACAGCTTCAGTCCTAGTGCTGTGCTGGATACACCAGGCACATCCCTGATTTTTAGTGCTCCTGGGATATAATGAAGGCATAGCTACCAGCACAAAAGGCAGTACTCTGCTCTCTGTCCCTTGTTCAGCAGCCAGTCACTGTTATGATCTCAGGTTGATAGTAAAGGGTAAAGAAGTCCCAGACCTAGACAAGGGCTAAATGGCCCAGATGAGGGAAGGCTCAAATTCTACCTGCTCACCTCCCTGCTTTACCTTACTGACACCGAACAACGAAACTGCTCCACGAGCTTTCCAGCAGGGTCCTCCAGCAGGGGCAGGTGCTGTGGTGGGTGGTGTGGTCAGTGCAGCACCATCCATAGCACGGAGCACTGCCTCAGCCCAGCTCTCTGGCTATGGGACCTCAGCTGCCTGTACCCACTGCGGGCTGCAGGCAGATAATCTTCAACAGAAACCTTCAAAAAATCCGGCATTCTGTGGGGAGGTGAATTCACAACCTGTGCTTTGACAGAGGTGCAAAATCCAAATAAATGACAGATCCTACACTAGACCTGAGAGCAGAGTAGACAGAACCACCTCCTTGTTTGTGATCTGGAAGTCCTGGGCTAATGGCTAAATCACATAAATATTGCAAAAATAACCCTGTCACTGCAAGGAGAAGGCTTGTAAAGACAGACCCTTCCCTATTTTCGTGAAAACGGTTGGTGGAGCCACACCAACTGGGTGATTTATGCAGAGCAATCCCCTGACATCACAGTTAACACTGGCAGCCAGAGTCAGGCTTCAAGGGAACTGTCAGAAACGCCCGTGCCACACAGGCTTTGTTTCACCGCTGCAGCACGCGGAGTGGAGCAGAGCAGACACCTCAATAAGAGCAGAACCAGAGCCTGCCGCAGGGGGAAGTGAGACTGCCGCTGCGGGCGGCAGCAGCATCCCCCCCTGCTCCGCATACCTGGCTACACTCAGCTGCCGGGAGTTGGCTTTCGAAGCCATAGCAATGCATTGACATCGAAATGGGAGGCAGCAGAAACAGAGCAGAGAGAGTGCAGCCCTCTGAAACCTCTTACCAGGCTGAAATTTGCCCCATGATTTTGCCCTGTTTAACATGTTTGACAGATTACAACTTGGTATTGATGAAAAACTACATCAATTAATTAAAGTGAAATAACTGAACAGCTACAGCTCTAATTTAATTCAGGTGCCTTTTATAAGGTTGAAGTACTAAAACCTCTGACAGCAAGCAGTCTAGGCAGAGAACTCCACAAAGAAAGGGCAATGAATAGGTTCAAGTGCAAGGACTCAGTGGTTTACATCTCTCCCTTTCAACAGTATTTTGTATTACCCTGTTCCTGCCTAGGACCTGGAAGCCCATACCCATGGGGCTGAATTATTTCCCCTCCTGCATCCTAGTCTCTATGCAGCTTTTGCCCATAGTAAGAAATGTTTTCACTGCAAACTTCTCAGGAGTTAACAAAGCAGCAGAATTCATTTAAAAGCAAAAGACAGCTTCCCTCAGAAGCTCAAAGCTCTTCCTGGAATAAGACACTAAAGTTTGCCTGTTCTGTTGAGTATGATCAGGAAAAACCAGGACCATCTGCTACTATCAAGTTGATGGCAGCCAACCTAGTTGTGGCTAATTTATGGAAGCCAAGACTCCATGCAAGCAGGCAGGTATGCAGCTCCCAGAGCAGTTTTGTCACTGCAGGAAGATGTTGCACTACAAGCATGAGCTGCCCAGGGGAATCTTTAATAAAAACCTAAAAGATACAATACTGTGCAAAGTAAACTTAATAAAGCATAGGTTAAAGCAGAACAGTCTAACCATAAATCATATCCAGCCCAGTGCTTGGTGAGTTTCTAGGCTCTTGTTTTGGTTTATCACAGACTCCTGCTTCATCAGAGTCACCTGGGTAAATAACACTAACATTAAAACACTAATATTATTGTTATAGTATAGTAATATTAGTATTACAGTTTACCAATATTAGTATTAATATTTTAGTATAGAAAAAATGAGCAAGAAACCCCCCCCTCAAATGTAAGCAACCCTTGGCAGGCTACAATCCTGAGTTTTTTAAAATATTGTTTGCACAGAGTGAATAATGCACAGGTGGTCTGTTCAAAGCACCCTACCTTTTTAACATTTTT
Organism: Manacus vitellinus; assembly: GCF_001715985.3. NCBI lineage: Eukaryota > Metazoa > Chordata > Aves > Passeriformes > Pipridae > Manacus > Manacus vitellinus. Next base: position 4,737,982 of record NW_021939122.1, on the reverse strand, counting down.
CTTTCTACATATTCATGGCAGCCCATTACAAATACAGAGAATGAAAAAAGTCCAGATCCCCAAAGGACCAAAGGGAACAACCACAGCAGTGATCAAGTCAGCATCAGAATAATCCATACTTTGCACCACATTGGTGCTACTGCTGCCACAAAACAGCATCAGAAGTGCTCTGGCTCATCTGTTTTGGACAAAGATTGATGTTCCAAATCAGTTCCAAACTTTTGGGACCTTGGACCATTTTCAACATCCTTCCTATCTCTTTAGAGTTATATGGAGAACTGGCAAGGTGGGAATCTGTGGGCTAGCAGGAGGCTGGCATTCCATAGATCACTGCTAAGGAACCACAGTATTAAAGGCAATACTGGTCCATAACAACTGAGAAAAAAAAATAAAGCTCTATATCTCAGCTTGTTGCAGCACTTGAAACTACACACATCTTCAAGAACTTGACCTGGGGAATGGTGTCAAGCACCACACATCTGCTTCCCCACTTAGCCTCTCATCATACATTAAGTCTGTCTAGGTGGTGAGATTTCCCTCATTCCATATCCAGAGGCTTCCTGTTTGTCTTCTGAAAGGAACAGAGATGGTTTTTGACACCAGGGTGCCCTGCAATAGCAAGTTCTTCCGGATGACCTTTTCCTCTCACTTGCAACACAGTTGCAAGACCAGCAGCTGATACGTGAGTGGTCTGAAGTCTGTAGCGTGGCAGCACATCAGAACATAATTTGTAATCCCTGGATGCAAGAGACAGAACAGCTTGGAGCCATATCCAAATAGTCAGATGAGCTATAGACCTCAAAGTGAGGGCACATGACAGTGCAGTGCACTTTTTGGTCTTAAGAAGGAGTTATATCTGCACAGTCAAGTTGAAGAAGTTCTTCAGATTGCAGAGAAAACTGGAGAGATACAAGTGGACCAAAATTTAGAGAAACAGTAAAGAGAAGTGGGGAGGAAAAGTCTCCCTATTTACTGCCCTTTCATTTCAGATTCTTTCTGCACAGAAGCACCATGTTAAAAGAAAAATTATTAAACACCCCAGAAGGTTGTGAAATCTTGTGTAGAAAGCACTGGGGACTGATAAAGTCCTGACAGACAAGTCTGATCACATTTGACAAAGGTATAGGAGAAGCTAGGAGTGAGTCTTATCTTCAATGAAACAATTGACGCCCTCATGTAAAAAAAAAAAAAAAAAAAAAAAACAAGCAACAAAACAACAAAAAAAGCCCACAACCAAAGCTTAGAGCTCCTTGGCTCTGAGCACACCAGAGGAATGAGATCTGGTTGAGCTGCAATAAACAAAGGTTGAAGAGGGATGCATAGGAAGAGGAGGCAGAACAGGAGAGGGAAGACGTTCCTGAGATGTAATCTCCTACGGGAAGATGAAGCAAGTTACACAAAAGCGCTCTGAACCTGCCAAGGCTCTGGCCCTACGCATTGAAGCAGCTGCCTAACTCGCGCCCATCAGCTGCCTCTCTGAAGGGACCCAGCCTGCGCACAGGCGTCCGGGTGAGCCGGGGCCAGGCTGGCAGCCGGGAATTCGGACCGCTTCCCTGCCCTCGTCCCTGGGCAGTGCTCGGGTACCTCTGCCATCAGCCCAGGAAGGGCAGCCCAGCCCCGCAGCGCTGACCCGGAGCAAGGCTGGCACCCACCGCCCTCCGCTCACACCGAGCCCCCTGCCGCACACCGCCGGCCCCGCGGGGTGGAAGGGCCTCGCCCGCACGGCACTCGGGCAGCACGGGGCGGCGGCGGGCAGCGCCGGCAGCTGCGGGGCTGAGAAGCCGCCTGGTGTGGACGGGGCGAGGAGTAGAGGCCGCAGCTCCTGCCCGGGACGGCTCTCTCGGGCGCCCGCCGGGCCCTCCGCGTGGTGGCCGGCCCCCCCTGCAGCGAGTCCCGCTGGAGCGCGGCCGAACTGAGGCGGGCGGCGCGGGAAGGGGAGGGAAGGAGGGAGGGATGCCCGCCGCCCGCCCGCTTCCCCTTTTCAGGCCGCCGGGCGCGGGCGGGGCCGGGCGGTGCAGCCCCGGCCCACGGGCCGCACCCCGGGCAGAGCCGAGCCGAGCCGAGCCCGGCGTTGTGGCACGGAGTCAGGGCGAGCAAGGGGCCGGGGACACGGAGACCCGCACCTGCCGCCCCGGCAGCTCGAGCAGGCAGAGGGGCAGCGCCCGTCAGCTGCCACTTGTGCCCCCGGCCAGGCCAGTGCGCCTAAAGGGTCAGAGTATCTCTCCAGTGACCTCTCCTGGGCCCTACTCGGACACCCCCAGGGCCAGGACCCCCGTGAGAGGAGAGAAACAGGAACACCTTAGTCTGGACAGCAAAAGGGAAATGATGGTGCACAGAGGAATTGCGATGTGAGGGACAGTGTTCCAGGGTACCCATACAGGGACACACCAGATGGGGAAGACCTGTTGATCCAGTTCCAGCACTAACCACAGCTGAAACTTCACCAGTGTTGCACAGGGAAAAGAAAGTACTCCTCTACACCAGGACAGCAGCAGAGAGTAGGGATGTAGGTTAAGCCTGCCTAGCAGCTGCAAAATCTTGTGAAAGGAGCAGTTTTTCCCAGGAGTGTCAAGTGCATAACTTTGAGTCTCACAGACCATTTCCCACCCCAGAACTTGTTGCTCTTGCGTAGTCAGGTGCTGATCTCCAGCGAGGCTAATGACATTCTCTGCATCCTCTGCTGAAACTTCAGCTAGGGTTACACCTTCTCCTACAACATTATGTTCAAGGTGGAAGGCTGTGGCAAAGACCATTGGTTACAGAGCAACTGAGTGCCTGATGGACCTGGTGATTCACCCCAACCTTTCCATAGAGGTACAGCACAAGGAGCAAAATTGAGCATTACAGCACTCAAGATCTCCACAAGGCCCTACCTATTAGCATGTTTCTTTTCCTTGCATACATGATCACAGAGGAGGAAGAAATCCACGAGGTTACAGAAATTACTTATTTTAACCTGGTATATACAGGATTTTTCAGTTATGCCTATTCTTTCTTATTCCATATGCTGGTGCTTCTTATAAGGCCAGCTGCCATACTGCTAATTTGGCAGCAATATTTGAGAACTAACTCAATACTCTAGTGGAAAGGGACTTGAGCATCCTCAGTTTATCTTGGTATACACAAATACTCTTCTAGAATTTTATCCAAACTCCTTGCACTCAACAGACAGCTGCAGAGGCCCCCTTTCACTTCTGAAGGTCTGTCACATGACCACAATCATGTAAATAAGACAAATGGATGTAGACAGTGCTGTTACCCCCAGCACTGATACCCTCCCTTTTCCCACCCACCATTCTCTGTCTTTAACTACCAGATCCACTCAGACTACAAAGGCAGCAATCTTTATTTTTTGACACATCAAATTCACACTTTAGACTTTTTTAAAAACTCCAAAGCATAAAAGTATTTAAAAGAGTTCCAAATATAAGTTCCGGATAAACAGAAAAAAAGAGGGCAAATGACACACAAGATGACGTTTAAGTCCTTACGTAGAAAATACTCTTCCCACCTTCCTTTGGCCTATAACCTTTATTTTCTTTAAATAACCACGGTCTCCTGGGCCCCTCTGCACTGTAGCCTTGAATCCAGGCACCACAGTGATTGTGCAAGCCAGAGGGGAAGACATGAAAAAGGCTCATTTGGAAAAAGCTGCTGCTCATGTACATGGGGGTGGCTCATCAAGTCTCATCCAACCCTCAATTAGGCGACACTGCTTTGCACACTAATGTAGCTTCCTGTAAGAAGGCTGCTCTCATTGGCAGCCTTTAGGGAGGGAATGGAAACATGGAAATCAGGCCCCGCACTCTCAGCAGCTGGCAGCTTCACCACAGCCCACTACTCCGTTTCCCAAACATGTAGTACCATTGTTAAACTCACACTGGCTGTGGGCTCAGCCAACTGCTCCACAAACTAGTTAACCTGAACCCCCTAATAGGAGGCAAAGTATTTGGGGGAACCAAATATAAGCTGCACCGTAAGGAGGCAGTGACACAACTGGATGGAAAGCAAGCCTGCCCCTCACCAGCAGTAAGCCTCAACTAGTCTCAGTTTTGGCTGCAAGTTTCTGAACTTTTGGCTCCCCATACTGAACATGTACTTGTAGCTAACACTTCAAACCTTACCACACCAGGCTTTATTTGCCTTAGTGCTAAGGGAAGCTGGCATTTTACTTCTCAAGAGGGATTTAACAGATGGAAAACAGCTCAAAGAGCAAGTGATCCAACCCAGAAAAGAAATTTAAGGCATTAATGATACATTCATCTTGACTCCTACCACGCTGCAGCTCACACTGCTGGCAATAAGCATAAGCTGGCACATTGTATGTTCAGAGAGAACAAGGAGTAATGCCACTGCAGTCAGAGTCTCTGAAACAAAAACACAGCAAAAAGCAGAGCTGGAAAGAGGGCTTTATCTCCTCTGCCTCCCTACCTGATCCCACCAAGTGAAACATCCATGCAGTCAAGTTTCTTCACAACTCCACTCCCCAGCTACACTCCTAATGGAAGTGTTGACAAGATTTCCACAGCTGTATTATAGACCTTGGTCTTTCTGCCCCCCACCTTGCAACTGCAAGCAATACTGTTATTCAACCACTAAGATGTATTTAGATGCTGCTTCTCCAAGTACTCTGGTTAGTAGCCTCAACAGGAGTGCAAGGAAGAGGAAGGTAGGTATTTATTACAAGGTAAAACCATAAAAGAACACAGAAAAGAGGAACTCTGTCACACTGCAAGTGTGAATTTGAAATGTCAGGTGGGGTTGGGGATTACAGCCAAAGGGCTCAAATCAGTTGTTCTTACAGTAACTAATCAAAGGCAAGTTACAATACTTGCCTTTTCACAGGTATCAGATTTAAACTGGCTGAAAAAGAAATGGGAGGTTAAAATACAGGAGAATGATTTCTCTTTCTTCTATTAGTTGGGCAGGAAACCAAAACCAAAAATCATTGCCAGCCTTTTAAAATAAGACTGTAGAAAATATAAGCCTTGGAGGTCACCCTGGTGGTGCTAGTAACACCAGCTCAAGGATGGTTCCAAATTAGGAGACTAAACCAAAATTAGAAATAAAAGGGGGAAACATCCAGCCATTCTCCCACATCCCTATACTGAAGCTGCCTGTACCATGCTACTAGGGGAGGTAGCGTTCCAGGCAGGCTTGATATCCATAATGTTCACATGCCCATCCAAGATGTTCTGATGAGCAGATGGTTTATGAATTCCAAAGGAAACATTCTCAGTCACTTTCAAACTTGACAGAATTGACTTGGGTCGATATAGTGCCCCCGCGGTAGCTGCCTCGTTTTTTCTTTGTCTTCTCATGGCGGAAAGATTTGCCTTTAGTGTATTTCAGGATATTGTTAGCCTTCTCACCCCAGTCACCAGCTGCTCCTTTCTGTGAGGGATGAGGGGGGAGAAGAAAAAAGAAATTCAAGTCGGTACCCAAGAGAGTAAAGGCAATGCTTTGCAATTTACCCTACCCAGCGAACACTAGTACATTAACACTGGAGCTGATACCGCTCTCTCATGCACCTCCTGCCACTGCTCACATGCTTCTTAACAGCTCCTCCTGGTGGAAAAAGTTCTCACCAGAAACACTCCCCACACCAAGGCTGCTCTGCTGACGTGCTTTCAGAGACTGAGTGTTACCACTCTGGACACTACCAAGCCCTACCTTTGCTTCAAATGAGTTATCAGCAAAACGGGCATCCACCTCAATCTCTTCTTCCCTTACACGGCGGAATGGAGAGGCTGGCTGTTGAGAAAGAAAATGAGACAGTAAGTACATGCAAACACACAACATTCTCTTACTGACAACCTCCTTCCTTGCCCTGCAAATAGGTGGCCCTGTTCACATCACCTCAATCTTTTAGTGTTTCTCAGATTCATGGTTCTTTCCCTTCTTCAGATCAGGCAGCTCAGGGATGCTCCTGTGCAAGCATATCCAAGCAACTTTTGCCAAAATAATACTATGCACATATGTGCACTCCCCCTAGGGTTCTCCAGACAAGGTTTAAGTGCTTGAAGAAGGAATAAAAATACAAATAATTCTGTGGCCCAACCTCCCACAAAATCCCCAAGCAATCCTAGTTGTTTAGGAGACAGATGCCTCTTTGGCCAGTTGCCACAGTCCACCCTCACTTACCCGTTTCACCTTGGGAACTGTGTGTGGTGTTTTGGCTTTGACCTTTGCTTTTTTACTGTGTGGTGTCTCTGGCTCCTGAACATCTTCCCTCTTCTGTTTCTTCCCGATTGAACCTGTTAGATGTACAGCAGCAAAACTTTAAAGGGAGTAACTGCAGTGTTGGGAAAGGTAATGGCATCCCTCCCCCAGTAAGCTAACCCAATGTTGACATAGATGTGAGAATTGGTCTCTGCATTACTTCACCCAGAAAACAGACTGCTGTACCAGACACTAAAAGCCATTTTGGGTCAGCAAGGATCTTCCCATCCTATCCTAAGGGATAAAAATAATTTTATGGAATAGGGTACCTGTATATTAATGATTTTGCATACTTGAGAGAATTCTGTTGGTCAAAGTTTGCCAGGTTTTGGAGTCATACCATATGCACTTGCACACATCATTAGGGCATCACTAGTTTTCCTCCTGGAGGGTTAAAGATTGAGATTGCGCATTGCGGCATCAACTGTGGTGTCCCACTCCACATGGACAAGGTCCTCCAGCAGTCCACTTTGCTGTCACTAAATCTTGTGCATGCACAGATGGCAACTGGCAACAGCTATACAGAAATGTGCTTCAGCATTACCACAAATTCTACTGCCAGCAGCTATGCAATACAGACAAAAAGGATTCCATCGAATGCAAAACTAGCCCTTCCCTCTCAGCACTGCACCAAATGGCATAATCCAGTAACAGAGATTGGACTGAATATTGTTTAAGAAAGTCTTCCATTCATGTTTGGCTCAGTAACACTGTCTGACAGACCCACTTCCCAGACTGCAGGTAATAATACCTCCATTAACTTTTCCGGTTTCTTCTTCAGAGCTGCTTTCACTGCTACTACTACTGCCACCAGCTGGCTTAGACTTCATGTTGTTTGCTGCTGTTGAGGATGCTTTTGCTTTCTCTGTGGAGGCAGTGGCCTTAGAACCATTCTGTACCCCTTTTGCCACCTTTTTGGGCTTCCCATCCTCTTCACTGGAACTATCTGATGAGCTGCTGCTACTACTAGAAGCAGCTGCCTTCTTCCCTACAGTTGCTTTTGCTGCCCCTGTAGATTTAGTGGCTGGTTTCACTGCCGGCTTCTTTTCTTCTTCACTGCTTGAGCTATCAGAGTCAGATGTGTCTGCTTTGGAAGCTGGAGTAGAAGGTTTGGACACTGGCTTAGCCACTTTGCCAGCTAATTTAGCTGGAGGGGCTTTCTTCTTTTCCTTCTCATCCTCAGAACTGCTGGAGCTGCTATCTGAATCAGAGCTGCTTTGGGCTTTCTTTGTGGCAGCTTGTGACTTCTTTGCTGCAGGGGTTGCTGCTTTAGTTGTGGGCTTCACAGGAGCTGCCTTCTTGTCAGAACTATCAGAATCTAGAATGGAAAGAAAAGAAAAAACAATCAGGTTAAGTCCCATTCCTTCAACACAAAGCTAACATACAGATTTCATGTTGATACACGTTGCAAAGTGTTTGAAACAACACTGTAATGGGTATTCCTGTCCAACCACAACCTCCTACCCTGCGTAGAAACACAGAGGTCTGAGCTAGATCAACATGCATGTAGAAATTCTCCTTTTCTCCTACCCCAATACCTGAGCTGTCTGAGGAAGAACTGGAGTCTTTCTTTGCTTGTCCAGGCTTGACAACTACTTTTGCTTGTTTGGAAGTATTCTTTATCACAGGTGGTTTAGCTGGGAGTTTACTCCCTGCCTTCTTTTTGTCATCTTCAGAGCTGGAATCTAACAAAAAAAAATGTTTTTTAAGTTAGCAGGATTCATGTGTAAGCTACTTTAGTAATAACATGTATATAACTCACAGGGAAGTGAAAAGCAAAATGGCTTGTGGCTCAAGGCTGAGCCACTAGGCAACTAGCAACCAGCAGCATTTGATGAACACTTGAATGGTTTTGGCTTTGTTGGGAGGAAGTGAAAACAAACAGTTTAAGTTCTTCACAAATACATGCACAAGGAAGAAGATATCTGGAGATTAATGTAGGAGAAGAGGTACAGAATAAGGGACTGGAGAAAGTACCAGTACCACCAAGACTAAACTCAGGAAGAAGAAACACTGGGAAAAGAAGATGTGTAGTAAGGATCAAAAAACATACAAGAAACTAGGAGATAAAGTTTACAAAGCATTCAAAGAGAGGCAGTGACAGCACAGTATCTCATTTTAACTACTTCCTGTATGAGATGAGTTTAGCAGCAGTCCAAGGATGGACTGGAGACTCCTGAGTACAAATACAGCTTTGTATTGTGTGTTACAGGACTCTGGAATACTAAACCTGATCTTTTCCAGTATTTCTGAAAACTTTATTAACAGCAACCAAAAACTTGACTATTTTGATAGAAACTAGGCAACAAAACCAGAGAACACAACGCCTGACACTCACTGCAGTGTCACACAATCTACTGCTAACTGTTCACAACAGACAGGCATCTGCCACCCACAGTCCCTGCTGTGGCACCAGAGATGTTAAGATACACAACAGGAGCACCTTGAACTTGGAGGAGAAATGTAGCACATAGGGAATTTACATGGGAAATACAGCCCTGCAAACCTCTGAGCTGATGAACAGGAGCTACAAAGCACACTGTCCCCATTTCTAGGGTCACATGAGGAGAAGGCATCTTCTGAGTCTATTTCGAACTTCGTATGGTGGTTACATTTTTATCTCAGAAACTTCTCCCAAACACAATGGGATAACAGAAACCAAAAACCTTAAGACACAGATCCTCAAAACGTTTAACCATTAACCTTCCTCGAGAAACCTGATATGTGATTCCCCACCCTTTCCATCCAGCAATATGAAGACCTTTCTGTGCTTGCCAATGGTCTCGTTGTCTCATGGTCAGACTGCCCTCTGCATAGCAGGCTGCTGCTTTTCACTTTCACATCTTGCTAGCCCATACACTAAAGATCTCAGCAGATACATCACTATACAGCAACCTGGCCAATAAAAACATTAACACAGAAGAATGAAAACTTTATTTCTTGAATTACCTGAGTCACTGTCAGAACTGGATTTAGCCTTCTTGCTAGTCACAGCTTTGTTTTGGGGGCCAGGGATTGTTTTAGCTACTACGGCTTTGCCTGCAAAAGCAAGTTGAAAATTAACAGCCACATCCACACCAAACCTTTGTCCCAATATCTAAACCTTCCCAGATGTTAAAAAGCTCCATTCTCGGTGTATCAGATATTCTCCAAGTATCTTCTCAGTGTATCAGCCAGCAATTGGAAGCCAAGCAAGAACTTGGCTTATGCCCACTAAACCAGATCCTGATGACTTTTCCAACCACCACGTATAAAGTAATCTAACCTGCATACAGTTCAGATCCACGAGTTGTACAGTGTTGTTTGGGAGGCCTTCGAATTTATCAGAAGCTTCCAGAAAAGCAAATAGCAACACAGACCAAAGGCAAATGCCCTTTTCAATGAAACCAGGACATTGCCAAAACACTGTTGGCTCCATGTAGCACGTCCTCTGCAGCCTCCCCCTCTCACAACATACCTGCTGCTCCTCCCTTTGGGGGCACCTGCTCTGCCTCATCACTACTGTCTGAAGAGTCACTGCTCTCAGCCTTTTTTGCAGGAGCCTTGGCAAGGCCTTTCTTTGTCTGGGTTCCCTGAGGAGGTGGTACAGCACTGTACTGACCTATGAAGAGAAACATAGCGTTCAGATACCTGCATGATAATGTGAGCAGCACGTGAGATGTTTGCTGTAGTTAGAATAAAGCACTTCTATTTGGTTCCATTTATTCCCCTTCTGTAACTACAACCAAACATACCAGTTTATAATTTGAAAGGCTGTACCCATCCCACTGCTACCTCCCTGTTTCTACTGTGGGTTTAACTCTCCTCTTGGGGTTCAGCTAACCCAACCATCTCTGTGCAAGTTTTCTCTGCACTTTTAGAAGAACAGGAGATTGTTGCCAAACTTTTCCAGAAAAGAAGAGATATGTCATCTGTTCATAGTTTTCATTTACTGCCTTCTCAAATCCTCTGGTTAGAGTATCAGACTGACCTTTGATGATTTGACACTCCCCTCAGACCAGCTCTCTACTGGAACCCTAAAAGCATTATACCACACTGACCAGAGTCCATTTAGCCCATCAGCTGGACTACAACTGAACAGCCCTGGATACTTCAAAAAAAATGAACCCTAAAAAAGCTTAAATTGCTGCAGATACAGAATAATCAAACCACTTGATATTTACTTCCCACATCTTGGCAGACAGGAAACATGCAAAGAACGTAGTTAAAGGCAAACCAAGCAGGGCACCACAGTGTCTCTCACTCACCATCCCTTGCTGAGGGAGGAGCTGAACTGTAAGCCCAGCCCAAACATCACACATGAAAAGAGCTGCTGCATCTCTGTTTCATGTTACCACCACCAGCACCTGGAACCTTGTGTGCAGCAGGGCTTGCCTGTGCCCGATATGCACTTCTCCCAGGACAGCAGGACTAGCAGAAAGTATCCTCCCACACAGCAGCAATGGCATTTAGTACGTACCAGACTTTGGCTTTTGTTTTGCAGGTGGCTTTTCATCATCTGAGCTGTCAGATGAGTCCTCACTACTGGAACTTTCCTTGGCACGTTTGTTTTTCCCTGGACATGCTTTAGCGGCTGCAGGTTTCGGCAGAGGTGATTTCTTGGGAACAACCTTATCACAAGAAATAAACATTAAAAAAAAGGAAGTTGCAGACATCTTGTGGGGACAGCTGGATGTGGATTTTGTTTAACGCCACACTTCACTTAAGAGAGCAAATTCTGAAGACAAAGGGAGAGAGATTAATAAATATCCTCAAATACAAATTTTAGGAAACACATGGGCATTATTATCTCTCTGGCCACTCTTCTACTGTTTTCTGCTGCATGAACCCCTAATCAAGAGCTGCTCTTGACAAAGGGGCTCAGAACTGACTGAAATGGTAGCAACTCCCACATGATTATTTTTGTGTTGAAGAAAACATTTTTAAATACTCCTTAGTGGAAAACTCAAAATTACAGTCAGTTAAGCACAAAAAAGTCATACCAAGGTGAATATATAATGGAGAATACGATATGGTTAAAACACGATGAGATGTTTTCCTGTTAAAAGATGGAACAAAAAAAGCAGTAAGGAGCTAGTAGGAAAGAATGCAGTGCATGGAGCAGTAGAGGTATGTACAGAACACATAATCCCACTGCATAAAGGAGAAGGAGATATAAGAGGTATGCTGAGCACAGCATCTATAGTCTGTGCTTGCAAGATGATACATTCAGTCTTACTAGACTTCTACAGTGTCCATGAAGTTTTTCATGGCCTAATTTACCTTTTTTGGTGCAGCCTTTTCCTCATCAGAATCTTCACTACTGCTGCTACTGCTTGCTGCTTTTCCATTGACAACCTTGGTAGCTGCCTGGGCAGCTTTACTTCCTTTTGAGAGAAGTACAAAGGAACATTACAAAACATGCCATGGCAGATGAAGGATAATTACATTGAGCAGAAAGTATCATAGAGAGAAAAGAACCACAGGAAGCCAACAGAGCAGATTAAGGTAGTACTGCAAAACTGTTCTGCAAGCTTAGAGAAAGTTTTCTGAAAACTGTCTGTTCTAGCTGATGGGACATTCCAGGACTAAAGGCTAAGTAAAGATCTTCCCTGTTTTTTCAGGGGAAGACACTGGAAAAAGCAAAACTCCAGCAGTTAAGGCTGCTGACTACGGTCACCTATTCAAACAATGAAGCATTCAGGACCAGATGTTTTATTTGCAATCAGTTCTACCCCTCTTCTATGTCAGAAGCAGAGTGGACTGGAGTGCAAATGGCAGTGACAGCAGATTTTCACACTGCTATGTTAATAAATATGCCTTTGCATGCGGATACAGTACCCAGCACTCTTCCCCTGGCTTTTCTGGTTTTGCTTTATCACTCTGACACGTGATACGCAATAAGAGGTACCCGATTTAGGTGTTGCTGGTTTTGGTGGCTGTTTCTTTGGTGCTTCTTCATCTGAGCTGCTTGAGTCAGAGCTGGAACTCTCTGCTTTCTTCTGAGGCTGGATTTTGGTTCCAGCTGGTTTCACCACAGATTTTGCACCTTTCTAAACAACAGGAAAAAAAACCTGATTAACCTTCATAGTCACGAAAAGAAAATGAGGCTAATAAGTGGGACACATATAAACACCTTTCTTTCAAAGAGGTTACTATTTTGATTTGAAAACACCACTCTGCCTAATGGTAAAAGTCTGAAAATCTCTGTATAACAATTCTGCTCTGGAAAATCTCCCAGAAACCCATGGGAAGCTTCCTTTGCACCTCAGTCTTGAGTTCTGCCTCCTCAAAATGAGGCAGATCTGAGGCTGGCACCTTGTTCCTTCTACAGATCACACTAGTTTGAAGACTGAAAATACTGAACTGGGCAACTCTGGTCAGTGTTCTTTGGTGTATACTAATATCATTCTTCCTCCTACCAACTTTTCAAGACCACGACTGCAGCAAGAAAAAGGAAAGAGAAGATTCTCTTTCTATATAAACACACATATATAGAAAAAGATCAAATTTATTGTAACAACTGCAAATAAATCTTTCTCTGCAAAAAAGTAAGCCCTAGCAGTCTTAGGATAAAAGCCAGGAGCAGACTTGGATATGAAACAAAGTGGGTTCTGGACAAAAAATTAATTTTTCCTGAGACCAGTCCAAATGGTACAATGTCCATTACAGAAATGTCTTGCATTGCACCCTGCTGCAGCCTAGGCACTTCACAGTTCAGGAGAAGGGAGCCTAATTTCAGAGAGAATTCTGTTGGTCAAATTTGCTATTATTTATCACTGTCAAATATGCATCAAAGAGGCTGGAAAGAAAAGCAAACCTTTGTTGGCTTCTCCTCCTCCTCCGAGTCTGAATCATCACTGGAGTCCTCACTGCTGCTCTCTGCCTTCTTGGCCGGAGGAACTGCTTTTGCTTTGGGAACAGCTGCTGCTTTAGCTGCAAATATGGGACAGCACACACTGATGACAAGTTAATTCACAATTTGCATGTACCTATATCCTGCACTAGTGGGTATCAGGGTAAAGGATACACAAAGGTCATTAAACCACGACTGAAGTTCACAACACTGACTTTATTTCTTGAGCAGCATATCGCAAACTACTCCAAAATGAGTAAGCAAGAGGATAGAACCAATTGTAGATTTTATCTTTCTCACATACACATTTAAGAGCAGACTTCTATCACCAAAAAGGAGAGCCCACAAAGAAAGATCCCCCCAAACTGAGATAACATTAACTGGATCGGCACACCAGTTTCAGTTTAAAGAAACCTGCTGAACAAGCACAGACTTGTGCTTGCAAAAGAGAGCCACTCTCTGTGGCTACAGTCCCAGACACTTGAATGTGTTTTAGCCAAATCTACTTCCTGGTTACTGATTGCTTTTTAATAATGTGGAGTAAAAGGAATAACTTTGGATCACACTATATTTGCAAGTTCAAATTCAGCTTTAGGATGGTTTGAGTTGAAGACCAGTTTTCTTTCTGTCTCTACCTCTCCCTATTTAGTCCTTATCCTCTGCAAATTTGCTGCTAGATACACACATCTTACATACAGTGTAATTAAGGGAAGATATAAGAACAGTTCCAGGTAAAAGGGAAAAATGCAGCTCATCACATACCAGAATGCAATAGAGAGTTGTATTTTTTGATAGAATGAGTACACAAGCTGGAGAGTTAAAAAAGGATAGTAACCTCCCCCACGCAGCAGGTGAATAAGGATGCCTGGTATTTCTCTGGAATTCAAGCATACCCTGTGCAACTGCTCTGCAACTAACAGGTCATGGTGTCCACCAATACAGAGGACACTGATAAACCTAGATAAATTGTAGCCATGCAGGAGTTTTGTCAAATTATAAGTATTTTAACAACTGTACAAGCATTTGTAAAACCTAAATCGATTTTCCTACATAATTAAGATGAAAAATCATTCTTTGAAGATCTTAGTAAGAGAGTTCCTAAAAAATAACATAAAAAACCACAATAAGGTAGCTTCCTCCCAGTACCTGCCCTCTGCATACTCTTAAATTCCAATTTCACCCAGTATTTAAAGCAACACATAATCTGAAGTTGCCAAAGCAAGTAGGTATAATCCTGCTAAGATATCCTAGTGAGTGTTTGGAAAGTAGAACTCCAGTCTAGACGAGGTAATGAAGGTGCCACTTAACAGCACCTTCAAACTCAATACAGCCCAGTGCCTTCCCTAGGCTCAGCCTAAGGAGAGAAAATGAATGGCTAACACCTTCTAGGGGACACAAACTCTGATGTGCCTAAATTATAAGATGATAAAAAGATTACCCTTAGTTAGGATGAACATATCTTACATGTCATGGGCAAAAGACCTGCCAAAACCGAGATCAGTCAACACAAGCCCTGATAACTGCTGTAGGACCTCAAAAGAGCTGCTGACGCTGGACTCTACAAAAAAAAATTGCCCAAGAGTTGGGGGGAAAAAGGAGAAAACACACCCAACACAACCCGCACCTAGCTTCCGGCCGGCTCACAAATCCCCACCTGGCCTCTTGGCCGGGGCTTCTTCGTGCCTCCGTCGCTGAGCTGCTGGAGCGAACGGCTTCCCTTCGGCCTGGCCGTCCGTTCGGGACCACTTTGCCTTCTGCCGCCGGAGACCTGCGGGCAGAGAGGCCTTGAGCGGGGCCCTGCGGCCGGAGGAAGCGCCTGCGGGGCACCCGCAGCCCCCGCCCCCCGGGGGCCAGCGCGGCCCCGCGGTTGCTGGTGCGGGGGAGGCACTTACCGCAGCCAGTAAGTGAAGATGTCCAGGAGGGAGGTCCCCGCGTTCGGGGTCCTCCCCCCTTCTAAACGAAGACCGGCCGCGGCAAGTGACGCGTCCCCACCGCCCCATTCTCCGTCCTCTCCCTCCCGCTCCGTTCCGCGTCCCGTTCCCGCTCACCGCCCGCCGCCTCTCTGGCGAAGGCCGCGCGGCGGCGCCCTGTGGCAGCCGCTCTCGGCCAGTGAAGGCGAGCACCGAGCCGGAACAGTCGCCGGCAACCCGGCCCCCCCCCCGCTTCCGCCAAATGCATGCCATCCGGGACATCGTGCCGCCTCGCGCTGCCGCCACCGCTGCCCCGCGCGCGGCTGCGCTGCGTGGCGCGCGCAACCGTGAACGCGCGCGGCCACCGGGCCGCCCCGGCTCGCCGCCTCCGCCCGCCATGAATGGTCCGGGCAGACACCGCCTCGGGCGCGGCGGCGGCACGCGGTGTCGGGGTAGGGAGAGAGGAAAAGACCTTTTTCGTGCCGGCGCCCGCCTTCACGCAGTGTGGGACCCTTTTTCCCAGGGTGCAAAAGGAGGGTCTGGGAAGAGAAGGGCCTGGGGACCCGGCAGCGCCCACACGGCACTGGAAGACTTAAGTCCACCTAAGACCGACCAGCCTACTTGTAATCCACTTTCCGTCACTGAAAGGAGAATGCTAGGGAGCAGGAGTAAAGATCTCGGAGAGTCCTGGGGAGCAGAAATAAGGCCGTTCCAGGGAGGAGAACATGCCGGTGGCTGTGGGCAGCCGGTACTGGCAGAGCCCTCACCGACGCGGCGCAGCCCCACGTGGCTGGAACACGGAAGACAGAGCTGGCTGCTGATAACGAGATTAATCGGTAGTCTCAGGAAGAGTGAGCTATAATTCCAAGAGCAGTAATTCTCCATTGTTCAGTAATTTTACCCGGGTGTTTGCAATGTAAGTTTCTGTAAGGGTAACTGCGAAAAAAGCAAGTTTATGAATGTTTTATTTAAAGTAGTGGCAACATGAGTGTCCAGTTTTTGATAAGAGATGCTGAACAAAGACGCTTTGTATAATTAATGCACTGCTCAACGGACAAGTCCAAGTGAAGTTCAAGTTCCAAACGACCACCAGAGACCCCTAGCGACCAAACAAGGCCTTCCGAACAACTTAGAGCTAATTAACATATGTTTGAACTTTATGAGAGAAGTAGTGAATAAGTAAGACATTTGATGAATATGTAAAATTTTAAGTAAATATTAGCTGTGCTGACCGAAAAACAGGACACACACAAGATTAGAGGAGCTATCCTCCCTATGTGTCCCATGCTGATGATAAAGGATGCCTGCTTCGTAATGCTCACAAATTGAGTCTTAGGGGTTTCTTGTTTGCCAGTTTACAGTAACAAACCAGGTCGGGACACCATAATGAATCCATACAGGAACAAGGGGAAATGGTGCTGGAAGAAGGACTACGGTAAAAGTAACACTATGGTCCTAAAGTGACAACCTATAAGAAAGAGACAGAAAATGAATGTGAAATAAGGCTGCTTACAAAAAGGCTTGAAGAGCTTCAAAGAGGCAAGGTTAGAAACAGGGCATGAAACAGGTATACCTCGAGCAAACACTGAAGACCCAGGCCTGAGCTTAAATGGAGCTTCTGGGCGTATGGGCAAAGGGTGGCTGTGGCTTTAAGTTAGTCATTTCTCCAGGGAAGTTTTTTTTTCTGTAAAACTGAAGGTTTGCTCTGATGGTTGTAGCTCTCTGTTCTCCTTGTTTTTGTGATGAGGTTTTTCTTGATTCTCTTCGATAGAATGTGCTATAAAACTTGCTAGGGGCAAAGGAAGAAGAGAGTCCTGTGCTGAAAGTTTCCATTTAGGGCTGCTAGGGTAAAAAAAGAGCAGTAGGAAGTAGGTAGCATTATGCTTTTACATTTCCCCTACCTAGCGTTCTGCACTTCACGATCTCCAAAGATTGCTGTTCCTGCTGTGTGGGTGTTCTGTCCCTCTCCTAGTGCCTGATGAACACACACACTTGGGTGGGGCTCTGTCCTCAGCAAAGCATTCCTGTTGCTGGTGTCTCTGGAAAGTGCCACGTTTGCACTCATGGGGAAGTAAAAGTCAGCTCTTGTAGTGGTATTTTGTACTGTAAGATTCTGTAATTTTGTACAGGTGCTGTAACCTGTGGTGTAGAAAAAGGACATTCACCTGAGAGCTGGTTAAATGCGTGTATTTGTTTTCAGATGTCCCTGACCTGACCTGCTCCTGTTCTGTATGGAATAACAAAAGGCTGTGTTGCAGAAAGGAAACCGTTTCCAGGAACTAATATTTCTCTTAGTTTTTCTAGTTTCCATCTACAGTAAGGTACAGCTGCAAGCTTCATCTGCAAAGCTCAGCAAACTTGTGCTTTTGTCTGCATCAAAAAGGAAGACATGCAGCCATTGCTGGTAAACTGTCCTTATTTTAAGTCCTGCTGTCTGAAGTATCTGGTGTGAGGAACCAGTGAAGTTACTGACTGTTTGCTTCAGACTCCCTTTGCTTCTCATCTGGTTAGGATCTCCCTTTCCTGCCTGGCCTTTGCCAGTAAAGATCTGTTCCCTGTGCTGTGTAGAAGCTTCTCTTCAGCGGTGTGTGTCTGTCTAGGTGTGTTCCCCTGTGTTGTGCCTGCAGCTGTTCAGATGACCTGGAAGGGAAAGCTATTTTGTTCTTGAATTCCCCAAGGCAGTAGTGGGAGATTCTGGGATCTAAAAAGCAAGCAAATCCTGATGCTATTGCTTGTGCATTCCTTTGCTCCACTCACCTGTTCATCATAGGTCTTTTCAGTCTTCCCCTTGGCTGCCATATCTCTTTTGTTAAGGCTGCAGGGAGACCTGTTCATCTTGGAAGAGAACATTTTCGTGAGAAGTCTCTGCTCTTCCTATTTTTTTTCTGGCCCAAAAAAAATGAAGAGAGATAGCGTGAGTATTCAAACACTTACTGAATCCTTTCGTTGTAACCCCTCATAAGTACCTAGCAAAAAAGCAATGTCTAGAAAAAGCAGTCTAGTCCTTTTCTTTGGACAGGGATAAGACAGACTCTTGAGAATAATGCTGCAAATGCAGCTGTGGTTACATGCTGCAGTGATTTGAAGTGAGGAAAGAGTTGCACAGTCAATTTCAGGCAAGGGAGGATGAAAACCTCCCTCTGTTTCCTCCTTTTTTTTCCCTCTAATCCATTTTATGCTGTGTAACTGTCCCTTAGGCCAGCTTAGTGTTCTAGGGTGTGAAGGAGCTTTTGCCTTGATTTATCATTTGAGTTTTTAGGTGGAGGTTGCTGAAACAACATGCTGGCAGTTACTTCACTGCCTCATTTGTGGAGACACATTATTTTGACTTTAGAGACTTGGGAAATTTAAAGAGGTTTCCTGTGGGCTTGCATTGGTTAAATAAAATGCATAGCATCCTAAGTGACACTGATATATATGGATAAGCCCTATGGGTTCCCACAAAGCAGGAAGGTAACTCTGCCAGCCCTTTGTGTGATACTGCAAGACTTTATAGAGAGAAAGAATTTAAAAGCTCATTTCATAAGATCATGTTGAAATCCTCATCTAACATCAGAGAGATGATTTTCTTTTTAACTAAAAAGCTATTGGAAGTTAGAAGCTAAACAGCTTTACAAGTCAAATAATGTGGAACAATTATAAAGTCATACATGTCGTTATCCATCTGTTTCAATAGTTTTTAATATATGTTTACCATTCCATAATAGTAAATTAATTTGGCTAGAGACTCTAGTTTTCAATTAGTTAACTTTTGTCCTTCAGATAAATCCCAAGTAGGTTCTGCATTGGCACATTTCTCCAGTGCCCATGTGTTCTTTATTCTCCTATATGTTTTTAGGATGATTCAGATGGGAAAGTTATGGTTTCTTCTTTGTATACTTGAAGTTTCTTGTAAGGCTGTGCTCAGAAAGTGCTTTCTGTCCTGGTATTTCCTTATTGTGAGAGCAAACACTGATTTTGGAAGACAGGCTGCGGCACACAGTTCATAAGCTTAAAATGGGTTTTGAGTAAAGAATGATTTGGAGGTAACAAGAGAGTTTGACCAACTTCTAAGAGTTGATTAGTAGAAGAGTTGGTTCCTTTCTGCTTGTAGCCAGCTCAGTTCTGACATTGGTGTTGGTGACACTAAACTGCATTCAGAATGTCCACCTGACTGCTTGGGAATGACTGCCTTGACTGGGAAAACAGATTAGACGGAGTCTGCTTTTGCTGTGCTAAGCGCATCAGTGGTGCTTGGCAAAGAAATGTTTCGGAATCCAAATCAGTGCAAGTGTTTTTTCTAAGTTTGCAAAGGAACAGGCAGAATTTGTGCTTTGCCTCCAGCAACAAAATTAATAAATTGAATCTTGCTTTCTGAACTCTAAGCGTCCTTCCACTGCTTATTTTCTATGTACTCAAACATGAGCGTAGTCATACGGAATTCGGTAAATCTAATTTGAAAGGCAGCATCTTCTAGATGAAAACCCATAACATCAAGCTGCTTCATTCTACGTGGAACAACTTGCTTTTCCCCTAGGAGTTTTCCTTGTCCATTAGAGACGGAAGTCAAAACCTAAGTTAGCGGTATGCATAAAGCAGGTTTCGCTTGTTCTCTTCCACAACTTTTCTCCCAGTTTCTCGTCACTAAGGATACGGAGTTTCTGTGTCACCGTAACACATAACTTTTCCTCGTTGTAGCGCTGTTTCCTCGGCCACCTATGGAGAATGTGCCTGGGGCCAGCTGGGAAAGGCAGTGTCTTTCCCTGCTTGGGGAAGAGTCCCTCGAGTCCCGGGAAGGCGAGGCGCGGCGGGGCGGAGCGGCCCGTGCCCGGCTCCGCAGGGGGCGCGCCCCGGGGCGGCGGGCGTGCGGGAGCGGGGCCGGGAGGGGGCGCGGGGGCCGGGCCGGCCCGCCTGCGAGCGGGGGCGAGGCACGGCCGCACCGTGGGTGGGACTGCGCTCGGCTCGCCGGCGATGTGACGGGAAGGGAAGGCGCTCTTTCTCGCGGCCAGCCCCGGACCATTGGCGGCCCCGCGGTAGGCTGCCGCGGCTGTCGCCCGCGGTAGCCGGGGCGGAGGCGGCGGGGGCTGCGTTTCCGCCCGGTCCTGCCGCGCTGCGCGCGCGCTGTGCCCCGCTGTGGCCGGCCGGCGGGCCAGGGGCTTCCCCGCGGCCTGCGGTGGGGCGTGCGGTCCGGGAGCGGCTGTCCCCGTCGGTGGCCGGTACTTGGGGCGTACGCGGAGCCCTGCCCGCTCCCGCCGGCGGGGCGGATGCTGCTGCGCGGCTCTGCGCGCCCCGGGCGCCCCGCTGCTGGGGAGAGGGGAAGGAGGGTCCGCTCCCCGAGGTCAGGGGAACCCCGGGGCTCTTCGGAGCAACGCTGGCTCCTTGGTTCGCTGTTTTCTTTCTACCTTGCCTTGCTTCACTTGGCTTGAGTTCAGGGCAGGTGCTGGCAGAGCTGTCCCGCATCTTAAACGCACTTCGGGTTGGCAGATCGGCGAGCTCTAAGGGAGGGTGTTCCGTAGAGGAATCTGTCCCGGTCCGTCTTTACTGCTCATGTATTTCTCTGTGATGTTTTATAGATAAGTCAGTTCTTCCTAAATACGGCTTTATCCTCCTGCACTGCGCTTCCTCTTGGGGGTATGACTTGGTGCCCCCTGCGATAGTGTCTCAGGATCACCAACTGAACTAGGTTGCCATAATTGAAAATGTTTTAGCTAACATATGTGCAGGCAAAGCTACCTAGAACAGAGTTGTAAACTCAAGGGGACAAGGGGTTTGGCCTGTATTGTGTAAGTCTTGCTAATGCCCAGTGTGCAAGTTCCTCTTCTTGCAGGGAAGTGTATGTTTTATCTAAAAAAGGAAAAACGTGCCATTCTCAGGGTGTGAAGTAACGTTTGCGTTTCACTGGCGCGTATCTCCTTGTGATGTAAAAATAAACTAAACGGAGGCCTCAGGAGACTTGTGGGCAAAACTACTTTTCTCCTTATAAATGGAAGGTGATTTCACAGAGACTCTTAAAAATAGAACAACTGTAGATTAACATATCATAATGCAAATCTCGTGTTCCTATCGCTGAAGTTTGGTTTGCAGAAATTTTATCTGCTTTGATTCTGCTGTTTCCTCTTGCTTGTTTGCAGCACTTTATTTAAAGTGAAGGTTTTCTATTCCAGTCAAGGTAAGAAGTCTCACTAGGATGTTAATAATTATTGCAAGTGATCACTATTACTTTGCATTCCATCTATGCAAAGAAGGCATTTATTTCCTCATACATCACTTAAATACACACACTTCAGACGCTAAAATATGAAAGGTGCTGAGGACTTCTCTTAATGGCCCACCAGTAGTTTCTATCACCTCTTGGAAGTGCTCTCTCCTTTAAAGAATTTTATTATTAAGACACCTTGAGTTGGGTTTTATTTATACCATAGGCAACTGCCTTTCATGAAGAGGGATTTTTATTTTGGACTGCAATATTTGTGTATCTTCAACACACACGGGAATCTCAAACCAAACTGGAGCAGGCTACATAATGCTTTTCTTATGTAGTCAGAATCAGAGGTGGCTTTTTTCTAGCAGATGAAAATAGATTTGCTCACCACTGTATGTGATCATCTGAGCTGGAGTAAAGGATTTGTGTCTCAGTTTTTTACCTGATCTGTGGACAATGAGAAATCATGATCTACTTATGAGAGGTATGTGAAAGATGACACAGAAAAGCTGTGTATTATTACAGGCCCTGAATTTTCTTTATGGGACCTATAAGTACAGTTGAAAACTTTATGATCTGTAAATTGAAAAAGGTCAAACCCTTTGGCTTGTGGAATGAAATAGTAGATAATAACAGTTGATATTGTAAGATGTAGTGTTACCCAGAGCTGATACGCCAACTTCCCGCAGTATTCTTTATCTATTTCAATGGCAATCAGAACCTTATGATGTGGCCATAAACCATTATCCCATGTGTGCTCTTAACTTGAAGACTGTCACCTTACTACTCTCAGACATTGTTTGCTTCTCAGAGAGGGACTACGAGGGCATGACACAGTCTGTCACTATAGGATACTTCTATTCTTGCCATGGGCTTCAGTGATTTTTACTGAATTGTTTCATCCTCTTCCATTCTGCATGCAGTTTGTAAGCTAGGAGAAAGCTTTGTATTTCTTTGTCTGTTATTTAGTCTGTGGGCCTTACCCCTCAGTTAGTGTTCTTAGGCATTTGTATAATAATGGCTTGTAATCTCATCACTCTGTTACTATTGCTGTATAATAGAGTGTGCAACTAAGCACTGAAGAGGCAGTTACAGCTGGAAAGGAGTACAGAGGTTATGGTTTATCATTGCAAACTGCAACAGAACTGCACCTTCATGATTTTCTATGAAATAAATAAATATGCCTTGCAATATTATTAATAGTGCTGGTACTTTGTAAACGGAGGCAAAAGTAATTTTAATACCCTAAATTTAGGAGTTCAGAAATAAGGCCTTGTTAAAATTTAAACTAGATTACTCTCGAGAGTGTGAAAGATTATTGAGATAGTCAGCTGGCACAAGTCTTTCATCATCATACTATTTTATATATTTTTCATATATTTCTGACTTTAATTGAAAACTTCTCTCTGTTTGTTTTTCCAAAACCATCCTGTCAAAAGCATTGTACAAGCATCTAAGGTCAAGGTTAAAGGAAATAAAATGGTTGGTTTTCACCTAGGTATTTCCCTATCTGTGTACAGTAGGCAGAGTATACATTGTGCTTTGAACTGTGCTCTGTGAATTTTTCTGTAACTGATGTGTGAAGAATTGTGGAAAAAAATGTTTTGTATTCTTCATTACACTTTTCCATGAGGACTGGACAGTAGTTGGTGCTGCAAAGGGAGCAATTAGGTTAGACAAATAATAGCGGGATCCAGGAAAGTGACTCCTGTGTCATCTTTCTTTTAAAAGAGAATGTTGCAATTGAAGTTATTTCTAGATTTTTGTTTTATTTGAAGCAGTTCCAATGCTGACTAAAGCTTATTTAGCTCTGCAAGACCCACTTCCAGTATTTTTACTTATGAACATAGAGTGTTTCTTTGGCTGTAAAGGTGGAGTCAGTAATTTTAATTCTCAGTTCTCCTTTTAGGAGCATTGTTCCTCAGTTTGTCATGTAAGTGTAGAAGGCTGTAGGAATTGAGGTAAGAGGGCCTGAGGAGAGCTGGCACAGCTCTGTTAAGGGGAATGGTGCACCCATAGAGCAGCATTAGTTAGGGAATCAGTACCTTTCCTAAACACTGGGTGAAGTTCCTTGCTGCTGGATGCAAAGGCTGCGCTGCTCTGGCAGGGAACTTGCAGCGAGTCTGTCAAGTTTGCATCTTTTGTGTACATATCAGAGAATGGAGGCTTTCTCAGATACTTAGTGCCACTGTAGTGCAATGCATTTTTAAAATCAGTGGCTCCTCCACCCTGTCTCCAAGCACAGCTGCTTCCTTTCATTGAAGGGCTGGAGAAGGGCCTGTTGGCTAACAGGTTTAGTTGTGGAAGCTGTGCACTTTTTAAAGACCAATGATAGGATTAGGTGTTCCATTTTACAGAACATTAAAATGCCTGGGGGGCCACTACTGATTTTCCCAGAGACTAGAGGTGGGACTTCTCCCAAAGAGTGCTGGGGCAGGACTTTAGGAGCCTTGGGCACACCTCAGAGAGTCACTGTGTGGTCTCCCCATCTGTTGAGGTTGTGCTTGGCTGACCATGATGCAATGCGTGGGCTCCATTCTCAGCAGACAGTTGTGCTGTCCTTTCCCACTGTACTGCACATAAATCAGCACATGACTGTGCAAGCAGAAGTCAGTGGAACATCTCCCTTTCTAGAATAACACTTGAATTCTGCTTGATTTTCTTGGTTTTGCTCATGTGACTCTGTCATCTTTGTCAGGTGGTGTTCAGCCACCACTGTGATATTTTGTCGATAGTGGTGCACTCACTGGTGTGAAAGCCATCTTTTTTTCATAGCAGTTCTGCACTCTTAATTTAAAGGTCCCAATGTTTTGAGTTCTTTTGGCCGCTTTATGAGTTTGCTGGATTCCCTCCTTTGGGAATGCTGTCTCCTACAAGCCTCCATCTGGGGTCAGGACCTGTGTTTGCTCAGAAACATGCTGCTGTCCTAGTGAATACTGAAGAACTGCACTTTCCATGTTCTCCATAGCTAGGACATCATCCTTTCACTGCTAGAGTCTTCCCATTTATGC
This sequence comes from Manacus vitellinus, assembly GCF_001715985.3. Taxonomy (NCBI): domain Eukaryota; kingdom Metazoa; phylum Chordata; class Aves; order Passeriformes; family Pipridae; genus Manacus; species Manacus vitellinus. The sequence goes on along the minus strand of NW_021939122.1, from coordinate 4,713,823 downwards.
AGGTAACCATAACACTATTTGTTGAGCACAGAGCACATCTCCATGCTTTACTTCTCAACTGTATCACTTCTGTTGCACTACAGTTTAAAGCTGCTAATTGTATAGTTTAAGGCTGGAGTCCCTCAGCCTAGACATAATTTCAGCCTTAATTTCTTAATGAAAGTTCTGGAAAAGGTGGTAGAATAAAGTCTTTGGAGGCTGTGTAATTTTGATTGAATTTTTATATGCTCACTGCAAAACTGTCATCTTCAGTTCTGGTAAATTCACTCTCTGCAGGTCCTCTTTTTGGCATGCCAAATTTTAGGCATTGCCTTTGACTTTAATTAGAAAAATCTGCCTTTGCTTGCTTCTGGATGGACATGGGTTGGAAATGTTGACGCTTTTAAAGAGTCAAACTGGAATTAGAAGAAGACAATTTGCTAATAAGGTTTGAAATGCTTAGCTCTGAAATCTATCATGGGACTAGAGCTGTAACCTCAAATTTGGGTAAACTTCTTCCCAGGTAAATGGGAAAATTAAATTTAGACTTAAAGGTTTTCCTGGGATTGGTGGGAGAGCACTGCATCGTATCCTGCTGGTTCAATCTGCATCTGCTCTTCTTAGCAAGCTGGTAACAGTTTTAAAAATGCTTTCGTTCCAGAGCACAGAAATGTATGAGTCTGTAGGTAGAAGCTATCTCTAGAGAATTATGGAAGAACATAACTTTGGTGATGATATTTTGGGCTGTGTTATGGCCCCACTATTGTATTTATTCTTTCCCTCTGAAGAGAGGTTTTGTCTTGCCAAAATTGTTGGGAAACTGTTGTATGACAGCTCTGGGGGAAAGACTCTAATGCAGGCTTGCAAAATGCCTGAAGGCTGAATGACAGAATTGCTGCTCTGTGAGCACTGGGGCTGGTGTACCCTAAGTTGCATGCATACTTTGCAGGCAGTTTGCTTTCTGCTGCAATGAGAGCAAATGTCTAACACCATGGAAGCCATAGTGACTTCCTGTATGCATGGTGGGACCTCATTTAAATAAAGGACTTTCTTATTTTAGGTGTGTTGTTTAGTGTATGCTCCACTTAATCATGTAATTGATCATGTAATGAGGATGGTTGCAGTTGTGTTGCACAGAGCCTCTCCTTGCCTAAAATGATTTAACTTTGTACACAAAGGTGAACTCCCCTTTTCAAGCTAGTTTGTTTTGGAGGTCTGGTTTTTGTGGTTTTTTATTTTCCATCAACATACTTTAAATCTGTAAATCTCGACATGTAGTTTGCTTCACTTGAAACTACATAGGAAACACTCTTCTTTGTAGGAGAGTCTTTTGAGAATGAGAAAACTACTTAAATTTTGGTGGAGTAGATGCAAGTAGGAGTTCATCCACCCATAGAATTCTTCTGTTTCTGTGAACACCTCATTTTGGATAGAACTACTGTTCTTTTGAAGTGCTTTGTAGCTTTTGACAGGAATTATAGAGACAGAGCTGTGGGGATTTTGTTGCAAAGCTGTGGGTCAGCGCATGCTTTGAATTTAATCTTTTTTCTGTGATGATCTTGCCTCTGTACAGGAACCCCTGGAGAATATGATGTGCTGATTGTGTATGCAAGTGACGCTGCTGAATGGTGTCAGTACCTCCAGAACCTCTTCCTCTTTACTCGGCACATTCGAAAGCATCGGATTCTGACCTACCGACTGGAAGGCGAGTCTGCCATTTCCCCCCAGGACCTGGACCTGTTCAGCAGAAGTCGGAGCATCATCCTTTTGCTTTCTGCAGAGCTCGTGCACAGTTTTTATCTTCCTCATGTCCTGCAGAGCCTTCAGGAAGCTTTATGGCCCCCGTGCAAAGTAGTCAAGCTGTTCTGTGGTGTTACGGACTGTGACGACTATTTGACCTTTTTTAAGGACTGGTCTCAGTGGCAGGAACTCACAAATGATGATGAGCCTGATGCTTACCTTGCAGCTGTCAAGAAGGCTATTTCAGAAGGTAAGATGGTAGCCATGAAGTTGTGCTTTCTGGTCAGGAGTTGGAGGAGGGGATACATTGTTCTTATTTTAACACTGTTAATGTTCTTTACTGAAATAGAAAACTAAAGCACATTGTGCAACTCTTGTAAACTAGGAATTTTTACCCAGGTTTTTCTATGCCTGGTCAATTGGTGCCTAATTCAGAAAAGTTTACTAGTGACTCACAGAGAACTTCTGAAGCTGAGGTTGTCATAGGTGCCTAGTTTTGAAAGCAAATAAAAAATTAATACTTTACCTTTAGTGTTCTGCCTGAAAATATTGTGCCCTGAAATTTATTGACCCAAATTACTGGAAAAATGTCTTCTATGTATTTAATTTAAGGAAAAGAATTATATTTTCTTTAAGACTTACTTTTCTGTCATACCAGAACCAAAATAAGGTTGTCTAATATGTATTCTATAGCAGTGGGCCTAAAATCAGAGATGTAACCACATAGTAACAGATTAGCTTGTTACCTATGATGGAAAGGCAGAGATTAATTTGAGAATTGCACTGATGGCCTTAAAAATAGTACAACCAGTCTGAGAGTGATCACCTTGTAACTAGCACAGAAGTATTAACAGCTGGAGATTATAGAAGCCAAATGTACTGAGTTTTAATTGATTCAGAACTTTCTAAAACTTTATAAGTGTGTAGTATTTCTTTCTGTTTCTCTTGAAATGAAGATGGAGAGCTCTGGGGAGTTGTCCTGGTCAAGGTGTTTTTATGACATTACCATATGTAGGTTTATAGTATTCTTTGTCAGCCTTAGCAAGATTGGAATCTTGCAGTTGCATCTTGAACTAAGATTTGTTTCTGGCAGAAATGAGGCAGTGCAGTCTTCTAGTGTGTCTAGTGTTTTGTGCATAAAGATGCTTTATGCTGGGATAACAAGTGCAATATTCACGATAAAAAATTAAACACTGTAAAAATAAATTGTGCAAGTCACGATCTTGGCTGAAATGGTCCCCCTGAAAGAAGATAATTTAGGGATTATGCTGTAGATGTCATTCTCAGGTAACCAGATCACAACAGATATTTCTTAGTAAATTTTAAAAATCTGCATGAACTGAAGTTTGCGTTTCTCTTTCACACACCTCTAAACCATCTTGGATTCCCAAGGCATAGCCTAGAACTAAAGTAGTCTGGCTCCTTTGCTTTCAGTTTGGAAGAAAACAAAAAACAGTGGCTGAACTTTTATACTCTGAAAAATAAAACTGAACAGAGATTAAATTAGCTTTTCTGTCACTTTCTAGCAAAAACAAAAGTTTACTTACTGTTTTTCTCCAAACTTGGAGCATGGCACCAATGTTTTATTGATTTTAAAATATGCTATTCAAAGTTGAGGAGGTTTAAACATCTCACTGGATGTGAGTGTTAGTGGCTTTACTTAATATGTGTGAGGATTGTCAGAGTTATTTTAGGCCAGACTAGGAGTAAGTTCTCATGTAGTTGAAGAGTGTGTGAGAATACAAAGGGATGTTGATCCTGAAATCTTTTCCCAGAGCCAGCTCTCACCAGTCTCTTCAGGCTTGCTGCATTTTGAGCAGCAATTTAGTGGGCTGCCTGTCAGACATGTTTGACATCTGTGTCAAAACTTCTTTAGGGAAAGGCTCTACAGGCTGACTTTTCACAGTTGGACGTAGAGTCCTTCTCCAGAGGTGCTATCTGTGCTGCAAGTTAGCATGTGCTGAAAAGAACTGTGCTTTAGCTTTACTTAAATGGTGTTTTGAAGGGGAGATTGTGCTTTGGATTTTTGTTGTTGTTTCTGCGTAACACAAAAAAATCAGCTTATTTTCTGGTTTCTCACTTTAATAAGCATACGTTGATCTCAAACTGACTTCAGCGAATCTAGAAAATATTTGACTGAGAGAAAAAAATAAGATAAAACCAAACTCATTTGCTGTGGAATCTACTGTAGCATGTTCCAGATAGTTTGGTACACAGAGATTCAGAATTTCTGGACTTCTGTGACTGTTATGAGAGTCCTACCTGATGAGAGCTGTCACCTGCCTGCACCGTGCACAAAAGAGCAGTTGCAAAGGCAAACCATCTGGTCTCATGCTGACTCTTGTGAAGGAAGAACCTAATTAAGATGGACTACTTTCATGGCCAAAGTATTTGGATGAGTGTATCAGATCCTACTTCTGTGTGGGGAAAAAAATGACTCTGTGACCTCTTCCATTATATGATTCTACAGACCACGTTTTGTGAATGGCCTCAAATGCAAATGTTTTGATGTTTCCTCTGAGGAGAAGTCAGCCCCAGGTGTACATAGTTCCCTTTTTGGGTGAAACTGTGAAAACTTTCTTCTTGTTTGGTAATAAAAAAAAAATCTGCCTTTCAGTTTGATTACGGCCAGCCCCAGCATGAGTGACTTAAGGTACAAGTGTTTGTGGCAGCAGACCTCTCCCAAAGAGAAACACAACCCGTGCTCTGCTCCCAGGACTTCATTGTTAGGATTTTAGAGGAAGTCAGGGGCTCTTAGAAGGTCTTAATTAAATCACAGCAGACCGTGAACTTTTCCTGAGAAAGGCAGCCCTCAGTTCTTACAGTGCTTAGCAGAGAAAGTTTGACATTATTTGGGTCTGGGTGTCTTTCTCTGGGAAATACTTCTCTTCACGTGCGTTCACCAGTACTTCTAACAGCAGTGTCAGCACAGGCTGAAAAACTAAGCCTGATGCTAAAATGGCTGAACTTCAGCTTCCTAATTGCTGAATCCTGAGCTAGTGGGGCATGTGAGACAGGATACAGTGAGGGCAAGTTCTGCTGAGGCTGCACACTGGCCCTGCTCAGGCTGTGCTGTTGCCTCTAGTACAGCTGTTGGTTGCAGTTTAGGGCATCATGGGAACATGACACCCCCAGACATCACATGCTGAAAACTATTTTAATTTTTATTAGTTTGATATGAATTCAGAAATGAGGAAGCACTCATCTAGCTTTGTTGAAAACTGTGCTGACACTGACTCTTGCTGTTTTGTTGATGGGGTATTTTCAGTTCTACAGTTTCTCAATTCTGGCAAAATACAGAAGGCACGAAGGTTTGCATCTGCAGGCACTCCTGTTATCTTTGGGGAAGTTTTTCAGGTTATGCAATAGCTGTGCTAAGAACATGGAAATCACAGAATTATTAAGGTTGGAAAAGATCTCTGAGATTGAGTCCAACCATTAACCCAACACTGCTAAGTCCACTACTAAACCATGTCTGTAAACACCACATCTACAAGTTTTTTGAACACTTCCGGGAATGGTGATCCCACCATTTCCCTGGGAAGCCTATTCCAATGCTTTCAGTGAAGAAATTTTTCCTGGTATCCAGTCTAAACCTCCCCAGGTTCAACTTGAGGCTGTTTCCTCCTGTCCTATTGTATATTGCCTGGGAGAAGAAATCACCCCCCACCAGTCTACAGCCTCCTTTAAGGTAGTTGTAGAGAGCAGTAAGGTCTCCCCTGAGCCTCCTTTTCTGTAGATGAAACATCCTTGCTCAGGATGTCTCTGTACAAGCCAGCTTGGGTCTGGCAGGGTGTAGTCACCAGCCAGGTGCAGTGACCACCCTGCTACTTCATCCCTCTTGTTTGGCTTGTGATATAAAACCATGCTGTGCTGTGTGCATTAAGCATCTGGGAATCTGTGCCACACAGTCGAAATCAGTGACCTTTCTCTTCCTCATGTATTACCAAAGCTCAGTTGACATTTCAATTGCTTCTGTTTATTTGAGCCACATACCTATGTTGTCTTGAAACATTTCAAATTTCTTACTTTAAAAGCTGATGTTTCCAAAGCATTTATTAATTAATTAGTGACTTTGAACTTGTATCCAAGCAGATTCTTGCAGGTAAAAATACAGGGAAGTCGTCATCTGCCTGATATTGGTGATACCTGAATGTGACAGCAGCTGTGCACTGTGCTGCTGAAGGAAAAGTGCAGCCCTGGCTGTGCAGAGCTCTTGTGCAGTGAAACAGACAAGAACAGAAGATGAGTACCAGCAAACTTTTTGTGGGTCAGAAGTGGGTAAAAGGAGTTGTATGGTGAATATGGAGGACAGCGGGCAGTTAGAAGGAAGATGAGAATTTTTCTGGAGCTCTGTAGATCAGGAAGAGCTGGAATGTTACTCCACCTAGTGAGGGGCTCACTGAGAGATGCCAGAGACCAAGGCAGTGAGCTTTTTTGAGAGGGAAATGGCATAACAAAAACTGCATAAGCTGTATCATTCTCCCTCCTGTTCATGTCAAAGAATTTAATTAAATTCCTGGCTTTCTTCTGTTGCGCTGATGAAACCGCAAATGAAACTTGAGAGCATATCACAGAATCATTCAGGTTGGAAGGCACCTTTTGAGATTATCTAGTCTAACCTTTCTGCTCAAGCATGGTCAGATAAAGCAGGTTGCTTGAGACCATGTCCAGTTGAGTTTTGGATCTCTCGGCAGGTGGGGACTCTGCAGGACTTCACAACCTCTCTGAACAGCCTATTCCAGCATTTGACCACCCTCAAGAGTAGCAGTATTTTCTTGTGTTCAGATGGAACTTCATGTGTTTTAGCTTGTGCACATTGCCTCTTTTCCTAGTCAGTGGGCATCTATGGAGAGAGTCCGTTCGTACCTCTTTTTTCCCACTCCTCTCCTATCTTATCAATATAAATCCCTCTGAGCTTGCCTTTTCTCCAGGCCTGAAAGAGTTCCCAGCTCCCTTTGCAGCCTCTCCTCTTATGAAGATCCTGTGGGTCAGTAGTCCATCTTTCTGGGTCCTGTGCTGAACTCAAGCGTACAAGATAAAACAACTTGTAATGGCTAGCTTGGAATTATTAAGGTCAGGTTGGACAAGATTGCATAGAGGTGTTCTCAAGTGTGTCCTCAGCCAGATGGGATGGAAGTTGTAGTAGATGCAGGAGATTCTCTTCAGCCTGACATCTTCTGTAATTTTATTTGATTGCTAACTTTTGCTACATAGGCTTTGCATATAGACTAGAGACTTAATTCACAAGGAATTTTTATGTTTGGCAGGAACTACCATTTGGTGTTTACTTCTGGCTCTTAGTGCTCTGTGGAGGAATATGTTCTGAGTAGTCATATCTCAGGAATAATTATCTTCAGCATTTATTTTCCAGCTTATGTGCAGTGGCCTTTGAAGACATGAGGTATGGTATTGCACCTCCCTCATTGCCCCCTTTTTATCCTCTTTGGGAAGGGAAAGTAAGTGAAGTTCTTAAAACTGTAATTTTCCTCTGTTAGTGTTGAAACATGAAAGGATATCGCCTTCCTTCGACCCTGCCTCTGAAGAGGAACTGGTGAGGTTTAGTCAGCCCTCTGGTGCCAAAGTAGAGAGTCCACTTTGTTATAATGGGAGCTCGGCAAGCCTGGCTGGTTCTCACTGCCTGTCAAGGACAGGAAACTCTGACACCCTTGCACAGGAGTTAAGGTTGAGAGAACAAGCTGGTAGCATGCCTCTCATTGCAGATGCTTGTGTGGGTATAAATGACTGATGCTGGGAACACAGAGACTTCAGAGATCTGGTTAAAGCAACTGGAGAACCCTTAACTAAGTTCTCAAGTGATACTGAGATAATGTGTGAATGTCCTTATCCATCTGTAGCAAATGGGATGAAGCAGTTGAAATAGTCTTCCCAGCTGCAGGATGGATGAACTGTTTGTCATCAAGGTGTTTCATAAAGTCCTAGTTTATGCACATTAAAAGCAGTACTTCATGGCTTGTCTTTCATGACAGTATGAAATTCAAGCAGTGCTAGCATAAGTGCATACAAGTTTTCTAAGCAGAGACAATAAAATGATAGCCCAAAAATAGTAAAGTACAGAGACTGGTGTGGTTAGGAAGTGTCAGGCTATAATAGTCTTCATGCACATCATAAATACTAATATTTCTTTGTGGCTTGTGGTTCTGATAATCTTCTCACAGGTTGCTTTACAGTAGTGTCTAAAACCAATTCTGGGTATCTGCCAATGTGAACTGCAAGGCTTTAAAACACTTGCCCAGTGACCATCACTGATCACTTTCTTTCAAGTCTGGAACAGCTGCAGTGATTTTTGAAAAATCTTTGCGGAAGTGTGTGGTCAAACCAAAGATGCTTTACAGAGCGGGTCTGAAGAGATCCGTGGAACAGAATTCAGGTTCAAAGACCTTTGTTGGGCACTTGGACGGTTTCTTGTTTCCAGGACTGCATTTTGTAGCATTTTCATGGTTGTTTGTTATTACCTCAGAAAATTTCTGACATGATTTTCAAAGGTGACTTGAGAATAACAGTGGATCTTGAGTTTCCCAGGGGGAAGTTTCATCAGTGGCATAGGCTGACCTTAGCATGGAGTGCTGAAAAAAAGTGGTCTGCCTCATTCTCCACCTTTCATCTGTCTGGATGATTAGGTGTGGCATTGGACTGCAAGGGTGGTATTCCAAGAGAGACAATTTGAAGGAGAGGGAGGATGGGACTTCTGTTTCAGTAGTAATGTGGTTTTAAATCTACTGAAACCATTTGTAGAACCACACCTTCAGTCAAACAGTGATCTCCTCATTGAATGTTTCCAAAGCAGCTACCCACCTCTCTATGGTGGAATTCCAGCTTTGAAGGCTTTTACAGGGAATGTTTTTTCTGTCATTCAAGTGTTAGACATTCTGCTTAAACTGAAACAAGGAGATATGACAAGAGGAGATACTGAATTGGCAAGTTGGATGTTCATGTTTCTTATCTGTGGCTGCTCAGGAAAACTTGAATCAGTGGTGGATGTAGTGTGATTCTTGGCACTCTCAAAAGTCATGCATACGCTTTGTCAGTATGTGTTGTCTCCTTCTGGCATAGGTGATGGAAATGAACTATTCCAGCCTCTCTTTCTTGAGATTTTGGTCATGTACTCAATGTGTGTTGTTTGGGTGGCCAGAACCCTGCTTCCTCCTCAGAAACTCTTTCCTACCTCTGTCCTGTTCCTGTGCACCCCAGCTAGTTCTTTAGGTTTATATACATAATCCTGTCATAAATTGACCACTAGACCTGTGAGACCCTCAGCAGAACTTTACATAGTAAAATATACCTTATTTCCTGATGGAGAATGAGAAATAGTTTATTGTAGTTTCCAGCTTTACGCGACATATGAAACGTGACCATGTTCTTTGTAGAACCGAAAATCTGTTTGTAGGTGCTGTTCTGCTGCTTGGGATGAGGGGTTTGGAGAGAAGGGGAAGTTTTACAAAGTCTTACATTTTCCTGTGTTTTGTTCTTCTCAACTGCTGCCTTTCTGCTGTTTCTTTCCATTCTGTTGAAAGGGGAAATGTTGCTACAGTACAACCCAGTTTTGAGGGCTTATCACAAGATGTTTCACTCATGAGCGTTTATCTCCTTGATAAAGAGGTTAGCATGATGAAAGATAACTTTCCCTGCTTTCCCTGACTTTCTTTTTGGGGGGTGCTCTGCCTTCTTCTTGCAAATGCAGCTGGCATTGCTCTGGGAGACTAGGTCCTTGTTAGCATTTGGAAAAGGAGACTGGCCAATTGCAAGCTTCAAGTAAAAGCAGAAGCTCTCTTTGAGGGCCTTCCATCTTGCTCTGGGCATACTGGGGTGAAATCTGAGGCCTCGTGAGAGGTAGTTGTCTCACCTGGCCGATGGACAGAATGGGAAGTGTTCACAGATGCCAGCTGGGAGTTGGTCCACACAGGCAGAACTTAGAGGCACACTGTTGCCCAGTTGTGCCATTTGCATTACTGTCTGGATGACAGAGTGATCTGGACAGACTGCTGACTCCTTCCAAGCATTCACGTGTCCCGTGGTGTAAGGGCTGACTTGTGAAAAACCACAGCTGCTGGCTCCATGCCGATAGCCTGCCAGCTTAGCCAGGAGGAAATGGATGACAGAGCGAGCTGTGAGGGCTCTACAGCAGCAGGCCAAAATAACTGGCTGCTTCATGTTTTCTTCTAAAAGTGCTAAATGGCTCTTGAAACACATGTCCATGCCTCCATTTCCCCTGGGTTTCTCTCTGGGGTGAGTTTCTGCAGGGCAGCTGTGCAGGGAGCTCCGCAGGGCGGGCAAGAAGGGCGTGGGGCTGCTCTCTGCAGCTCAGCCACTGACACTTCCCGGAGGGGGGCATGTTCTTCAAGGGGAAATGTGGTCGGGTTTCTTGGACCGCATCTCCTCCGCTTACTGCTTGTTCTCACAAGTATTTCACAGACTGTCAAGTGAGGCCTGAGGTAGCCTCCATTTAAAGGGGAACAGAAAGGCAGAGCCACGAGCTGTTGACCTACAGCACCTGCTCATGGAGAAGCTCAATTCAGGTATTAGCTTACCTTTCTAATAAGTCTGTTGATCTCCTCAGTGATGGCCTCTCCAACATGGGTATTATTGTAATAATATAATTGCTGAATCTGTATATGCAAATAGGTTGTGATTACTGAAGTATCTTATTGAGTGGGAAGCCTGATCTAACAATGCTTTAGAGCATGGATATTGTCGAATGTAATGGGATGGTTTCCTCTTCCAATTCTTGCAGGTTCATGAGTCAGTCAGTAGTACGTGACTGGAATTTGCAAGATGAATCATAGGATCATTTCACTGCTGATGTGGGAATTTGGTACTTTGCAATTTCAGTATTCTCTGAATGAAAAAACAGATGAGTAATTCATACCCGAAACTCGGAATGCCTGTTCCTTCAGCTGTTAATCCAATTACTGATTAACATTGCTTGTTTCTTCCTGTATTACCTAACAGCTCTGTGCTCACATATGACCTCTGGGTAGCCACCTCTGTTACAAGAATGCAGAAGTGCAGGACAGGGTCAGGCAGTGCCAGAACTTCCTAAAAGCTCTAGTTATTCTTTATCTGTTAATTTGTTTCTAGTATCAAATAACATCATTAAAAAGAGAGACCAGGGGCTTGTTCTCTCCTTGCCCCCTGTCTTATCCGTGCTTACTGTAGATGTTGTAGCTGAGATCCACAGCTTTAGGTTTAATTTTTCTCTGAAAAGGACCACATGTTGGCCAAATGAGGTAAAAATTACCACACTAATGGTTCCATATCGGGTTGGGGATGATACCCTGAGGATCAGGATGCTGGCTAGTGTCCATTTGTGCATATGTTGCAGGAACATTAATGTTTTGTTATAATTTGGTCATCACTAGCTCTCTCATCTGCTGTGAGCTTAGTCGTTCTGATTTAGTCATATTGGAAGAAACCAACAGCAATTACTATTCTAGTAATAGTTGCCTCTTCTCCTCCCCAAATACATGACATCTTGCTCTGCATATGCCAAATATCTGACGTGATAACTATCGTGTAAGGGAAGGATGTGGGGCCAGTGCTGTATTTTCTCCTGTGTGCAGCTGGGCAGCCTGGCATTCCCAGGTGGGAGTAGTGCATGTTTCTCTCAGAGAAGGGTTCCCAAAATGTGTGTGGCTCTTGCAGCTGATGACTTTGAACAGTATAGATTAAAATATTGAGTTAAGGAATATAAAACCTTAGTTCATTTTCTCTAATACTTGGTACCACTGTTTAAAAATCTGAAAGACCACGTTCAGTACAGCCTTTAGCCTTGTGTCAAAGTAGTTGTTTAGTCAAATCTTCAGACTTGTGTTGGTGTAGTATTAAAATCCATTTGCTAAATTACATGCATTGTTTTAGGTTTGTTTAAGAAATGTCAGTACTAGTGGTGATGCCTTACTTGAACTTTAGAGCTGTAAATTTTTGGCTTCATTCTTTCTACAGCAAACATTAAGGCAGCAATCTACTTGTACTCATGTGAGTAGGCTTAGTTGCTATGTGGAGAGTTTCACATACTTAAAATGTGTGTGCACCACTGTTTGTGACAAAAATTTCAACTGAATGATTTGCTAAAGTTTTGTGGCTTAAAACTTGTCTCCAGAAAGTGAAGTTGATTTATTTTAAGTCCTAAAATCCCATTTAAATGTATAGAAAATATATATTAAAAAAAAAAAGTGTGTGACAAAGAATTTCAAATATCTTAAGTTTAAGTCTTTGATAATAATAATAATAATGATGATGATGATGATGATGATGATGATGATGATGATGATGATGATGAAGAAGAAGAAGTCTAGATTTAAATTCCTGACTGACTTCTAGCTTCAATGTTTGAAACAAGGAGGACATGAACTCCTAGTGGTGGCCTGCTTTTACTAACTTTGGCTCTCTTGATTTGTGGAAACTTAATGTACTTGGAGGTTGAGAGGTTCTGAGTAAAATCAGAACTCTTGACAGCTTCACGCTATGGATGCCACAGGTTAGACAGCAAGGTTGGTCACTTAGGTCTTTCTCCTCAGGAGTGAGCATTTTAAATAGAACATTTCTTACTAATATAAAAAACTGTCAGTCCAAATCTGAGGTTTTATCTAGTAAATAATTTGTACTGCTTTTTACAGATGTGTTTTTATACTAAGTAGTAAATAACAAATGACTTCCAAAATGTTGTCTTAAATTCTTGACCGCTCCACAGTTTTCCAAAGTTTGGGAAATTTTGGTCATGGGAGATAGTTTTAAGAATTCATATCAGTCTTCTGACAAGGTGAAGTCAGTGACTTTCACCCCATGTTCTGGGAGACAGAGGGGAAAAAACCTGGTGGGAACCATGTGAATCAAGAAGTAGAAACTAGCTAAAAAAGTGTTCACTTTGTTTCCTTTCTCTAGTTGAGAAAAGTATTTCCTGGCAGGGGTAAGTAATCTATTTTAGTTCTGGCTAGGGTTGTTTTGTTTTTTTTCCAGTCAGTGGTATCAGTTCAGTTTGTTTGCACTTCCATCAATATCTGTGCTGGTTTTGGGAAATGGGAATGAGAACATTGTTTTGTACACACTTATTGTAGACTTACATGCGTTTACTTCTACTCTTGAGACTATTCAGGTAAAGTGCTGTTACTTTCGATGCAAAGGCTCTGGTACATTTCAGCTTTGCTCTTGTATAGATACTGGAGCTTATAGTTGTTGCTCAAGGAACAGAACCCCTTCATACTACTGCCTCATGTTGTATTTTTTGATACAATAATGAACTTGGGAGTTTGGGTGAGCAGCATAAGCAGGGTTGAGAAAAAGATGCCACTGAAATGACAGAAAAGTTCGTTTTCATCATTTACTTTAGGAAAGAAAGGCTGCTGGCCATCCTACAGTGTATCAGAGTGCAGCTGGAGTCAGTTGACGATCATTCTTACATTAGACATTCACATACTAATTTTCCTATCTAACATGAGAGGGGACTATGCATCTCAGCAAAGAGTGGCATTGTTGTTTGTTTTGTAAGCATATTCAGTGCTATTCCACCACTTTTATGTCTTTGTGAATCTTCCCTGGAAAACCTCTTAAGGCAAAAAAAGAGGAAGCTCTCTAGTTTCCCTTTCTTCAGCTAGATCCCCTTTTATCTTTGAGAGAAATGGCAAGTTCCACCCTACTAGCTCCCTGGCCGTTTCTCAGGATGGATGTGTGTGATAGGCATTTTCAGCAAAGGGGAGTGATGTAACAAGACTCTCCATGCTTTATTTTAGACTCCGGCTGTGACTCTGTGACTGATACAGAAACAGAAGAGGAGAAGAATCCAGCTCACTTCCACAGACTTGCCATGAGTGAAGAACACAGATCATCCAAGAGCACTGGGGACCACCCAGTGGTGCAGCCTGACCGCATACAATGTGGGGTACTGTATGTCTGCTCCTTGGGCTATGTTCTTACTGTGTGATGATGCAACCCATTATGCTGCTCTGTAATGGTCAGCTTTACAGGCCTGGGAATTAGTCCTGAATTCATCTTCTGTCTCCTTCCCTCTCAACCCCCTGTCCTCAATGTCTCTGTTTCATGAGCTTGGTTCCCTAGGCCCAGGAATAACTTGGTAACATGCAGTGCTCAGTGCAGTGGAGGCTGCAGTGTCACTGGTTGACAGTCTCATTAACACAGATGCTTGGCTTGTGTGCTGCAAGGCAGATTCACACTCTTCCCTTCCTCTGTTCTGGTGGCAAATGGAGTAAGGTGATTGTAATGAACAAATTAACTCCACAGCTTGGATGAAGTCTAGTATGACAATTCTGGTGTGTGCCTCATAAGTGACTCTGAAGAGCTTGGATCAGGGCTTCTTGTCTGAAAAACAGCACTTCTTAGTATAGCATCTCCCCAGATGGAAAGAGTCTAAGTTTCTTCTTTTGTTTCTGTTTAAAATGTAGCTGTGCTGCTTGAGTGAAGACACTGATAGAGCTGAAACTAAATAATTTTATAAATCTAGCCTTAATCAGTTTATAAATCTATCTGATAAATCGAGTTTTATCAGTTTAATGCATATATCTGTGCTGGTGCAACCTGTAACAGAAGCCACCTGCCCAGCTAGTCCATGACTGGAAGATGCTCCTGAAAACCATTCAGGACTGTGAAAGTGTCAGATGGTAATTCACGTGTTAGTTGCAATGACAACAAAATTCCAAGAAAATGAACTTAACAAAGTAAGTATTTTTATGTTATTGAACCTGTGTGTTGTAATGCCCTTTCTCTTAGGTGCAGACAACAGTTTATATTATCATGAAATGTAAACTAGATGGTGAAATGAAAACTGAAGTTGAATTCTCTCCAGAGAATGCATCCTCTGTGCGTGTGCTGGCCGAGATGGAGAATGAGTACACAATCTCTCTGAAGGCTCCAAGTAAGCTGGACTGAGATTTTCCCCACCTCCTTCCCCCATTGCTTCCTTTCTATCTCAACCTGCCTGTCCTGAGAAGTGCCAGAGGGGTAAAGGTTGCAATGCAGAAAAAATGGAGGCCAGAAAATCTTGAACTTGCATTCTCATCTTTTGTGATACTTTTGTGATGAGGAGCTGAGAGATACTATTGCCTGGGGGCTCTGTTTTCCCCCCAGCAGCAGTAGGTTGCAGTATGGAAACACTTTGAAGCTGGTAAAGCACTTTGAACTTAACTGTGTGTGATGACCACCACCACATTAGCATTGGCAGGGTACCAATGTGCTAGTTAAATAATTGCATGACTATGACAGCTTAATGTGTAATGATCTCTGTGATCAAAACTGAAACTATTCTGGCTTGCCTTTTAATTTATGTATGTTCTGTCACTCTAGATATTTACATTTACAAAACTGAAGGTTGTCTAAACTTTAGGTTTACTAAACTTTAGTGGCATGATTTCAGAACCTTAAAGATTGATAGTAGTTTCCCAGCATTATTTTATTTAATCTACTTTGGTCTGTCTCTTGAAGAGTCATTGTTCTAGCTCTGAGAATAGAGACTAATAGTCATTATAGTAACTCCCATAAAGTCAGTGAGGTGGGTTGATTTAAAGAAGGTGACCTCACCCACATATAAAGGTTCAATTTAATCTGTCTTAAATCAAGACTTATAATATAAACACAGACCTTAAAACCAGCTTGTATTTGAATTATAAACATGATGGAGTGTACAAATGAAGCTCTGCAGTTTCTAACAGTAAGAGAAATAATTTTTAATTCATTTCTTGTGTGACTGTAACCGTTTCATCATTTCCTGAGTTGCTAACAGGGAAAGATTAGTTTCAGTGGGATTCAAAATATCTGTGTTTCAAAGAGAAAGTCCAGACTTATGAATACACACTAGACAAAACATCAAAAAGCTCTCAAAGTGCAGGTAGAAGAAAATCCTATGCATGAATAAAGTTGCAAAGCTGGAATTCTTTTAAATTGATCTTATTCAGACACTAGTGAGGCTGACAGATGTTGCAGAATTCTCAGTGACTTTTCAGATTTCTCTCCCTTCTCTTGTATTTTTTGGCATAGCTTTAAAGAGATCTCCAGAGAAAGCCAGGGATGGAGAGATGTGAGGCTTTCTAATTTGAGGTGAAGTACTGCTCACATCAATGGCCCAGTCTACTGTTAGCAGACAACTTAGCAGGTCACAGGCTTTGTGCATTGACATAGATATAAAGAAGGTAGTTAAGAAGTACTTTTCTACCTAGTGTTCAGACCAAGATCATGACTCTTTTTATGACTCTTCATGAATTCAGTACAGCAGAAACTGTTTTGGTATCCATCTGGCAGTATATCCAAACTCCTGTCCTCGCAGTATTTGATGCAAACTCATGGCCATTGTTTGTTCTAATGGTGATTTCTGCTCTTTCTTTTCAAAGATTTAACCTCTGGGACAGTGCCTCTGCAGATATATTCAGGGGACTTGATGGTGGGAGAAACAAGTGTCACTTACCACACGGACATGGAGGAAATCAGCAGACTTTTGGCTAATGCAGCCAACCCCGTACAGTTCATGTGCCAGGTAATGACTTTAGCAAACATAGAAACTATGCTTTGGAAACCAGCTCTTTCAGAGGCTAAGACAAGTGGGCATAAGTAAAAACGCTTGCCGTGAAGTAGCTCTTCTGAAATGAAGAAATGCAAAGTTATTTAGGGATTATCACGTAACCTTAATACCCCCTTCAAGTGAAAGCATGGGTGCTTTTTCTGTCTCTGAAGCACATAGCTGGCTGAGTCAGGTTATCCAACTAACAAAAAAAGAAATGCAGTCAGTCAACACTCACATTTAGATCTTGATGACTTGAAAAGCTTGGAATGACAGAACTTGGTATAACAGAAAGTACCATAAGGAAATAAACTGTTTGGGAATTTGTACCTAAGATGTGAATAGAAACAAAGGTTCGTATTATCTGAAGGAAGCAGAGTAACATAAAATTATTCATTTCCTCTTAGCACTTCTTTAACAAAACCACTTCTCAGTTTTCATATTGTATTTTGCCCAGTTGGGGTACCTGAACCCTATCAGAGGGGTAAAGCTTGCACAAGGCAAGCTCTCAGATGTGTTGCCTTGCTGCCTGCCTGCATGTCCCTGGTTGGCCACATAGCAGAAGCCTACAGAGTAGTGCTGTTAGTCACCAGTATACCTGGGGCAGGGGAGACTGCGTTTTCTTTACTTTTTAGTTCAAGTTGTGGAGAAGTTGGAACTGGTTGATGCCTCTACTTGGGGAATAGGCTTGTTTCACAGTGGCTAAGAAAAAGCAGCTCAAAAGCCAAACCCAGAGTTTACACCAGAGTAATTAAACATGGGCTAGTGCATACTTACAGCAGGAGGGACACTTCATTGGAACAGTTACAGAAGTAAGATTATGCCTGTCAAGGAAGTAGGAGGCTACAGTTTTCTGTGCTTGCAGTTGCATGAGTGACTTTCTCATTGTGCTCTGTCTTGTTGTGGAGTGTCTTCTGTTCAGTTTAATGATATGCTGTTTCTGGACCAGGAAGCTACTCATGTTCTTTGCTTAACCTGAACATTTCTACCTTCCACATTTATACCTACTGTTTTCTGATTGTGCTTAATAATAAAAACACCATAGAAATCTCACCTTAACTGAATCTCCAGACTCCTCCAAATAAAAGCACTTTCCATTTATCTCTAGGCCTTTAAAATCGTGCCATACAGCATAGAAGCACTGGACAAACTGTTGACTGAGTCACTCAAGAAGAACATTCCTGCCAGTGGTTTACACCTGTTTGGAATCAACCAGCTGGAAGAAGAAGATATGACAGCAAGTAAGTTAAAAGATTCTTGGTTTATTTTTAAACTTCGTTTGTATCCATTGTTTTACCTTGAAGTGCCTTAACACTGTGGAATGTGGTACCTTCATAGGCTGTCTCAAAAATCTTGAATCTTAGCCAAGAAGCTAAATTTCTGGTGATTTCTTTATTAGTTTCTATAGAAAGGGGATTGCCCTTTGTGTCAGCTGACCCTTTTTTAATTACATTCATCAGTCTCACTTCCTAAACTGTGACAGATGCAGCTGGGTAGACAGCTTCAAACACAACCAGAGTAAAAAGATGATGGTCCCCAAATGTCTCCCATATTTTCTCCTTTGTTTCTCGCCTATATCTCTGTTGCTACTAGAGAAAAACTTAGATTCTAATGGGCTCCTGTTCTCATAGATCAGAGGGATGAGGAGTTGCCAACACTGCTTCACTTCTCTGCAAGATATGGGCTGAAGAACCTCACTGCCTTGCTGCTTACGTGCCCTGGAGCGCTGCAGGCCTACAGTGTAGCCAACAAGTATGGCCACTATCCAAACACCATAGCAGAAAAGCATGGCTTTAAGGATCTCCGCCAGTTCATTGATGAATATGTGGTAAGAGGAAGCAGCAGTCTTTCTGCCTTGTCCCACAGACAGTGTGGGCAGTGGCACCAAGCTTGGCACTTAAGTGTTGCAGGAGAGCTGCAGAAACTGTAAATTGTGTGATCAAAATCTTTGCATTGGGGTAAGTGAGAGATGTGCAGGGAGTCCTTCCAACCTCTTATTGCAGTATGGTGCTCCTCCCATATTCTCTCCACCAGCACAGAGACAGCTGTGTTGAGAGTAGGTCCTGCTTATTGACTGTCAAGCTGTGCAGCATAGTACCAGAGCACACAAATCATCTGCACCAGTGACACAACTGCAAGGTAGTGACTAGAATCACTACTAGTATGGATATCTGAAAATCCCAGTAAACCCCTTTACTCACCTTATTTTCACTCTAGCAAAAGTTCCTCTGCACCTCTGTAGAGCATCTTATGAGCTACTGGCCTGACTCTTTTTGAAGGGAAGCATGTGTAGACAGTTCTGACACACATGCCCTGTGGATTGAGGGCCCATGAGTTGGCATTTGTGGATGGAAGAATATCTCATACTATTGTGACTGGTTAAGATGACTGTGCTTGTGACATACTTGGAACTTGGGAATAGGATGGAATGAAACTTTACATTTTGCTCCCTGGTGTGGTTTGGTGAAGATCTGCATTCTTCCCCTGCTCTGTGTTGCAAATATGTGAGAAAGGGTTCTGCTGTCCTGTGAATTAGAAGTTGCCTGTATTATGTCAACAGCTGCCTGCTGTGAGGTTTCCTGTTAATATCACAGAAAAGGGTCTGTGTACTCCCACTCTGGGTGTTACATGCTGCTGCTAATGGCCAAGAAACTGAAACTGAATCTACATCAAAGCTAAAACTTCGCTATCTTGCAGGTGCTCTGCATGTGGCAAGCTTTCCCCCTTATGGTTAGCTACGCTTGCCCCAAAATAGCCTTTGACAAGCATTTGTATTTTTAGAATGAGCTATGCCTATGTTCTGGGAGTTTGCAGATATTGGGTAGGACATGAAATTGAAGGGGGGAGAGGCTGTAATGGCTCTTCAGAATGTGTTAGGACCAACTTGTTTCACCTTCCTTACCTATTACTACAACATAGATCTTGAAGGACTTAATCTTTGGGAATGGGCTACCTTTAGGTGTTTTTTTCAATAAGTGATGGGAGAATGAGGTATTGTTTGCTTGCTTTGATTCTCCACATTCTTTATTTAAATGAGACTTGAACTTTTTTTTTCTTGCCCTCCTTCCTCTCCAGGAAACTGCAGATATGCTGAAGAGTCACATCAAGGAAGAGCTGATGCAAGGCGAGGAGGATGAGTCTATTTATGAGTCCATGGCTCATCTGTCCACAGATCTGTTAATGAAGTGTTCCTTGAATCCTGGCTCCGATGAAGAGCTTTATGAATCCATGGCTGGATTTGTCCCTGGTGCTCCAGAAGATCTTTGTATGTATATTCATAGAATCACAGAATCATAGAATGGTTTGGGTTAGAAGGTACCTCTAAAGCTCACCTCATCCAACCCCCCTGCAATGAACAGACACATCTTCAAACAGATCAGGTTGCTCAGAGCTCCTGCCTCTCATACACAGTAGTGCCACGGTTACAGCTTTTCTGCTCACACCACAAGGAAAATATGCTCCATCTCTAATACTGGCAGCTGATAAAATTGTTCTATACTTTCTTTTGATTGCTAGTTTACAAGATCAGGAGCTGTTTCCTCAGTGTTTTGAGGACTCCCTGAACCTTGAGCAAGTAATGTAGCATATAGAAGAGACTAAATTTTCTACCATGTTCTGATTCTCCCTCCTGAGAACCGGTGGCCTAAGGGCACTCTGACTTACAGACACCAACAAAGAAGATGTGATTTTACTGACAAATGGGAACCTGAAAAAACAAGAGCTGAGCTTTAGCACAACAGCTTGAAAGCAAAAGAAAGGGAGCATATAGAAATATGTCTACTGGAAAGATTATAATTGAAAAATCATTATTCTAATATAGTCGGTTTATTGCTAAAAATATAGAGCTAATTCTGATAAATATGCAGTTGTTTAACTTTTTCACTGTTCCATTAATATTCTGTGAGGCCAATTGCAAATATCAAGTTAAATACCTATGTTAAGCAATTGTAAATTTGTTGTTATTACTTACCTGCCTCTTTGGTCTGGCTTCATCCCACTGATATATTTTATGATTCCCATGATGAGCAAAGAATCTAGCCTCTTATAATTTAAGTACCTCCATAAGGACTTCTAGTGTTTCTGCAGGTTTTAAGTGTGCTGCCTCCAGGGAAAAGTTTCCTTTCTGAAACACTTTTGCTTATAGGCTGTATTGGTCCTGGGCTGTCTTTCTCCTCTTTTAGACTACATGATACTATAAAACACATTTTCCTTGATTATTGAGTCCAGAAGACTCTGTCAGTTCTTTGCCTGAAATCATAGATTCTTCTCTGAGAAGTTTTGTTTGGTCGCTGCAGGGATAATTTTGCTACCAAAACCAGGATTGTTCTGCCTTCAGGTGGAGATAAGCAGTAAGTCGGGTTGGACTTGTAAGAAACAAAGCTGCTGTTGTTTGCAGTAATGGGGGTGAGTTTGTAGATGTTAGCAAGCTCTGCCTGCAATCAGTACACAGCTGAATGGAGTTGATTGACAAAGCCTGTGCAGGGGGAAAAAGCATGCTTAAAACTACTAAGCCCAACTTGTCTTCTTCAAGCCCCGAAATGCCCATATCTCCCAGAAACTATGCAGGGGATATTCATTTCTTTCATGTACGCAAATCAAGCTCCCTGTATTTTATCACTTTTGAACTGGACTCTGAAAAGC
The DNA here is from genome assembly GCF_001715985.3 of Manacus vitellinus. Lineage (NCBI taxonomy): Eukaryota > Metazoa > Chordata > Aves > Passeriformes > Pipridae > Manacus > Manacus vitellinus. The sequence goes on along the minus strand of NW_021939122.1, from coordinate 4,692,942 downwards.
CTCTCCTGCTTCTTCTGGAGTTCTAGTATGTTGCCTCTGCACACAAAGCTCTGCTGCCTTCTACTCAGGAGTCTTTTATTGAAATTCTCTGTTTTTCTTATGTAGTCTGTTAGTCTTTGCCTGAAGAATATTTACAGCTTGTCTGAAAAGTGCTTAAAAACTACCTGTATTGTAACAGGTAAGTTTAAATTGGCACAGTTCTTGACGCTTAGATTGGTTCTCTCAAAGTTAAAAGTGTTTCATTATTATTTAGAACACAAACAATACACAGGCAAACCCCCACTGAAATTAGTGGGAGTGCTGGCTGGTTTAGAACTGCCATCACAAATAAAGGATTCAAGCTTTTGTACTGACTTAAAGGTTTGTGAGGATGAAAAACTCCCTAGGAAATCATAATTAACTTCTACTGAGGTACTTTCTCTAATAACTACTCTTATGTGAATAGATATGACTGTGGTGTAGAGGACAATACCTGGGCTATTTTAAGTGTAGCCATACTGTGGCAGTGTGCCTATTTATTGTGGTCAAGGCAGGCTTCCACCTCAGCTTTTCAGAGACTGATCAAAGGAAGGTTAGATACCAGAGGGTCAATTTGTCTGGCAGGAACTGGTTTGAGAATAAGGTAACACAGGACTGGAGCCATTGTAATGAGTTAAAAGTAGTAGCAAATACTTGGATACCAGAGTGTTCTGTTGTATTTTTCTTCACACTTCTGATTTTTCAACGCAATTTTATATTTTTTTTTCTCTCTGCATTTGGTCTTGGGAAAACATTTTCAGAGAAAGTGCAGAAGCTGTGCAAGGGCCCAGTTTTGCTTAAACTGACACTGCTTAAGTTGCACACGCCTGTGTTGCATTGCTAGTTGTGCCTTTAAGGTTTGGAATAATTGATAAAAAAATGGAAAAGTTTTGTTCATCTACAGAACACTGCTTCCCCTCCTCTGAAGGGGAGCATTCTTTCCCAGATAGGTTTTAATGGCTGATATAATGCCCTGAGCAGTGTAGGTCATAAAGTATTCCTAAGCACATCAGTGGGACCTCACTAGCTCTTGCTGTACCTAATTTGCTGTTCTTTATTGAGGAGTTTGAATTGCCTTCTATAATTTTTTTATCATTAATCTGATTGTTCCTTCCTCAAAAGAGCACTCCCCTCATGCTTCACTCTTACTACACTTTTAAAATACTTATACAGTTAAATATAATTTTCCAGATTTGTGCAGGTTGCAGGTAAATGTAATTTAGATGAGTCACACAGTAGCTGAACAGCAAAAAGGGAGGGTTGCCTCCATCATATCGGGCTGGTACTGGGAACCACAGCATCAGATAAAGTGCTTTCCTTGTTCTGCTTTCCTTTCACCAGCACCTCCTGCTGATTTTTGCAAAACAGTGTTTTGAGTAGGCTGCAATTGAGCACAGGAGGAACTCTGAGAGCAAGGCCTCTTCAAAGTGCTGAAAACCTGTTTGATTTGTGTGAAGATTAAACAGTGTGGTTTGTGTGTGGTGTTATGTTGTTTTACTTAGGGAAAGAGTTAGGCTGAATTCCCACTGTCCAAGGTCTGACACTGACAGTAGCTGAGAGCTGGTTGAAACATCTGGACTCATAACACTGTTTCTATATTAATGAACTGTGTGGACACTCAGACTCTGTATAGTGTGTTTCATGCAGAGATTTAATCCTTTAACCTAGAGAGTTTCAGCTGACTAAAGTCCATTGTCCTGTAATTTGCAGACCTCTAACACCTAAAGAATAGATGTTAGTTCACATATGAATAAGTCATGATGCCCTTATTCTACTCTCTTGCATATTCCCTCCCTCCTCCACCATTTTATTGAGACCAAACTTCCAGCACTGTTCTCACTGATTTTCATTTTTGCCTTAGTTAATGGAAGAAACATTAACCTTTGTCATCCTCAAGCAAGCTGAGAGAACTGTGCACAAAAATATAACTGCTTATAAAGTTCTGAGTTGTGATTTATGCCAACACATTGAATCTTTTGTCTTGCATAATGAAGGACTGGTCTCTGTAAAGAGGTAGCTTGCTTTGTGTGCAGGAATATCTGGCATCTAGTGTTTACAAATGTTTACAGGGGGAAGGGTGATCCTACTTTCTAAAGGGTTCCCACACATGGATATTTTAGCTGTTGTGAAGGGTCTATAGGTCATAATCCATCTTCTGTATGTCTGTTTGCAGGTCGGTTGAGCTCCCTTCTGCAGCTTTAAACCTTGCAAAGGGAAACTGAAAGTCTCTGAATAAATATCTTTTAGCTACTAAATTCTGACTTCTAGGAACTGCTTAACCCTCTTCCTGCTAACCCTTCAGACCAGCTTTCCCTAGTAGCCTCAGGAAAATCTGGTGACCTTTCCTGTAATACCCGTTTGTGTGTGCCACCTTCTTGTCACTTCTGTCTCACTAGCCTGTTTTTGCAGCAAGTGGAGCAGGTGGTGTCACTTACAAATTGGAGAAATTCTTTTCAGTTATGGTATATGGATGAGGTGTTAGGTCTCCTCTGCATGCAACAGGCCTGTGTTCAAGAAGGCAGCGAGGTGGCAATCTTGTCTTCTGAGGAGAACTAGTTAGCTGATTAATTTAACTATACTATGTGATAGAAAGCAAAACCTGCAATACTCTGCACTGATGGTTTAGTAATCCTGTGGAGCACAGCCAAAACTGGGAAGACACTGTTTCCTACACAGAGAATGAAAGGAACTTTGCACACCTGTCATGTTCTGTTCTGCCCCCAAACCCATAAAGAAGTGGCTTTCCTCTGGGCCGGTGTTTGCTACAGGTTCATTTCTAAAAGCTAAGTTAAAAATAATCAAAGTGGCTATAAGGTGGAAAAATGGCTCTACAGAAAACTTCAGGTCTACAGTGCTGATTCTTCAGCGTGCTCAAATGTCAAATCTGTGCTTTCATGTAATGCAGTGACACTTACATGAACTTTTATTTAGTTGATGGTGAGGAGATTAGCTCCAGCAGCATGCAACATGGCACGGACAGCAGAGCTCTTAAGAAGCTGCTGGTGTGGTTAGTCCACACAGCATGCAGTAGTGCTGTGGCTATGCTGGAGGTATTCCTGGGAAGTTAAATCTAGGTTGAGTGCATTCATATGACTGTCAGTGAGTCCTTTGATTTAATTTAATTGATTTGATTTAAAAAAAAAATGAAAAAAAAACCAAACACAAAATCTTGCTGGCATATTCTTATTCCTTTCTCATAATCGCAGCTTTACAGGAAAGTAATGAGAAATATTAGAAAATATAAAAATACATTTATAAAAATATTTCATATTCTCGCATATAACCCAAACCGTCTAGTTTATGTAGCAATAGAATTATGACACAGTAATAGATATGCCTCAACAATTCACTTAGTAATCAGTCTTGGTTTTAATATCATTAGGAGCATGGTTACCTAACATTTAGTTTTAGGATTAGTTTTAGGGTTACATTGAGGTTGACCCTTTTTTTAAAAAAAATCAGAATTCTTCATGTAAAACACTGAATTAACAAGGTATCTTACTGTTTGCTGTCACTCCTTCCTCAATACTGGATTATCATCTGACCCCCTAAACACCTTCCAGACTAACTAATTAACTCAGCCAACTGTTTTGACTTTTAGCTAATAAACAAAACAAACACTATTTTCTGGGTCATGGGAAAATTGCCTTTAATGTCTTGCCTTGCAAAATCACAGGTTTCCTCTCGAGAGCCCTGTGCAGAGGCCAAAACTTTAATCTGCCCAACATACTCTCAGTAGTAACCAATACTCGGTGCCTGCTTGAAGCCTTGTCAGAACTTCTCAACAGCAGTGTTAGTCACCCTCAAGTGTAAGCAACAGGCAGCTGGAAAAGATTTGTGCAGAGTGGACTGAACATGGCAACTCAGAAACCTTTTTTGAGGAACATGTCTGGTCAGTTGCCCAGCTTCTTCTTTGGTCGTCACCACTAACCAAAGGTCCAGTCAGAAATACCACATCAGTTTATTATATTATATTATATTACATTGTTCCACACATTTAAGGATATAATTAACAGGTTCATAATTCTGATTTTTTTTTTCAGATGTAGAGATGCTTCAGTCCAAACCAGACACTCCAGTTGCTGGAGATGAAGTTTCTTTAACTACAAAAGACTCCATGCTCCGCAGGTTTTTAGAAGGTGAGATCTGTTTGGAGGGAGGGATGGCAGCAGCACAGTTAAAGCAATTAAATAGAATTTGAGATTTCTCGTTAATCTCTTAAGGATAGGAGATAGTCCACACTGCTTGCTTCAGACAAAGGAACAATTCTCTTTAGTACTTTGTATGCTATCATAAATAGCTTTTGGAAACCAGTGCTCTGTTTGATTTGTTAACTATAGTATGTCAATTAACTGGAATTAATTAAACTAATTGTTCTTCAAGTTCTTAAAAAGAGTTAGGAGGTTTTTCACTATTTCTTCACCAAAACAGGTGATACAGGTTTAGTGGCAAACAGTTACATGCTACTAGATGTTCATGACTTTATCAAGTCAAGTCCTGTCCTGAAGGGCTTTGGCACACTAAAGTCACTGCAGAACTGGATGCTTTTGCCTGTGAAATGGCCAGCTTGGTAAAAATGTGGTACATAATGCATCTGGAGGGGTCCAGTGTTCAGTGAAGTGACCAGGTTGTTATTCTTACAAACTGTACTCTGTTGTAGGCGGTAGCATGGATGTGCCAGATTCAGAGGAAGTTTATGAGCCATGTGGTGAAGATGTATACTACCCAGTGGAACAAGATACTTTTCCACAGGAAATGGCTAACAGACCTCCAGTCCCTGTTCCAAGACCAGAGTCTAGTTCTCCACAGCCAGACAATGAGCTGTACATCTCCAAAAGTGAGTTGGGTACCAGTGGAAATGTAGACTAGTCAACTGTAGTATGGCATTGACATGGGCTTCAGTTGCCAAATAAATGCCAAGAAAGCCTACACTTTTTGAGATCCCTGTATTATTTGACTCTGGAGTTGGACCACCTTTGAGATCCAATTTCATCTATTTTTCATCTTCTGTCTACTCTGAAAATATGAGGATATTGTATCTCAAGACTGTGACCTGAGCTTGCTCTTAATGAAAGAAGTAGGATGACAGATTACCCCCAAATGGTATAAACAAATCCAACTACAAAGGAAAGATCCTGATATTATAAGGACACAATCAAGCTAATAAATTGAGACATTGCTGTTCTGTAATAGTATCATTGATTCAATCACATTTATATAGGGCATGATCTCCCTCTGAGACGGGGTTTAATTGAAATTAAAGAAGATTGTGCCTCTTAGTGTGCTAGACAGTTTTGGAAATCTTGTTCATATTTCACAAACATTCTCACAAGAACCACAGTACCATGTCAGAGAGTAATTTCAGTGACTTCTCCTTCCTCCCATGGCAGGATTATGGGGAAACCATGTCCAGATTTCTTTTAGAGGTGACTGGGCTAAATTCTTTGAGGTCAATAGAAAGGGAATTCTTCTGTACAGATCTTTTGTTTTCTTTAATGGACTTAGTAGGGTAACAGAAGCTGTAATGCACTACAGAATTGTGTGCTTCCCATATTCATCCATGCTATTTCTGTCTTCATGAGATGCATTTCAGTATCTAAAGAAGGTTTGTTTTGCAGTTTTTGCACAGAAAGCTCAAAGACCTGAGAATCTTTATGTCCCTAGAGGAAGGATTAAGAAAGGTAAGTCAGAATTTCACTCTGAAAATCCTTCCAGTAGTCCAAAAGCAGATCTGCTGAGATAGCTTCATTTGCATGAAATATGACAGAAAAGACTGTTTTACAAAGCTCTGGGGATAACAGTCCTTTATGAATACCCAACCTTTTTGACCTCATGTGACATTGGAAACTTTTCTAACTATATCCTTTTATCATGTACTGTACATGTATCCCCTGTCTTGGAGTTTATCCTCAGTCAGGATCATAATGGTCATTGAAGTCCTTTTTTATGATGTGAACCATATTACTTCATGCAAATGATGTCCCTCTTTTAATATTCTGTATATAGCCACTCCTTGTTAATCATTATCCCGTGATTTCACTTCTAGTGAACCGATTGCCATTGCTCTCTGCACCTCCAAACCTCTGTCCTCATACTTTCACTTCTTATCCTGTGCACTATCAGAGTGCCAGGTACCACATCTAAGCTTTTATCTCATGTGTTGGGAACTCCTCTTTATGTTACAAATGAGTTACAAAATGCCAGCATCATTAGAATGAGTTTTCAGTTTCTGGACTTATGCTGTACAAATTACCTAGGAAGAGTCTAGGTTTGTGACTGCCAAGATGAAAGCTCTGTTTTGTGGATTGCTGAGGAAGCTGAGCACTTTAAGGAATACATTATGTGATGTTCACTTAAATTATGTTTTTAAGAACAGAGATGATCTCCAGGAAATATCTGTGTACAAGGCTGCCTCTCAGCTGGGCTTTTAGCCCTAAGGAGTAGCAGGATGGCCTAAGAACAAAACACTTCTTAGAAAACAGAATTGATAATTTTTTTTTTGTTTTGCATCTCTGCTATATCGAGGGTGCTTGAGCTCTTTCTATTCAGTGAGGAAGGCAGATGTCACAAGTTCAATAATACTTTTGGTGGTGTTCTCTCTTCAGAGACAATAGTCAGGCCTGTAAGGGACCTGTCTCAATCAAGCATATATGATCCATTTGCCGGAATGAAAACCCCAGGCCAACGGCAGCTGATTACATTACAGGAGCAAGTGAAAATGGGCATACTCACTGTGGATGAAGCTGTACTTCATTTTAAGGAGTGGCAACTGAATCAGAAAAAGAGATCAGAATCATTCCGGTTCCAGCAGGTACAGACTTACTCTACTGTTTAAGAAATACATCTGTCTCTCTAGGTTGTATCACAAGCTGTTTCAGTGCAGGTACATTTCTTTCCCAGTTGGAGCAGGAAGACTGCTAACTGCTAACTCTGCTAACTAGCAGAGTTCTCTCCTGACATGGAGGGGCTGTTGCCAGGCAGCAGCAAGCAGGTAGCTGTTATGCAGATCTGTTTGTCTTGCAGTAGTACTGTTAGTTTTTGGAGATCTGTGCACTACGAATTGGACCAAATCCAGTTGGCTGAATTACCTTTCCAGAGGTCACCTAACAGCTACCTGCTGGCAGGGGACTTCTGGGATGAACATTTAGCTTGTCAGTTCTCATCCATTTCAGATCAGTGAAGACTGTCCCAGATGGTGTGTTGGCTGTGAAGTCCTAGCTGGTAGATGGTCTGATCCCTCCCTGGGTGTTTGTTGATGGCTCCAGGACTGTTCTTTGCAGCTGGGCAAGGTCTAGCAACAGTCATTAGTAAAAGCAGGGTGTTTGGGTGGCTTAACTGAATGAAGGAGTAATTTTGTTGGCAGCAGCAGCATAATGACTGATGTAACTAGCAGTCATAGTTTAAAATTTTCATTCTTAAGTTAGAGGCTCCCTCTTTAAAACCACTACTTGCTTCTTTTGGAGCCTTTTGCTCGTGCTGTGGCAGTCTGCTCTCATACTTGAGGTGCTGGTCTCCAGTGTGTGACGTTGTTTTGGAAGCTGTCAGAAAAAGTCAAGGCTTTTCTCCTCCTCATTCTCACTTGGAAGGATCTTCTCTATGCAGAAACAGTCAGAGGAATCCCTTCTCCTGTCAGTGAAGAACACAGTGCTACTTTAGTAGTTGTCTGTAGAAGAGATGAAGTGGTATGCTCTGTGCCCCATCCCACGAGCAGCTTTCAAAGTCTCTGCTTCAAATCTTGCTTCATGGTACAGCAATTGTTTCACTTGCTTTTCCACTGATTCTACCATATTTCCTCTCAGATATGTACATATTTCCCTACTGAAAAAAAGTTGTCTTTTTTCTACCCACCTTTTCATACTGTAAGGTGCAGTATGCTGCCACACAATGGTGAAGAGACTTTGCTCCCAGTTACATTTCCAGGTGTCCCCTCTTGCTTCACTGGGGATGTCCTGAATTCTTTGAGTTGTCCCTCACACTCTGGGATGTGTGGCAGCCTTTTCTGTCCCTGCAGTCAGAATTACCTGTTTATTAGTACAGAAAGGACTTTGCAGTTAGTTGATTGTGTGTCTTGTTTCTGTGCCAATGTCACAGTGCAAACAGAAAACAGAGGGAGTTCTACACCCACTGTGCTGCTTATCTGCAACTGAGTGTGTGAACTTGACCTTAATGTACACAATGAACATCTAAAAAATCTTGGCTTCTGAAAGGCACACATGGGTTTCTGAAGGGAATAGATTAAAACCTGTTGACATGGTTTGGACTTCAGCCAGGTCTAGCAGGCTTTGTTACAGCTTGGCTGCAAAGTTAGATGAAATATAATATTAGTTTTGTCAGAAAGCTGCTCATCCTCCTTTAGCCAAAGCCCTGAAAAACATATCTTGTGATGTTTCTAGGAAAATCTGAAACGTCTACGAGACAGCATAACCAGGAGGCAAATGGAGAAGCAAAAAAAAGACAAAAGTGCAGGTAACAGTCTCTGATTCACACATTCTCTGGTAATGAAGCACCTAACCATATTAATAGGCTCTTCAGGCAGAAATATGTCTGTGTATATTGTATTTCTGTGATATTTTAACATGCACATCCATGTGCCAGTTGGCAAAAGCATAGGGAAGTTTCTTTACTCCTCAGTTTCACAGACAAGGAAAATATGCCCACATCTGTGGAGTGCATCTTGATTCATTCATGTATAGTTATGATTGCCCTTATGTGATTTGTGTTTAACTTTGTTCTTAAGTGCAAAACTGTCTCTCAGAGGCTATAATTGCATAGATCCTTCTGAGCTGTTCATTTTCCCTTCTAGATTTAGAAATTACAGTACCCATTCGACGTTCTCATAATACTTTGGGGAGACCAGAATGTGGAATATATGAATACACCCCCAGGAAAAACGTTTTTCCACCAAAAAAGGAGTTAAAGCGAGGAGACTGGAAAACAGAAAGCACATCCAGCACAACAAGTAAGCAAGCCCTGAGTGTCACCCTCTCTACAGGAAAGCTGGATGGAAAACAATTCCCCAGCCTGACCCTCGAGTCAGCTCAGGGACAGGACTTCTGTTCCTGAATCTCAGCACTGACACTGCCACCCCAAACCCTGCATGCCTCAGGTTGGCTGTTCTCAAAACTGTAAAAGCAACTCTGGGTGTACATCAAGTGGTTTGGGCATCCTGTGTGTGCATCTCTGCAGGAGAAGAACCTGAAAGCTGAGCAAAAGATTCCCTTGAGTCTTCCTGGGGAAGGCATACCACCTGTCTGCAGTTCTGAAGAGTAGATGGCAGCTGCTCTCTTATTGAAAAGGATGCTCCCATGCTGTGACTGTCAGCAGGCTGTGTGCTCTTCTGGCCTGAAGGGCATATTCATATTTCAGGCTGGAAACCAGTCTCTGCATGTCATTTCCTCAATTGTTGTAGAAAAAGGACAGCATTTTTCATTGGTAACTGTGGGACCTCTTGAGTGACTTGGACAGTCAGCGCATTTTTATTATCTTTGGTTTTCATTAGGTTTAATTCGTGCAAATTAAATCCCTGCATTCTTGCTCTTATTGCAGACTGAGCAATTCTTGCAGAAAGCATTAGGATCATTTTGGTCCTCTGAAAGGAAAACTGAGTCCCAGTGAGATTACTGCCTTTGACTCTTGGCAAGATATAGCTGGCACACATCGAGAATAGGTGCCAGAGGAAGCTGACTGAACCAGTAACTTGCATACAAGCAGTTGTGAGAGAAATGTTAAGAGTCTGCAGAGTTCTCTGTGTGCAGCTTGGTGCTCTTTCTCATAGTGTGACTGTGAGAATTGGACCATACCACAGTATTTAGCACTCTTAAGTGCTTCTGTTTGTACCAGCTGATAAAGAGAGTTATGTTACCAAAGCTAGTAGGGAGGAGGACTGCATCTTAGGAGAAAACCTCTAGCTACCATTTCGGTATAGAGGTTTCTGAACATTAGTGTCCCAGTATTTCACAGTCCTATAGAACATTATCTGTTTATGACTGAAACCAACCATAACAGTGTAGGATATGTTTGTGAGTTGCTGTCACTTTTGGAGATGGCATGACTGATTGCAAAAACAATCCGTCCTCTGAGTCCATGACAGTTAAATGGGTTTGTATAGATGGTTGCTGAAGGTTGTATGAACAAACTTTTCATTTTAGCTTGGAAACAGACTAGGAAACATTCTTGCAATGAGAGAGGGTTGTTGTGAGAGGAGGTGGTAAGTACCTATTTGGAACAATAACCTCTCAAGCAGTCACTTATTCCAGTAATAAATAGGTGACAGTGCTCAGAGCTGTCTACCTTCATGCAGTTGTTAAAGATATGGGGACTAATAATTTAAATATCCATAAATGCTGGGTGTGTAACCCTTGTGAAAATATTTGCCTGACTTGCCAGGTGATATTGGCACCAGATCTTTTCAGTTAAACCATGCTTGTGAGTATTTAACAGAAGACTGGATCTAGATAGGGCAGAAATCTTCTAGAAAGAAAGCATAATTAATAGCGTGGCCCTGTGGTTTGTGTTGTATGCAATGCTGCTCTTTGGATCCTGAACATGTAAAAAATAACAGTGGAAATAAATTAAAGAAGTATTAAATTATGTGTGCAAGAGTTAAGCATGAGGTTAAAAGAGCCCTGAGTTAGTGATTTGCAGTTAAATCACCAGAATTTAATAATCAGTTTGTTTTGTCTTGCTTACTCACTCTAGGTAGTGCAAGTAACCGCTCCAGCACTCGCAGCATACTGAGTGTCAGCAGTGGGATGGAAGGGGACAGTGAGGTAAGCTCTCACCTCTGCTATATACGGCTGTTCTTAAGTACATGGCTTTGTTTTCATGCAAAAAAAAGGAGCTCAGAGATGGCACTGCATTTGCAGAAATGGAAAAATGTAGCCACTTCTGTTGTGAAGCTAGCAAGAACCAAATTTTGCTGGTCTGTAAACACTTCTTTTTGTTTTGTAGGACAATGAAGTCCCAGAAACAACTAGAAGCCGCAGCCCAGTTGCCCACCAAGCAGAGAGGCTGCCTTTCCCAGAAAGGCCTCCCAGAGTGCCTCCTCGAGGTGCAAGCAGGTAAAGCTAAAAGGCAGCTCAAAAATGAGTTTTCCCTGAATCCATATGGAAGCCTTGGACAGAAAGTGAGGCTGGCAGCAGGGCAGGAAGCAAGTGTGTCTTTGAACAAAATCTACCAGACTCTTATCTGTCCAACACACACTGTTAGGAATTGTAAGATCCTTGTTTCTCATCTGTAATACCTGGAGGTATTACACAGTTTCCTAGTTGGAAACCTCACAGTTTCCTAGTTGGTAACATTCCTACTGCAGTGCTTTCACTGAGGTTCATGCACGACACCACTAACTTTAACTTGTAAACATTCCAAACAGGCCAACCAGTGCAAGTCTATGAAGTCCAAGCCCCAGAAAGCTATCTCAGTACAGATACTAATAAAATTCTCCAACTGCTAAAGCAGTAATTACCACTGTGTGGGTGCAGCAAGTTCTGTATGTTGGCTTGGCTCTGGCAAGGAATATATTTGGAATTTATCTGTAGTCTGTTGGAAAAAAGACTTAGAATCTTTTCATCTCTTCCTATTGCTTTTCATACAATGTTCAGGAGAAAGCTACCATACTATCAAAGTTTTACTCCAACCAAGTATTATAGTATCTCCTTACAGTAATAGTAGAATTACTGCAGATGAAGAGCAGAAGAAATAGCTTTGACAGGAACAGGGCTTTGGCAGCTTGGCATCTGCTCTGTTGCTGAATCACTGATAGCCTGTTTTTCTTCTTATATGACTATTGCTTGTACAGTATTCTCACATACGATGTTATTGCATACGTGTTGTTCCAGAACTCTATTTTCTACTATTTTTGCATGCATTTTTATTCTCTGTCTTTTTATAGGCCTGTAAGCTGTGAAGACTTTTATCCTCCACCTGTACCACCAAGAGGTCGCTGAATTTCTCAACATCTCTGGAATATGAGATTTTTTTTCTGTTTATACATGTGTTTGTACAGATATTTTTTGGCTGTCTTAAATTATTTATAAGCAGGACCAAAATGTTTTCATCCCTTTCCTCCTCCCTAAAGCTCTGGTGACTTTCCCCATGATTTTCACTGAGACTTCTTGGCCTTCTATAACATTTTTTAGTTGGAAGAATTTTGGTGCTTTGGGGCTTCATGAAAAAGTATCATGGTTGGGAAGGAGAATGCTGATGTGTGTCTTGGGAGCCCTGCACCGACATGAAGTTTCCTTTTGACCAAGAAAGCACACGTGTCCTTTTAAGAACTAAATACTGATAAGCATTGTTACTAAAACCCTCAACATGGTCTACAAGGGCTTGACTGGAAAACATACTTGAAAAACTAAAGAAAATGAGTTGTTTGAAGAATGCTCATGACAGCAGGAGCAGGTGAATATACTGCTGTTAGGCAAAACATTTTGGGCACAGATATACTGACCTTTCAGAAGGTATGGCATCCCCCTCCAGCAATCATTAAACCACGGGAGGATGAGAAATTGTCTGTCTTGAAGAATGTATTTTGCATGCAGCCTTGAAAATGCCTTTTCCTTTCCCTTCCCTCCCTGAAGAGGACAGACATTAGCAAGGGGTTGTGTGTGCTGCGTTTAACATGAAAATTTCCAAGGTAGTTGGTAAGGAACCTGCTGTATCACAAACCAACTGTACTTAAACCTTTTTTTGTGGAGGGGGTGGGTATGGTGTAACAAAATCACATGACTGGCCTCTCAAATTAGAGGAAGGAACTGGTGGCAGTACTGTGTTCTGTATCTCTTACATGTGGTCATCACAGAAGCAATATGAAGGCATTTCACTTCATGCTCAGAAATAGTTCAGTGAGTCTCCAATTATCAATGCACACACCTCACAAATACCAGCTGTGTTTTAGTTGGCTGCAGTGGAAACAGGCAGCCTGGGGGCTGGACTCTGCTTGCTCTACAGTTCCTTTCTAGCAATGTGAATCCACAACAGCTGTGTCCAGCCTTCTTTCTGCCTGAGGGCTTACAAACTTAAGGAAGCTTCCTGGTTTGGCTCTCTTCCAGACCTTGAAATCTTCTGTGCGTATCCTGGCCCTTGGGGCAAGTATAGGTCTCTGGTTGTCCAAGAGTGACACAGATGGGAATTCTTCAAGATAACAATCAGGGCAGAGAATTAAGCAACATTACTTACTTGGTTTTCAAGCCATTCTCCCTCTCCCAGCCCTGAAAAAGACATAAATACACCTGTGTTAGGTGATCCCTCAGATGCAGGTAGGACACATAAAGCTTCTGTCCGATCAGGTCACAGAGTTGCAGTTCCTTTCTCTTGCAGGGTGGCAAACCCAGTGTGTGAAGCTGCAGGAGTGACAAGACAGCAACTGTGACAACCAGCACTGAATAGAGGTGGAGAAGCCCCTGCTGCTTTCAGGGATATAGGCATATGCTAAATACCATCTATGCATTAAGATCACAGTGTATGACTCAGAATGCAGTTTATATACCCTCTCTTTTGACTGTAGAGGGGTGCGGGTGTTGTGCTGCAAGCCTATAGCTACAGAGGCATCTTCCTGTTTGGGTTTTTTTCCTTATTTAAAGGACCTCAGTGCCTTCTCCAGTAACTCTGGCACTGTAGACTCTCACTGACAGTTTGCTCTTTGTTCGCAGTTGTCAGGGGAACGGTGAGGTGGGAGCTGCCTTCCTGTGCTCCCCTTTGAATGAAACAAGGTTTCCACCACTATTAGGTCAAATTGGAAGCAGGGAAGGAGGTTTTGATGCTGAAATGAGGAAAATAGTAGCAAGGATAAGTGAAGGAATTTGGGATAAATGAAATAAACCAAAAGAGGACATTCAGCAGCTTGATTGTCTTCAGCTGTCCCATGCTTTGGTTTGCACACAGTTCCCTGGTTTTGTTTAAAAATTCCCCATCTCCTTAGTGCTGGCTGCAGCTGTGTCCCAGAGCTTGGAGACATGATGTGATAAGAGGAATTTATCTGCTTCCACATCTGTCAGACACAGCATAAGGTAAAATTGTAGGATGTGGGGAAAACTGCAATAAGGCAGGAAATTAGGAGAAAAATATAAAAGTGTATCGTGCAGAAGGTTTCCTTTCAAAGCTGTTGGACTGAAGCAGTCCAGGGATCCATCTTTCCAAGCTAGTTTTTAATGTACCGTACTTAAGGGGTTGCCTTTGCACAATCCTGATAACATGTCTGTGAATTGGATTTTTATTGTTAGTGCTGTGGTGAGATGGTTTATATCTGAATTGCTGAAAAGCAGCTCATAAGTAGCCTTTCAGTCCCTGTCCCATTTGAAGCTCTGATACTTCCTTACTCTGACCTGACCTATCATACAAAATCAAATGCTAGTGGGACTCTGCTTTGGAGGAGAGGTGAGCTGGGACAGCTGGACCTGAGGCATATTATAAATGCATTCTGTTCAAGCCCCTTCTGCACTGCCTAAGGTAGGGAAACTGAAGATGCAGCTGTAGTCTCAGCCATTCCTGACTCACTTCTGCTGGATTAATTAGAGATCTCACCGACCAGCAATCACCGCAAAACTATCACCCTATCAAGGAGAAAAGGAACAGCACTAAAACGGCTTCACTGTTAAATGCAGGTAAACAATTGGGATGCAGGCATGACTTCCAAGTCTCTTGCAGGCCAGCAGAGATGCCCCTGCTTAGCCACCAAAGTGTATGTTCCACAAAGGTTGGATTCATGTAGTTGCTTTAAACCTCGAACATCTTAACATATGGAGTCTTTGTATCTGTAGACTCCATTTGTGCTGGTGAGCACGTGGTGGATGTTGCTTCCACCTGGGATAAAAAGTGTGCTGAAACTGAAGCTCAGAAGAGACCAGAGAAGAAAACTGCATGCAACCGATTGTTGGTTACTCAAGAATATGCTTGGGAGGGAGGGAATGAAGAGTGTTTCTGATGGCCATTAGAGTTCAAGGACTGAACAGATAATAAAATTGCTGGTAAAAGTTAAGTGGCCTGGCCAGCTGTGGGGGTATCAACCAATCCACCAAACTCACCTGGCAGCTGCTGGCCCAGAAAAAGTGTTTGCTCTTTGTTTAACATGCCTTGAAAACCCTGCTGCAGCAGATGGCTCTGGCTGGCCCTGTTGCTGACTGAGGCTTAAGTACTGAATAAACTGAAGATGCTGAAGCCTCCTCTCTCTGTCTCCCAAGGGTAAGCTACTCTGTTTTGGACTGAGATGCAATGACTAGAAAGAAACATATGGTGTTACCAAAGCTGTCTAAGTTTTCTTTGTGTGTGTACGTAATGTAAGCAGGGCTTTTGCATAGGTTTTGGCAAGTGTCACTGCCTGCAGGGACCTTCTACCAAAATAGGCAGGATATAGTAGATGCTCTATCTGGAAAAGGCTTTATATAAACACATCTTGTGAAATATGTTCATGTTGGTAGACTGACTGTGTAAGACCGCAAAGAGAAAAGCTTTTAGTGTAAGTATGGTGGTCAGTGGTAAACAAGAAAATCTGTTTTTGCATCATTCCTACAAAGCATGGATGGCAGGTACCAGCAGAGCAGTTCCTGCCTTCTGCTTGTGTCCCTTGTTGTCTATTTGTTGGCTTGTGCAATATTTGAGAAGATGGTGTAGCCCACCTTTTTTTTCAAATATTACATCGGATAGCCTCTGAATTTTTTTATTGTATGTAAATTTTTTTACAGTATGTTCAGTTTAAAAGTTGTCTGATGAATTAATCCTTAATAGTGTGAGCTTTTTGGATTGGGGGATTTGTTTGGGGTTTTTTACTTCGGACTTGTAGCTTGAGGGACTTCCAAGTTCACAGGCAGGTTTACAGGCTTCATCTTATCCAGCGCTGATGGAAACCCTCCCTTAGGCGAGGCCCGGGTGTGGCTGTGTCGCCTCAGTGCCCACCCCCGGCCCCTAAAGCTCCTGCAGCTTGTGCGAGGGGTGTGGAGCGTGGGACCCCGTATGATACAGAATCAATTAGGTTGGAAAAGACCTGTGAGAGTCCAACCTACGACCGAACACCAGCCTGTCAACTACAGCACGGCACTAAGTTGCATGTTGAGTCTCTCCTTAAACACCTTCGGGGACGGTGATTCTACCACCGGTGACGCTGGGCAGCCCATTCCAATGTCTAATCACCCTTCCCGTGAAGAAATTCTCCCTAATGTCCAGTCTAAACCTCCCCTGGTGCCGCTTGAGCCCATGTCCTCTCGTCCAGTCGCTGGCTGCCTGGGAGAAGAGCACGACACCCACCTGGCTACAGCCTCCTTTCAGGTATTTTTACAGCGATAAGGTCTCCCCTGAGCCTCCTCCAGGCTACACAACCCGAGCTCCCCCAGCCGCTCCTCACGGGACTTGTGCTCCAGTGGGTACTCGCACACAGCCCTGCGCCGCGATGTTCCCAAATAACTGTAGATTGTTTCATCGATCAAAATGTCACAATTTTATCAGCCGTAATTAAACCGGGTAAGAACAGACCGCGCTCACGCTGGAGGCCGCAGTGCCCCGCCGCCCACAGTGCGCGGCGCTCCGGGCCCGCCCGGCCCGCTCAGTGCCCGCCCGCCCCTCCCCGGCGCGGCCGCAGCGCTCGGCGCTCCCGGGGCTCCCGTAGCGCCCCCGCGGTTCCGGCGGGCGGGCGGGTGACGTGGCGGGCGGGGCGGAAGTGTCGTCGGCGGCGGGCGCGGGCCGGTGGCCGCGGCGGGGCCTGGCTGGGGACGCCGAGGCCCCGAGATGGCGGCGCGCCGGGGCTGCTCCTGCTGCTCCTGCCGCTCCTGCCGCTGCGCGCCCGCGCCGAGAGCAGAGCACACGGTGAGGCGGCGCCCGGCTTCCCTCGGGAGCGGCGCTCGGGCCGCGGCCCGCCGCGGGAAGCGCGGGCTCGGCGGGCGGGATGGGGGGCGACGGGCCGCGCCGCGGGAGGAGCGGGCGGGTCCCGCCCCGCGGGGCTCCCTCCGCGCCCCTGCGCCGCTCGGCGGTCGGGGTTGCGCGGGGTCGGCCCCGCTCGCCGGCCTCGGTGAACGGGGCGCTGGGGCAGGGCCGCCCGGCTCTCTGATCCGGTTTGCACATCCTTGTGCGGCCGGGCGCGGTGTCCCACCTTTTCCGGGAGAGATAAACGCCCCGGCAGGTACGCGGGCTTTGTTTGGAGAGCGCTGTTTGCTCCTGCCGGGAGGATGTTTGCTCTCGCTGCAGAGCACAGCCCCGCTGTGACAGGGAACACGCTGCGGGGGACAGCTCGCCTTGGGAGAGGGGGGGATAGCTTGGAATGGGCTGGGAAGTGAGGGCAGGATGGGGACACTGACACGGATCCCTCAGGAAAATGGTGATACGATACTGCTGACTTGAGCGCTCACCTATTGGGGTGAGGATAGTTTTTGTTAAAGTGCTTGCAGTATAACCCGAAAAGAGTCTCTAGGAAGGGCTTCATCGGTTTCTGGTTTTACATCAGTGTTATTTCCCATGGCTTTCGGTGTGGGAGGGTGGAAGTTCTCTGTGATGAGTTGAGACTTGATTTTGGAACGAGACTTTGCCAAAAACCATCCTCATTTGCTCCAAGTGGAGTGTGGCTGTGATTAAACAGTGTCTGTCTGGCTGTCAGGACTTTCAGTGCTCCTGAGCAGCCTGGCTGGCGAGCACTTGCTCAGTTTCTTAACACAGCTTTCTCTAGGTGTGCTGTGGTAAGCTTACTAAGATTAACGGTATTGATAGTTTTTGTATAAGCAGTAGTTAATTAGTTGCCCTATTACATGGATTTTTGAGGAATTGAAAACTGCATACGATTGTCTTTATTTTTTTTAAAGAGAAAGGGATTTATCAGTGCTGCAGTTAATGGCAGAAAAGTTAAGCTAATATTGAGTACTTTTAAGGAGCAGATATTCTTTGAACAAGCTTAGGTCCCAGTTTTGTTGCTGAGACTGTGTTTTAGAGTTAGTTTTCCGCTGAGGTGAGATGGTTTTCAGTACAGCACTGAGTTTATTTTAAAGGCTGGTTTACTTGAGGGTTTATTCATTATTAATGTTGGTAATGTTCTGGGGGAACAAAAAATCATAATGCTGTCATTGAATTTATTTGGTTTTGAAGTCTCCCTTCAAAAGTGATTTCTGATGGTTTTTAAGTCTTCTGAATGATTACCTAAACAATTACCAGGGGAAATCACCAATTCCTTTTAAGGGCTTGTCACTTTTTTCATCTAAATTACTCAAATATGCAAGATGATTACTGTCTTTTGGTTTAGTATTCTTGTTTGCATAGTGACCAGTTTATTAATGTCATGTGATAGGTTAGGAATAGTTGATGTAGAAAGACAGTTACCTTTTTTAGAAGGCTGTTTCCTTGCTTAGATATTTTGATGCTTTAATGTTCTATGGGAGATTGGAGTGGAAGCATTACCAGCATGAATGAAACATGAACAGAGTTTTGTAGTAGTATGCTGATTTTGAGATTAAGAACCTGAAGGAAATATACCTTAAATACTGCATTTTAATACATTTCCGTTTTAAATATGATTACAGTTGGAAGATTAATTTTTCTGTAATCAAGGTGCTTTATTACATTTTGGAGGCTCTACTCACTTTTGGAGGAGTGGAGGGGAAATTTAGGATTTGGTAACCTCAAAGCATAAATTTTCACTAACTTTAAGACTGGAGACCTATTGTGGGAATACACATCCATTTGTGCTGCCGTTTCCTTATTAACTCTCCAGTGTGTGGCTTCTTGTGCGCAGGCACTTGGGCTGTCTGGTGAAGGTGTGTCCATGCATCTTGCCACAGTTTACTTTTAGCTGCTGATGTGCAGGGCCTTATCAGTACTGAGCCTACTGGGCATACAGAAGTGCTGTCTTAGGTGTTTAATGCCCTGTGTTAGCAGGTTAATATTTTTAATGTGGTTGCTGCTGCTACAATATGTACAATATTTATAAAATAATACAGATGTGTGCTATAATATGTATTTTTGTATTAATGAAAATAGGCTGTTAATGTTTTATATGTGTCCTTTATTTCATAATTGTAGGACTTCTAAGCAAATATTGTAAAAGGTAATTGTGAGAGGACTCTGCACAGAGCTCTAGGTCTATAAGTACTATTGTTTCTGGAGGTGGCAGGTATGGATAGTGTCATTGAACCAAGAGCTAAATCCTTTATCTTAAAGTTGAATTACTTCTTTAAAAATCACATCTTCATTTCTTTGGAATAATAGTGTAAATACAATTATAAGATAAATGGGTATTTAAAAATCAGTAGTAAGTGAAGAGAAATTGGAGTTTCGCACAGCATTTAAAATCTCCTTTGTCAAAAGGCAGTACAGTAGTGTAACTTCAGACCAGAACAGAGCAATATATCAGAAACTAACTGAAAACTTGTCTACTGATACTTTAACTTATTGTCATGCTTCAGAGCATGTCATACACTTGCTCATTGCATGTATTGCACCATTTTTTGATAGTTGTCCTTTTATTTTTGGAAGTAATAGTATCAGTGGGGTGCTGGTGATCTTATAACAATGTATGCTGATCCTGCAGAAACAGGGTTAGTGGGCTCCTCCCTGGTTTGCTTTCACATCTTCTCTTGCTAGACTTGGTGGAGTTGATGATGAAACAGCCAAACCATAAAAGCATTCTGAAATATCCTGGGGGTTTTGTTGTGGGGGATGGTCTAAGGAGTAGGTAGCATTTAAATTTTAACGTTGCTTCAGTTTAATTGTCAGTGCTTTTGTAAGCATGGAAACACAAGACAAACACTGAAAAATAAACAAACCCCAGCCTATACCTTGTAGCAAAATTCCTAATTTATTATGTTTGAGAAAAGCATTTTTGTTTGACCTACACCTCAGTGAAGTATATTAATGCTCTCAACCTGTAAGTCTTGTTTAAAATTAATATATAAAATTAGGAGCTTTGTATAGTATCTGAGAATTGTCAGTTAGAGAACCACTGTGGAAAATATTTCAGCGCACGCAAAAGACTTATTTGCATATGAAGTTGTGTGCAGATGAGCAGCCTGATTCCTCTTTGAAGTTCTCCCATTTCCATTTTGAAGAGGTGAAATAAATGTTGTGGAATCAGGACATGGTGTGCCTGAGCAATCTTGTACATCTAGGAAGTGTAACAGTAAAAGTACTGCTTGTACAGTAGTTCAGACCTGTGCTGCTGGTACAGTTCTACCCTCATTTTGGTGAGGCCTACAATTCAGAGAGAAATGAAGAAGTGTTACTAGAAATAACCTACTTTGTCCAAAGGAGAGCATGAGGCTGAAATCCACAGTTTAATAGGCTATGGATGTAAGCTGCAAGCATTGAGTACTATGACAGTGCTTGATAGAGTATCTGGGGGCTATAAGCCTGGGATATTACCAGTTGAGTCTTGCTTGTTGCCCCTTGTATTTCCTGTCCTGCTTTTACAGCTTTGCTCTGTCAGTAACATAATGTTGGTCCTTTTTTTTCCTCCCTGAAAGATGTACACTTTGGAAAGCCTCATTCCAAACTTCAGTTTGAGAAGAGGAATAAAATTGCGTACTTTCTGAAAGAAACTGTCTCGATTTGAATTTATTTTGCTGAATCATCACATAAGATTTGGCAGTTGTAATCCTCTCCCTGTCTCCATCTTTTTTTGCAAAGTGCTTTCATGGTTTAAAGAACATCAACAACTTGACAGTCTCATATCCTTGTCTGCAACCTTTTGTATACTGACTTAATCTAGCCTTAATTGTTTTGTAGAATAAATAGTTTATTTCTAGAGTTACCATGCTAATTTCTGCAGTTGTACAAAGAGGACGTAAAGTTGCTTTCCACATCATGAGTGTTCTATTGGGTAACAGGAAAGGAAAATGCATGTACTATGCTGAAGGCACTTTCAGTATTGCTACGGTGGAATAGTTTTTAAACCATATAGATACATGTAAATTGTATTAAGCCTCAAAGTGGTGCATACTCCCAATTTTTCAGTAGTTGTATTGCATGGAAGAAATCCACACTTGGCCAGGTCAGGCAACACAAGCTTTTTACAAGTTTGATGTTCTGCAGGGGACTAGAGTAGACCCATCTATTCAGGCAACAAGGCAGCACTACAGATGGGTTGGACGTGATTTTAGCTTGCACATGCACAACATCTCTGCAGCCCAGCACTCTGTACAGGCAGCATGACCATATTGTGCTGCTTTGGAACAGATGTCCCCAGCTGTGATGAGGGTTGTAGCTGATATGTAGTTGCACTTGAGGTGCAGGTTAGTCCTTCACCACTTGGTTGGCAAATACAGAAAAAAGTTTCTGAAAGTTTATCTCCCCTTAATCAGATTGTAACAGCTGTAGGGTAGGTAACTTGTGTTGCTGCTGAGACTTTTCAGGCTGCCCCTATAAAGAGATCATTATATATTCCATATAGTTGCTGAAAGTACTGAGCTGATATTAGGCTTAGTGCAGAAAAATATGGAAAACTTACAGAACGAGTACTACATTTTTTCATAAATTACTGTAAATGAAATATAAATAAAAATGTGTTTTGTAGTCTTCTCTCATACATGGAAACGGTGAACTCTGAATTGTGGCACTATGACCAAGTTGTTAAATGCTTGTGTCTATGAATATAATTAGGATCTCTGAGCTATTTGCTGTATATTATCCTTTTATATGAACCGAAACCAGAAGAGCTTGCTGAATTATACCGCAGTACAGATTGCAGCATCTTGTTTGTTGACCTTCTTTGTCTTGTCATTTACTATGTTCATCTCAGCTTATTTTATATTCTCTCTCTTGTAGTGTGACCTTTTGCTGAAAGGTGTGTAGTATGTAAACCTTCTCTCAACCTAGAAGTCCTCATATAGAGGTGACAGTAAAGTCCTACAAGATACTCTAGTTCTTTGTCTTGCCTAAATAAGAGTTTTCTTTTATGTTGGCACTGTTATTTGTTGTAGATGTTTTGATATTATGAAGGAAATAATGAAAAATTAACCCAAACAACTAAAAAACCCAAAACACCACAAACTTGAACTCTTTAATAGCACTGTGTTCTTGCCACCAAATTACCCTACTACTAGGCTAAGAATATAAGGATGAGATATGTCATGACAGGGAAATGTGTTTAAATGTGAAAGCTCATCTTTATAATTGAGAATGAGCAAACCCCAAAAAATTTAGAGAGAAGACAATCTGCTTGAGTTTTTACTAGACACCACCCCCAAATTTAGGCTGAAGTTGCTTAAGCTGGTTTACTTGCAACAGCCCCCTTGATCTGGGGAGGCCACTGGGAGCACCTGATGGACTGCAAATTGCTGTGACTAAGGACTGCTTAGAGTGAGGTGTAACCTGGGCTGGCTGAGGGGCTGTGTTTGTTTATGTAGCAGTCCTGGACAGATTTCTCTTGTCCTGTTGGGGGGGGGGGGGGATGAGAAAGGAGGAAGTAATAAATGCAGACTGAATTCTTTGCTTTTGTTTGATTTGGTCCCTTTTCTCTCCGGAGTAGGCTGGTGGCATCTTGGAGTCATTGTGAGAAAAACTTGTAAGCCCTGAAGGAGGGCTAAACACTATGCAGATAACAGACAAGCAAAGACCAATTTTGTTATTGCAGATGTTGTAATTACAATGTAGTTACATTATTGGATCAGAAAACGTAGCAAGATTTTGACTAGTATGTTCTTATTCTGTTGGTTTCTGCCACTTCTGTCACTTCTGTTATAGTTCCAAAAATGCAGAGATCCCAGCTCAGTGTGAAGCAGGTCAGAAACAAGCAGCTAAGTATAGCAGTGGTCAA
The DNA here is from genome assembly GCF_001715985.3 of Manacus vitellinus. Lineage (NCBI taxonomy): Eukaryota > Metazoa > Chordata > Aves > Passeriformes > Pipridae > Manacus > Manacus vitellinus. The sequence continues at coordinate 4,670,207 of NW_021939122.1, read as the reverse complement.
TGCTTTCTTTATTCAGGCACTGTCAAAGAAGAACTGACAGACCTAAGGATGTTGTCATATTCTATTGCTGAAGGTTGAACAGAGACATAGCTGAGCTCACATGTAAGCTGTTCGTTACAAGGAGTAGTGCTAAAGTGGGCTCTTGACAAGTTAAGACCATTTTGAGGAAGGGCTGGAAATATGTTCTGCAGCTGTTAGAGGAAGAAACAGAAGACATGCTAGACATAACAGTCTAGGAAGAGATATGGACCAATTTGTCCCGTGCTACCTTGGCAAGAGCTAGAGGCAGATTCGAGGTGCAGATTCCACTATCTGCTGCTGTGGCTGAGGGAGTTGGAACTGTGATTTTTCTTTCTTTTTTCTTTCTTTCCCAACTTTCTTTGGATAACTGTGCTGCACTGGTATAACCTTTCTGGTTGCTGGAAGAGAGGAGGAATGTCTACTTTCTCTTGCTGTGTTGTTTACTCTTTCTTTGATCCTTCTTTGGCATTCTGTCTATCAGAAGTGTTGACGTGTGTACTCTGCTAGTGGGCAGGTTTGTGAAACTGAGAAGTGTTTGGTCTCTGCTGCAGCTCAGAATGAAATAGGTAAGATTTTAAGTTTCTTGTTGGAAATCACTCACATAAGTGGCTGGAATGATGCTTGTACATCTTTGTAAACAAAAAAGATGAGGCTTGTAATAGAGATGATGTGTTAGTTTAAAGGGATTAAATTATTTTCCAAAGCATGTTTGTTTAAATCCTTGAGTTAAACTTTTAAACACCTCATCTGAAGAATTTATTGCATTCCACATGTACCTAATTATTTCTGAGTTAACCTCGTGGTACAGCTGTGTTTATTCAGAATAAATGGAGTTGAAGAACCTTTGTTCATTTGTTAAAAAGGGAGATGCATAACTGTATTCAGTATTTCAGTTGTGCACTATGAAATAGTTACGGCTAATTAACATTTGACTTCCTTTGCTTCTCCAGTGTGTTCTGTGTCTGTGGTTTTGTCTTAAAATAGTACTTTATTCTTCTGTACTTAAAAACATCAGAACCTATATGGAGGTTGTGCTTTCATGTATATATGGTTATAATTAGGGGTTTTGCCTTAAAAGTTATGTCACTGTCCCTCCTATTCTGTTGAAATTATAGTAGGTGAAGAAGTTGTGTTGGCTGAGAGACTTTGTGTAGTTATCAGCAAATCTGATACCTCATCCAGATGCACACAGATATAGTGCAAGTAATTATTTGAGATCACTTAATTCTCCTGAATTTGTGCAGTATTTGAATATTGATAGATTAATGGCATTAAATACTTTTGTTCAGAAGTAATAAGGGCTTGAAAAAAATTACTGGCTCCTAGACAAGGAATAAATTTTTCTGGCTAAGAGTAACTGTGGAAAGTGAAGAGTGAATGTTCCCAGAAAGAATTTCATGGCAGCCACCAGACTGCTTGCTGTTCTGTTTTTTTCACTGTGAGAATGTTGGAAATGCATCAAAATACAGTTCTTCTGTCTGACTTCTTTGCCTCTTGGCTCCTGTAGGTATGCAACAGTTTAATTTTAGTGTCTCCTGTGAGGCATTGCAGTCTTCTGGGAATTTTGAATGCAATTTATACCATTAGTAAAATGAAAGGAAGCTGCATTTTAGGAAAATACAGTATACATGTCACCGTGGGTAGCTAACCTAGTTTCTTTACTGAGATCTTGTATAACAAGACATTAACTTGATATTTCCTTTTTCTCAGTGGAGATAAGCAGAATTTTGCTTTGAACTGATGTGTTTCCACAAAATTTGTGAAAGCTTATTTATTTTTGAGACTTCTGCTTTTCTCCACTTCTGCTCTCTACATCTTCTGCTTCTCTCTTTGATACTTCAGTGATAGGCTCTAAGAAACTATATAATCAACTAAGCTTTTTTTTTTTTTGTTAGAAAGCAGGCTGAAAATCTTACCTAGAATTCCTCTCACCCAAAAGACAAAAATGCTCAATTGTCTTTATATGTAACTGTTGCCTGTGATTCAACAGTCCTGCTCTGCTAGTTAACATGAATGAGAGCTTCTTGAACATTTTTATTCTGCTCAGGTTCTCATCTAACTCAATAACTTTATCTTTCAGTACCAAGATAAAGAGGAAGTTGTTTTATGGATGAATACTGTAGGGCCCTACCACAATCGCCAAGAAACATACAAATACTTCTCTCTTCCCTTCTGCGTGGGATCAAAAAAAAGCATCAGCCATTACCATGAAACCCTAGGGGAAGCACTTCAAGGAGTTGAATTGGAATTTAGTGGTCTTGACATCAAATTTAAAGGTAAGCAATTCACAGTGCCTTTAGTCACTTAAAATATACATGAACCCTTAAAACTTGGGCTTTTTAACTAGAAGAACTGAAAATTTGCTGCTGCTAGCAACTGAGTGTATCTTGTACCCTGCAAGGTTGTCTACAGCGATTGGCTTTTGTGTTTACAGTGAAGGTTTCATCTGTGTGCCCTTGAAGGAAAATACTTGCAGCAGATATGTGCTTCTGAAGTAACTGATTACATTTTAAAAAGTACAACTAAGCTTTTTTGTGTTTGAGTGTTTAAATATTTGCTGGAATTAATATTCTGGAATTATTAATTCTGAAGATGTCATTTTTTCCTCTGATATTGACTACTTGCAGACTCTCTGCAATTGCAAAGGAGTACCAAGGGCTCAACATCTCAAAATTCTACCTTAACACAAAGTTAATTATTGTGTCCTTCTGGTCAGTGTCTAATTTAAAATGCCTTTGACAAACATCTTTATAGCATTGGCCCTAACTCATCATATGCCAGTCAGGATGAAGCTGGTCTATTTGTTTTCCTGTTGTTTCCTGCCCTCTCCATCTTTCCATACTGTTCCAGAGAAGACATTTAACCTCTTTTGCAAATACATATCTTGGTATTAGGGACATAATTTCTGTGTGTGTGTCCTTTTAGATATCTGTAACTGGTAGTTGCGGAGCTTCAAATAATAACAGATTCTTTTTGTCTCTGTTGAATTTTAACATTTATAAATTTCATTCAATTTGTGTTTCTCTGTATATGTATCTTTTTTTCCTAGAGCACTGCACTTCATTACATCACTAGTGCTTAACTGGATGGAGAACTTAAGCATATTATTTCTTGTCTGAGCATTTACAATCAGGTGGGATTTAGTTTCTGTAGGTTGTAAAAGTTTTATCCAAAACAGGACATCTGCAAAATAAGAGACTTGATGATATTTTTGTTATCAGTAGGATAACAAAAGTGGAATGTAAGATTAAGTGGAATAAAAGATTTTTAAAAAGTTCGTTAATACCATGAATTCTTTATAATTTTTAAAGTTGCACAGAGGATAGCATCTCCGCATTAAAGGAGTTGGGGGTTGAATCTTTCCTTTTAAGAAAGGAACACCACCTGCAGGAACACTGGAAAATAGTCCCATTACTGGTTTGTAACACCTTGTAGCATGCTGACAATTTTATTCAATATAGGAGAAATAGTTTTGCTGTCAAACCTCATAAAATATGCTCAGAAACGCAAAGTGGAAAGAACAGAGAAGAAAACTGACAGCAGTTCAACACAATAAAACTTCTATGTTTGTTTTTGCAGCCAGTTTGATGTGTAATTTTTACTTCCTTTAGTTGCCCCAACTTTATGAAGAGATTGTTTTATTCCTGTGATAAGTGTACTCTCTAGGTGCAGCACCAAACTGAAAAGACTAGGTTTGTGAGTTAATGTTTACTTCTACGATGTATCCCATTCACGGAATTTAAAAGAATTTAATTATTAACACCTTGGTGCTCAGTATAGATTGATAATCTGTATTGGGCCTGCAGTGAATTTAACTCCCAACCAGAGTGGCTGCTGGTCAGATGTTCAGATGTTTTCTATAAAGCAGATGGTACGTGGTAGCTGGTTGATTACCAAGTGTGTGTATGTGATCTGTGAAGCTGTACATGTGCACTTCTAGCTTTTTCCCTTACAATCTGTGTCCTCTGGATAAAAGATGAAGACCATAATCTGTTTGCTGTTAGCTGGCATCCAGCAGCTTCTGCATTTCTAGCATTGGTCCATGAAGTGAAATCTAAATGGGAGTCAACTCTGTTTTACCATCTCTAATCTGCTGTTAAAACTATTAAAATTTTCTTTTTTTCCAAATTTCAGAGTAACAAGTATAAATTAATTGTAACACTAGTTATTAGTAGTTATTTAATATGAAATTATGTAAAATTTGTGAAATCTAAATTACCTTGATATACAGGTTTTTGAAGTAAAAAAAGAGTAGAGGGTTGTGGTGTGAGATTGATTAATTTTTTTTTACAGGCTTAAAAACTGTCATAAAATCAGTACAATTTATATCCAGTGGTTGTTGGAAAATTTAGATTTCACAGACCAGCCCTTAAAATTTAGCATTTGTATAAAGAATTCTTTTCCAGTTTGGTTGTTAAAATGTGATGATAGCTCAGTTCTTTGGCGACTCTTTAATGTTCTTTGCTGAAGCTGTGTTCACTTTTTTTTTTTTTTAAATAATTGTAACTAGATAATATCAGTGAAATTAAAATATTTTTTTGGTAATGGATAAGTTTTATCTCAGTGTGATTGATACATGCTCTGATCTCTGCACCACCAGTGGTCCAAATGTTGCTGCAATTAAACAGAAACAGAGCTGTTGGTGGTTTTGCGGGTTGGGTTTTTCAGTTGTTTTTTGTTCTTGTTGGTTTTTTTAATGGCTAGATGCTTATGTTTTGGTACCAATGGATTCACAGGGTCTTAAGAATAAGATATGGCTTCAGAGAGTGTTGAGTATCTAAAACCTGCAGCTGAAGTAAATTAGGAGCTGCTCAAGTCCCATTCAATAATAAACTTGTACGGATTTTCTTTATAAATGTGTGAATCATATCTGAGTTCTAAGTAAACAGGTAACCATGCTTTTCCTTATGTGTGTTTGGGATTATGGCAAGACTAACAATTACAGGCATTGTTTTCTCTTTAAATGAGTGTTGTACAAGTTTACAAAATAAAATTAGATTTGAATTTTATACTACTAGGATTTTATCCTTTATGGTGAGTAAAGGTGAAGTGGAATTGTTCTAATAAAATAGCTTCTGCAATAAAAAACAGTTCCATTCTCAACATGGTTTGACTGTACAGCAATAAGCATGAAGCTGCATGTTGTTCATCATATTCAAAGAATTATTTAGGCTGCAGCTGTTACTAACTGAAATACTAAACTGTGTAAGTAAAACTGGCAGTTGAATCACTGGGCATTGCCTGTATTTTTGAACTAGAATAAAAAAATTATGGTTCTGCAAAAATGTGTTCTTCTGAGAGTGGAAGTTAGCACTTGAATTCTCATAGTGCTGACTGGCGGGGCAAAACCACAGTATATTCAAGAACCCATAAATTAGTGTTTCTTTTTGTATTTAAAAATGTGTCATATGAAAGGATACCTGCAATCTTACAAGATAGCTGGATTTCCCTTCTGCTACAGTATGAATTATGTTGTTCTTTTATCACAGGCGTCAAATCTGTATAAATATCTGTGTGAATAAAGTAATGAATTATTAACATACATTGTAATACAACTTTAAGCTGGCTTAATTTACTTGTCAAGCTAAATCTAGGGTAATAATGCTCCTTAATTAATGTCAGGTTCTTTATTCAGGTATTTAGATTGACATCCTCTGTTACACCTGAGACCTAGTAAATTTTTAAATTTATTGAACATTGGTATTGTAGTGACTTCAGTTGGAAAATTAATTTTTGATATTACCATACAATGCCATTTAGACAAGGTTAATTTAAAGAGAAAAAGGATTTTTTAACATACTTGAATTTTACACTTGTTGGGAAGTGTTACTAAATGATCATACTTCTAATGGAGAACTCTTTGCCCAGACTTCCTTCTGCAACACCTCCTGAATATATGGCAGCCATTCAGGATGATGTTCAGTGTTGTACTAGGAGGTGGTCAGATATAATGAGGTTTTATATGGTTTACATGTTTGAATAAAACCCCATTGATCTCTGTTCATAGGAAATTTGAAATTTGGCTAAGCACACTTTTTTAATGTCATGCTTTCATGCTTTTTTAAAATTTGCTTAATGAGCTACAAGAGGTTATTGAAGCTGTATTACATAGCACATGTTACCTCTTTGGCATCCCTTTTGTGTAGACACAACACAAAACATACCTTTAATGTCACATTCCTCTTGGATACACACCCTGCTAAGGACTCTAACATATGCAAAACTTTTGATCTTGTAAAGCTATAATGAAGTAGACATCAGGTTCCCCAGCCATGATGTTCTAAGCTTCTTTCATTTAATCATTGAACACAGTGGATTTAAGCTTAACCATCTAATCCTGTCCTGTAACTAAATGACAACTTCAGCGTTCTCAGTGGCTGGTGAAAGGAGCACTTGTCTTCATTCACTTGTTTTAGGGGGAGGTGAGAGGAACTGTACCTGTGTGGTGTGGCTGAGGGTGACATCCTATACCACATGTAATGTCGTGCCTGTGTTTCGTGAGAATTGAATGAGATTGTTTCTAATGATGCTGCTGGGGTTTTGTGTATGTGCCCTGGAGTAACTTGTAACATACTTGATCCAGATTTGATTGTACTATCTCTGTGATGTCCTTTGGTATTTTACCTACCAGAAATGAGTCCTCAATTCCAGTGATAACAAAAAGAGCTGAGAGGAAGCTGGAATTCTTTACATTCACTGTGTTTCACTATTTGCAGAGTGAAGAAAACTTTAGTAAGATGTGCATGAGAGGGGACTTGTCTCTAAATCTATTGCTGCCTGAATTCTTGTAAACATGTCTTTTTTTCACTTGAGAAGGAAATATTAGGGAAGGAAACTGGGATTTGAAAGAATGACTTATGAATTGTAGATGGGGAAGAATAGCTTTCCGACTCAAAGAGGTGGATTTATTTTATTTTCAAAATAGTGGGAGTTATTGTACTAAAATAGATAATATTGTACAAAGTCTTAGGTATTTGTTAATAATTTCTTGTTAAAGTAGAAGAGGTCTCATGATCTATCTGGGTAAATCTTCCATGAGCTGATGGATCTTAATTTAGTGTGGGTGAAGTAGCAAAAGGATACTTTAAAACCTTTTAATATCCAAAGTGTGGGAAGCTTCTGCATGTGGAAGAGTAGATTTATGGAAACAATCAGGTAATTGCTTTAATGGTTCCTTTTTAAATGTCCTTTTTTGTTACCTACTTGAGGATAGCCAAAATGGCTTGAAGGCTTCATCAGTGTCCATTCCTCCATTTGCTTGGTTTACCTTTGCTTTCAGCCAGCTCATTAATAAATCTTTAACTGTGCTTTAATTTTTTGCAGATGATGTAATGCAGACTACTTACTGTGAAGTTGACTTGGACAAAGGAAGAAGAGATGCATTTGTGTATGCTATCAAAAATCACTATTGGTACCAGATGTATATTGATGACTTGCCAATATGGGGTGAGTGATATTATGTATTAATAACTGGATTACACCTACCTGAGTACTGTACTAGTGGGTTTTGTGGAGTCATTTAATGACTAAGCTTTGTTACAAGAACATAAAACATACATGTAAACCACGTTCACAAGAATGTAAAACCAAATAACACAGCCTAGAGAAGAGGAGACTGAGGTCAGACCTCCTTGTGGTCTTCAACATCCTCATGAGGGGCAACGGAGGGGCGGGTGCTGATCTCTTCACTCTCATGACCAGTGACAGGACTCAAGGAAGTGGCATGGAACTGAGTCAGGGGAGGGAGTCAGGTTAGGTTGGGTATCAGGAAAAAGGTTTTCACCCAGATGGTGGTTGAGCACTGGAACAGGCTCCTCAGGGAAGTGGTCACAGCACCAAGCCTGACAAGAGTTCAAAAAGCGTTTGGACAATGCTCTCAGGCACACGGTGTGATTCATGGATCATACTGTGCAGGGCCAGGAGTTGGACTCAATGATCCTGATGAGTCCCTTCCAACTCAGCATATTCTATGATTCTTTGAAATAAATTGAGGGATTTTTGCATTGAAAGACCAGTAGGATGGCTTATACTAATGAATTACAAAAACAATGAAATCTGTTTTGTTTCTTGAGCACTGATTTAATAATAGCAAGTTCTTAGGGTTAAATTCTTTAAAATGTTTGAGTGTTAATTAGATAAGCTACATGTAAGGTCCATGTTATTGTGTTCATGAATAGCAACTGTCATAAAACTATTTCAGAGTTTAAACTTTATTTTGCTGCTACTTTTCTTTACTGCTAACACAAGAACTATTTGGTTTACTTTCATGGTAGTTTAGTGGCTTTTAACGGTTTTGCATGTGTAGTTTGTGTTTACATGAAGGAGTTTTATTTTACTTGTTTTTTTACAATTCTGTCCCACAGTGGAGAGACAAGGCTTGACTGTTTCTGGACATTCCCTAAGTATATGAGGCACTGTGTTAGTTCACTCCTTCAGGGAGTGATTGATCAGAATGTCCTTTTAGGTAATTTAGAGGTCTCCGTTGCCATGGTTTTGGATAATACCGTGGGCCCAGATGGTATGCCAGGTGCTGGGCTGTATGGCATAGGTACAAACTGGCACGTGTGCCGTGTGGATGGCATATACAAGGCAATCCTGACAGATGAGCATGAGTAAAAAACATGACAGAAAAACACCACCTTGCAAATTAAAAAACACAGGTGATGCACAAGTGCCATTCCTTCATATACCTGCTGCTTTGTGATAGCCTGTTCTATATCCTTCACCTCCTTGTTCTCCCATTCCCCCCACCTCTGTATATCTTGAGTGCTGCTTTTACTGTGAGTTTCCATCTTGTACATCTTGTATGTGATCTTTGGTATGATGGTCTTGATATCAAAGGTGACACTTGTAGCCTGTGAACTTGGTGACTGCTAGACTTTTTTTTTCTCTCCAGCATGGTACAGTCTCTGGAATTTTTCTGTAGTAGATGAGACATTTTGCATTAGCTTACTGAAAATGAAGAACTTAATCACAGAATGGTTTGAGTTGGATAGGACTGTAAAGATCATCTAGTTTCAACCCCCCTGCCACAGGCAGGGACACCTTTCACTAAATCAGGTTGCTCAGAGCTCCATCCAGTGTGACCTTGAACACTTCCAGGGATTGGGCATCCACAACTTCCCTGGGCGATTTGTTCCAGTGCCTCACCACCCTCACAGGAAAGAATTTCTTACAAATACACATTCTTGGCAAGCAGTGGAAACTTGTGTGCAAATGAGAGCAAAAAGCATGTGTTGGGGAGTCAGCTAAAGAGGATTACAGAGTGAAAGTAAAATTTTTAAGAGGAAGAAAAAAAAAGTTAAGAGGTAGATGGGAAATTGGAAATTATAGAGGTCTTGGCTAAGTTGTCTTCAGGGATATTGGATCTGTATTTAGCTAGTTGTTTATCTGGTGAGAATTGCAAATAAAGGTAGAGGAACTGTTGTTGCATCTTCTGCAGTGTTTGTAGCTGCATGCTTTTTTGTTTAATGCCATTACAAAATTCTTGGAGAGACCTGTGGATTGACGATAATCCAGGTATTAGAGTGGAAAAGAAGAGCATAATATCTTCTGTGTTTTCTTTAGTTATGTTGCATTTTTTAGCTGGCAAAACTTTCATAATGCATATTTTTAAAAATAAATGCACAATATCTGAAAACATACCTGTAATAGATGCTTACACTTGTTTCCTATGCAGGGATTGTTGGAGAAGCAGATGAAAATGGAGAAGATTATTACCTTTGGACTTACAAAAAACTTGAAATTGGTTACAATGGAAATAGAATTGTAGATGTCAATCTGACCAGTGAAGGAAAGGTGAAATTGGTACCAAACACAAAAATCCAGATGTCATATTCAGTAAGTAATTTGGTGATGCACCTGTGATAAGAAATTCTGCATGGTGAAATAACTCAGAAATAGGTACTTCTATACTTACAGTATGTACTGCTACATTGGGCTATAATAGAGGAAGATGCATCTTCACTCCTTCAAATATTTTGTTTAATTGCTGAAAAACCTCTGTAGATTTATTAATAACAAATATAAAATTATGATTTTTGAAGCACTCCAAACATGCTGAAGCTTCTGTTATCTGCAGAATATGTTTTGGTGGGAAAGGAATGTGTCCCAAAAGGTAGGGAGACTAGAAGTATAGAGGACCCTCAAGTAGATACACATTTTCTTCATGTTTGGACCTCTGACATTTGCATCATAGAGTTGAACTGGATTCTGAGCTAGGGCAAAACCCCACTGTAAGCCTTTATGCTTTGCAAGCCATTACTATCAAAGCTTATTTTCTTTTTGCAATTCCAGTAGAAATTTCTTATTTATATAACCTTATTAATGAGGTTATAAGGTTTTTTTCTGAAGCTCTCTTCTATTATATTGAATTGCTGTCATAAAAGGAAATGAATAAACAACATTTGCTGATTGAGATAACAATTTTTCAGTTTTCCTCCTTATTTAGTTAACGTTACTTAAATCTGTAATGATTCACTTGTCATGTTCACCACATTTGTATACTGAAACTAGTTCTTAATGCATTGCTTTTCTACAATGTGTTAGCAGCAGATGTCAGCATAAGATTTTATTTCAGAGAATATTCTTGCTGCTATTACATTGGTCTTGTGCTGAGTAGGTTGTATAGTTTAAAGTGCAGATAATTAGGTTTTGTATGTGCTTTTTAGAATGACATTTACACTATAGTAGAAATTCAATAGTAGAAATTCTGAAATTGCTATTTCAAATTCCACCAGCATTGTGAAGTCCATTTGCTCTGAATTTTAAGTTGGACAGCACTGAGTAGCTACCAGTAATGAAAATAACATTAGATGTTCTCTTAAAATACTTTTTAGTGTACAAAGCTCAAGACTTAGCTATCCAGTTCTGTTGGCACCACTGGGCAATTGCTGGGCTGGCCTGTGTGTGCTGTTTAATTCACAGATTGTCTCTGGTGCATTTGTTCTAAGCACTGCTTCATAGTGACAGATGCTCTAATGAGAAATGTATCTGCTTAACAAAATGTTGAAAGCTATTAATGTTTTGAGCTACTAATCTTGAATAAGTTTGTAATTTGAACTGAAGAACATTCATATCAAACCTCAAAGTGAGTAGTACTCAAGTCTTCGGGTTTTTTAGTCTGTCTCAGGATGGTGGTGAGCGATTGGGGTATTTAATCTACATTTAATCTACTTTCTTCTATACTCAGTAAGAGAACATGTGTTGGAAAGGATAGTTGCTTCTCATGTGTTTTAAAAAGATAGGCACAAGGGGGCTGCATTTGTTTCAATATCACTGAAAATCCTGATATTTTTAAATTTTGGCATGCTTTTGAAAAAAATTTTAGGATGGGCTTGTTTTAATTTTTTAATGCAGTTTCAGAAATAAAATAAATCTTGCAAAAATTCTCAAAAATACTTTGTGCTACTGTATTAGCACCATATATTTAATTAATACAATTAAATTTTCCAAATTCAAAGGAGTCCTCTATGCAGCTTGTGGAGTAAATGATAGCAGTAATATCCTGTTACCCTGTGATAGTATGTCCATAAACACATACTTTTCCAGCTGGTTATTTATTGGCAGTTGAAGTGTCTAGATTGCAGAATCCTGTGGTCTTACAGGTTTTGGGCTGCAGCTTTTAGTTTTGTAAGCTTTTAAAATTTTGATGTCTGTCTATTAGGGTCCAGCTTGATCTCTTTTATCCAGTTCCTTTCCAGCAGGCTTGTATCTCAGTTCATGCCCTTTTTTTCCTATTGGCATCTGTTTTAAATCTTTTGTTATATTGTCTCATTTCCCACACTTCTGCTAGACTGCATCTTTTTCCTTGGGCACTGTACTCAGAGAATTTAGGTACAGGTGATTTCACTGAATACCAGTCTCGGTTCATGGTAGCCAAACAGAGTTCAGCTGCCTTTGGGGGAGCAGAAGCACACGGTGTTGTTATTGCTCAATGAACACTGGAGATGTTCTCCACAAGCCTTGCTTCGTAAAATGCAGCACATGGAAATGTTGAGAAAAGGCAATTTGCTGCCAGCAAAAAAAGAAAACCAAACTGAAAAAGAAATCAAGTGCTTTCTAGCATGTCATTCTTGAACATATTTAAACATGCTTTCTTTCTTTAACCTTTGTTCTGAAATCTTGAGGAAATTAGGGAGGATTTTTCAAAGGGTTTACAAGTATCTCCTGTGGGGAAAAAACATCATCTTTGAACTATTCATTTTACAAAACTGAAAAATAAGAACATTTGGTAGATTTGGGGGTTTGTGCCTTCAGTATGAGTATCTTCATGGGCTCTTTCTATAATCATGAAAAAGCTTTGTTGTATTTGACGACAAGTTTGCATCTTTGGTTAACCTCACAGACACGGTGAGAACTGAGACAGTGCAAGACTGATTCTTCCTTGTTTTTACACATAAGCATATATGAGAACAGATCCATGAGGAAAGGTGGCTGATGTTCATTCCACATATGACCTGTAGATGCCAGTCTTTAAGAACATCATTCCGTTGGTTTTGCCAAAACCTGGATTCATATTGAAAAAAACATCTGAAGTGGGTGGTTTTTAATATACCTTCTGGGTTTCAGCATGTGAGTATAGATGAACATACTATAATGAGATTTTAAAATGTAAACTTTTCTCTCTCTAGGTGAAATGGAAGAAATCAGATGTGAAGTTCGAAGACCGATTTGACAAATATCTTGACCCATCTTTCTTTCAGCACAGAGTATGTATTGTTCTAAGAAACCTTACAAAATAACCCTTTGAAATGGTTACTTTAGTTCAGAAGATGTCATGGAATTTTTGGATGATACCTTTGGTTTTTCAGATGTCCCAGGTGTTCCGGGGCAATGAAACAGGGGGATCTAGGTCTAGTTTTCAAGTGCCAGTGTTGTTGCGAAAAAAAAGGATGGCTCCAGTCTTTTAGAGTGCTTCAGTAAGTATGCAGGCAAGCTTCAGACTTGCAGAATATACATGGCAGTTCAAGAAGATATATTCACATGATGAGAAGCAGTGAAGCTTCAGGGAAACTGTGCAGCCGTGTAGGGTGAATAACTGCAGTTGGCCCTAGGTATGCTTCTTTCTGAAGTAAATGCAAAGCAAAAGGCATTAGCCTAAAGCAGTTGGTGGTATCAGTTGTGATAGTTTAAATCTGGGGTTGTAGTCTCCTTAAGGGTAATATAGTGAGCTGTGCAACTTTCTGAAATTAGAGATTTCGCATTCTGTTTGGAGCCCAGTGAAAACCAGAAGTTATGCTTGTCAGAGGAAAAATAATGCTGCTGCACATTTTGATCCTGTGCAAAGCAATAGTTCCTTTGACTTTTTGGCTGTGAGCATCTCTTTTGCTACTTAAACTTCTTCTCCAGGAAGGCAGCAGTACATCGTGTTGCCTTGTGTTTACCAAGGGAGCATGCACAACCAGTTGTTCAAAATTAGCTGCTGCTTAGCTAAGCTGTGATAACTTTGTCATGGGCAAGGCTGGCTCCTGAAAAGCTTCATGTGCCAGTTTTTGAGTGACTTTCTGAAAATGTAGTCTTACAGTATGGTTTATTGTTACTTAGCTGGTGCTGACAAGCTGTTCTGCTAGGCATTTATCCTTTTTGGAACAATTTGAAACACATTTACAGTTCTAAACCTTAAGGGTGTGTTTTCTTTTTGTAGATTCACTGGTTTTCAATTTTCAATTCTTTTATGATGGTGATCTTTCTGGTTGGCTTAGTGTCTATGATATTAATGAGAACTTTGCGAAAAGATTATGCAAGATACAGCAAGGAGGAAGAAATGGATGATATGGTAAGATCTGTGTTCATGTTTTAAAAACTTTTTTTTAAGGCTTGTTGTTTTCTTGTCATACATTCATTGTGTTAGGAGCTCTGAATGGCTTTCCTCAGTTGGACAGAAAACTGCCTTTTGTGTGTCTTGAAAGTGTTGCTGGTTTTCTTTATAACATGCTCCTAGGTTGCAACCCAAAATTCTTCCATAGTCACTGTGTTAATGTTCATATCCAGCCTTAGGTTAAATGAAGTCCATTCTGATTTGGTAGTGTAAGCCTGCATATACTCCTAAATACTTCAGAGGATTTAGGGACAGGGAGGGATTCTGATAGATTTTACTGCATCGTACATTCCAGTAGTCATTTTTTGTTGTCTTCCATAAGCATCTGAAAAGTAAACTTTTCTCCTGGGTTTGATGCATTCAGAAGAGAAGACACACTTGCACCTGAAGTTGCTTTAATAAATCAGACCTTTTGTTTATATCTAGCTTGTGTGTTTGTCATTAATTGTCATGACTAGACTTAAAATTTGTTGTTGTTGTTCCCAGGACAGAGATCTAGGTGATGAGTATGGGTGGAAGCAGGTCCATGGAGATGTGTTTAGACCATCCAGTCATCCTCTAATATTTTCATCGCTTATTGGTTCTGGCTGTCAAATTTTTGCTGTGTCTCTTATAGTCATTGTTGTTGCAATGATAGAAGATTTATACACAGAGTAAGTATAATTGTGTCATGTCTTCCATATATAAATGTTTAAATGAACAAAATAATTACAGAAATTCAGTTCTAACTGGCCTGAAAAAAGTGTTTGAGAGTCTTTAGTCATTCTCTGTAGATCAGATGTGATATTAAGAAGTGATCTTTTAATTTGTAATGAAACTTTGTCCTACTGTTATCACATGAGTTGGTCTGCTTTGATTTTCTCTTTTAATGCTTGCTTTTTGCATGATTTATTATGAAAGTAGTTTGTTGTTCTGCAGAGTCAGATGTAGATGATATGGGAAATAAATGTTAAAAGGTACATATTTCATCCCTGGTTTCATCCAGATGGACAAGATATTACTATATTTCTTACCCTATATTCCCTACCATGTCCTGTAAAGGCTGAAGTAAGAGTGTATTCTGTTGTGAATAGTCCTGTTTGCTACTGACAATGCATTAAGTCAATCTTATCCACAAGTCTTCTCAGGAATGGAGATGTACTTTCTGAAGCTCTTTTGAACACAGTGCTCGGCCTGTGTTGATGTAAAACCTCCTCCAGCAATAGGTGGGCTGTGGTCCTGACTGGAGAGAATTCATTTAAAACAAACAAATAGTACTCAAGTTTAAATTTAACACACTACTTGCAATTCATCTGTTTTCTTCTTTGCCTTTTATCTGTTAGAGATTTTTGGGTTACTCGTTTGTATTTTGGTTTGCTTGGGGTTTTTTTTTCTGGTTGGTTATTTTCTTACAAGTGCTTTGTTTTAAGCAATGACTAAACTTTCAAATCTCTGTTCTTCTTGAATTTCACCTGTAACTATTGATTTTAACAAGTTGTAATACTTCTAATGTGCCACTAGAGAGAACTCTTGTTTTTGAATTTAGCTGCCTTTTAATGGTCTGTGTAAAAAGCCACTCTGTAGTTACCAGCATCTTGGCATATTTCCATTTTTTGTATGGTGTTATTCCCCTCCTTGTGCCCCATGGTTATATTTCTGTATAGGTGTACATACACACTTCTAATTGTGCAGCATGTCAGCCCTTCAGAGGAAATTAAACCATTTTAGAATGTTTGTGCACTGTAGGGAAGCTGTAAGTTAGTAATGGCAATTGTGGAATGTGTCAGAACAGTAATTTTAAAAAAGATATGTGCACTTAGTCTTTTATTGTGATAGGCCTTTCTATCACTTTCAAAGTGAATTTAATTCTGGTCAAATGTAATGGAACAATTTGACCAAATCTAGTGCAGACAATTTATATATTTAGGAAAATAGCAATGTGAGTGAAGAAGGCTGTAAACCAGAATTTCAAGAATGATTGCCTGTCACTGTTCTTCAAGTCTGTTAAACTCCTAGCCATCATGCAGCTGATGACAACTAAAAGTCTCACAGTGAAATTTGGTCATGTCAGTTATTAATTTATTAATACTGGTTTGTGTTTTGAGAAGCATTTTCATTAGAGTATTTGAAATGTGAGTAAGCTCAGAAATAAGAAATTTTGAGATAATTTTAGATTAACAACTCTGGTCTTTTTACTGGTAGCCTGGTTTTACATGTGCCACTTCAGACTGTACCTGGTCTTTGGAGTTTTGCATGTTTCTAAATTGTGTTAAGTTAGGAGAAGATTTTAAGAAGCAAATGTTAGTAAAACAATCTTCAGTGTGTGTGACCATTAGATATATTTGCTTTGGTCATGCAGTCATGGAAGCCTAAGTGCTAAAGATTTCTTCTTTGAGTACAGCAAACATCCAGTAGTGGTGCCTCAAAAACCAAAATGGCAGTAGACTAGAATCTCTCAGAACAACTACTTTGAAGAAAGTACAGCAAGCTGTCTGAAAACCTACTGCTATTTGCTGTTGAAGAATAGCAGAGGGATGTGGGGAAACAAGTCTATTTTAATTAATAACATTTATATCTTGCTATTCTTAGACATGAATTTAAAAAATGTATTTGGAAATGGCTTTTGTGATTTAAAATTATTACCTTTGGCTGTAAAATTTCAGAAAAATTATGCCAAAATGAGTACTCCAACATCTAATGAGGTGATAATTTAAAAATTACTAAGTTCTTCTGATTGCACTACTCAATGCTGATGTGTGACTTCATTATAGTATTTATAGTTTCTAAATCTAATTTTCTGCAAGATGAACACTTTCTGTCTGAAAAGTTAATTTCTGAGGGCTGGCAGAAACATTATTCACAATCTTAGTATATTTTTTTAATACTGGCCTTTTCGCATTTTATTTGCAGTTGAATCTTAGGCTTAATGTTTGTCATGTAAATAGTTATTTATACACAAAGTGCACACATCCAAATGTCAGAATATTTTTATCAGAGGAGAAATGTTTGTACTCCAGTGAAAATAAATGCATGTTAGAAAAGAATGTAGTATGTCAAAACTCTTTTTCCCACATTGAATTTGGGTTGGACAAAAGCTTTGGATACAAACAGTTCTCATTCTTATGCAGATTTCCCAATTTAAGCACTGTTAAATTTTGTATTACAGAAAAATATTAAATAACTGCTTCTGCTAAAAATACATGCCTTGCAGTATTTTTTTTTTGCTCTAATCATGTTTGGTTTTATATGCCATTTACCAAAAAAATCCCTTCTCGTAGGAGAGGATCAATGCTTAGCACAGCTATATTTGTTTATGCTGCGACATCGCCAGTGAATGGATATTTTGGAGGAAGCCTTTATGCCAGACAAGGAGGTAAATTGTTTTCATGTTTCAGCATTTTCATTGTATTGTTAAATGGAGAAGTTATTATTTTCTGATTTGCACCAATATAGAAGTGTCCTCGTGGAGTTAGGTCATTCAGATGGATTCCATTAAATTCTGAATAAAAAACCATTTTGAGTATATTTAACTTTCATATTATCTACTCAGTATTGGCTGCACTTTCTAAAGAGGTAGCTGAAGTCTTAGGTTAATTTAAAAGTAATAAGAGCTGAAAAACTGTTAACAGTTGTGACTTATGAATTGCTTGTTATACTCTTGTATATAATTGTTTGGCTCAAGACATCCAGAGTTTAATAGCCTCTCCCTTTTCTGTTACACACTGTTAAACAGCTCATGTCATCTTCTCCAGCTGACTCCTACATGGTCCTCTTCTGTAGGTACTAGGGGGTTATGTGAGGCTATGAAAAGGATGAGTATAGATTATTTACTATTATTACCATTAATTGGGGATGGGAAAAACTGTTTATATCATCTTTTAAAGAAGGTTATTCTGCTTTCCACTATGTACTTGACTTTATACTTTGCAAATCAAAATGAGCGTCAGTAGAGAGCAGAAGCCAAATAAAATCGACATAGCAGATATGGGCAGGCTGTCGTCAAATGCTCCCCACTGTGCCTGAGCTATGACCAGTTAGATCCTTGCAGTCCACTAGCTTCATCCATTCCCTATGCTGCAATAAAAGAGTAATCAATATCTATTATCTTCTAGAGTACTTTAGAAAAAATAATTCTGGGAAGTTCGCGAAAGAAAATTTATATCTTTTTAGCCTGATGTACTTGTTAGTATTCAATCTTGGCTGTACTCTTGAGTTTGGAGGCTAGATGTTTCTTTTCATGTGGCTTGTTTGTAAACCTAGCAATTTGTACAAAAACAGATCTAGGCAGATAAGGGTTGCTGGTCTGAAATGTACCATACTGTATAGTTGAGCCAGATTTGCCTGTTTTTTTTGCAGATCAAATATATATCAAGCCGTGAAATGCTGATTATGTTGGCTCATGGTGAAAATACATATGATGGTCTTGAAAAAAATTAAAAGCTGTATTTTGATTGTTTTTATTTACTGCATATTAATATTATGGTGTATTAAATTTAATTATAGACAGTATTTAAGAGCATAAAAAGAAAGTGCAAATTTTTAAGGCATTGCCCAAGAGGGTTTCTTTGAGCTCCTTAGGGAGCTCTAAACTTAGTAATAACTGCTAACAAGTGTCACTGTTCCCTTGATTCTTGGGGTTTCGAAATCACTTTCTTTCTACCTTTTCTGCTGTTGAAGATGTCAAGAGTTCAATTCTGCTGTGTGCTAAATGCTGTGGCAGCTTGCTGTATACCAGGGATAGCCAGTTCCTTAATGCATCCTGAATGTGTGGAAGCAGTTTATTTGGGTCAAGACAACGCGGAGCAGGTGCTGCCAGGAAGCAGCTGTAGCGCCGAGTTGTCCTGGGAGCAGTGCTGAGCTCTCCTGTGCTCTCGGAGTGTGAGCAGGCTCTGCACAGGGCCAGTTCTGCTGTCTCTGTCTCTACTAATCTGCAGCCTACATACACACTTAGGTTTCATACCTGGTTCCTTTGGCCAGCTTAGTCAGCATATGCTGTTCTTCAGCTGCAACGTTCTCACGCTGTATCGCTCTTCCTGTCTGTTCACCTGGCCTACTAATTGATTAATGTGAGTGATTGGGAGTCAAATGAAACTGTTAGTTCACTCTTGGCTCTTGTATTGATGTAGTATGTTGATATTTGTTTCTTTCACCTTTTTGTGGGAGAAGTAGTCTAGCATCTGAATCCTGGAGAGCTTGCTAATACATTTTTAAACAAAACATGCTGTGTGTCACCAGTCTCATTGGAATGTCCCTTCTTGCAGGAAGGCGATGGATAAAGCAGATGTTCATCGGAGCCTTCCTCATTCCAGCAATGGTGTGTGGAACTGCCTTCTTCATTAACTTCATTGCCATCTATTATCATGCTTCAAGAGCTATACCATTTGGAACCATGGTGAGTCATTTTATTGGAGAATTTAATCACCACTGTAGAGACAGAAAACTACAGGGTTTTTTTAATCTAAATACAATTATAAGTCATAGCTTTAGCTTCCTAGTTAGAAATATATTGTAGGAGGGGTTTAAGGTGCTTCAAGTATAATTCCTTTTTATCACAATAGTAACAGCTGCTGGATACCAAACCCAGTCTTCTCTCTGCTTAAAATGATACTTCTGCTTTGTGTTCAAGCTTAGTGTTTTAAAAAGTGGGAAGTTAACAATTTGAATTTTCTTCTGGATGGCCAATGCAAACTGGTTATAATCTAAAATGAAATATAAAAGGATTCCAAATGAAAGCTACTTCCAAGTCATAGCAAGCAAGCAGAAAAATAAAAATAAATTATCAGGCAACAATGAGATAAGACATTCTGAGGAGATCTGTCTTTACGAAAATGTCTCGCTGTTCTCACTTTGTGTAATGTTATTTAATATCCAGTTATGGTCTTGTGTGTCTAAATTTACCCAATCACTTGAAAAACTATGCTGGTTGGATTACTTTTTCATTTAATCATGATGGCTGTCTTTATTTCTTGTGTCTTTTGTTGGGATTTTGTTTGTTGTGTTGGCCCTTTCAAGCAACCTCAAATAATCCTGTGAATACAATGTAGGAAGTAATCACTTGCCACTTCAGCAGAATTTCTGTTTGGTCTTGCAAGGGGTATTATTTTAGAGCAGAAATTTTTTTGAAATACGCGTCATAAAATCGCTTTTTCTAATTTTGTGCAATACCACTGTTAACTTTTAAGAATATCTTCATACAGGGAGTCTTGTTTTCTTTTCAATGTCTGTAGCAAATCTTGGAATGTAACATTTTTTATAGCTTTCTTCTTTGCATATCAGTTTTTGTGATATGTTACATTGTTCAGACCATTCAGAGATTTTTGAGTGGCCTTGGATTTCTTCTTAGTTTAAATCTACCACAAAATGAAGCTTAGTATCACAAGTTCTATCTTATTGATTGTATTATTTGGGATATAATTGAATTCAGTACGTGACCGAAAATATTTCTTAAGAACACATTTTTAATGAATGAATGTGATAGACATTATAACTGATAATAAGAAGATAGACAATTCTCAGTTTCAGGGAAAGACTTTCAATAATTTTTTACTGATGGAAGAGTCATTAGATGTATGTTGCTGAATCTAGTCATCTCCTTATTAACAGTATTTTCAATGAATGCCTAAATATCAACTTTTTACATTGAATTAATTGTTACAAAATCAAATATAATATATATAATTATTATTATATGTTATATACATATAACATTTACAAAACTAAATATAATATAAAGCTAAACGTGTTTATAAACTCTTCACCTTTTTTTTTCTGGTTTTCTTCTTCAAGAAATTAGACTAACATTCTGTCTTTGAATATGTTCGTATTAGTTGGTCAGTGCCCCAAAGCAACACTGTATTGTTTTTTCTTTCTTACACTAGCAGCCATGTACAATACTGTCATAAAAGTTTACAGCACTGATCTTTGATATGTGCGAAGAGGCTCTGTTTTACTGCTGAGCAAACCGTTATGGTATCCCATTTCTCACTTGTATTCCCATTTGGAGGCCAGGAATGCTGAGGGAAGGGAATTCCACCTGTGCTGAAGTTTTTCTTGTGAATTTGTTCAACTGATTTGTATTTTGAGATCATGGGAACGTGCAAGCAAAAGCAAATGGATATATAAATCTTCAGGGGTCACTTAACCAGAATGTTAGGACTCCATACACAGTGATTTTTACGTTCACAAGGTTTTATGAGAGTGTTTGAATCATTGTGACTGTGGCAATAAAACCAGAGCGGAGTTAGCAGGCGAGCAGGTTATGAATCGGAAACTTCATCAGAATGAGCAACGCTCTAATGACTTCAAATCAACAAGCTGGTTTGTAGAAGGAAATAGAAATTGCTTGCAATTACCGTGTTATGCTTTAGGTTGAAGTCCCCAGGAAGCCTTCTGGCTTTATGGATAAGATACCTTTGTAGCTTTCCACCTTTGTTTTCAATGTAAAGAAGTGTCCAGAATTGTATAATGCAAGCTTGCTGCTGCTGATTTCTTGGGGAAATAAAACCTCTGTCATCTAAATGTACTACAATACAGAAGTTACTTCCTTTACCCTGGCATGTCTTGAAACCACTCTCCTTGATTTAAATTGCTGACAAGATTTGTCCCCTCTTCTTGACTACTGTAAACCTGGAAAAAGCACAAACTGAGTTGCTGAAAAAAGTTCCCGAACTAAAAGGATGCTGAGGCCATTCTTGAATGTGTCATCCTGTGCTTTGCCCATTTGGCATTGCCACTTCCTAGTGAACCTAGGGAGCCTCTGTGACTTAATTCCTCCCTACAGATAGATTTTTCTATGGAATCTAGGCAAGGACAGCTGATAGTATCAAAGCCAAGACATCCAAGCTAACATCTACTTGCTGCATCCTGGTATCCACTCTTCTACACTTTGTCTTGAAATGCTCAAATTGATTGGGCTCTTCAGGACCTTCATGCATCTCACGGACCTTGTACTCTGTTTTGAATGTCAGAGCTTGTACAACTCATTCCTGATGTCTGGAATCTCCTCAAAGATGTGGCATGACCTGCGAAGATCTCGAGCTTCTTTCTGAATTCAGTCTTCACTCTTGGGACTCTGCCCTTAGCCCTTTTGGAAATATGTGCAAGCTGTCTTACCTACAGTGACAGACCTTCTGCAGTGAAATACACCATGAGCCTGAACAAAGGCTTAATCTCTTCCCTGGGATATCTTTCAGCTGCCCTTTCCTTCAGAATGCAGTCTAGAATGTGATAGATTTTATTCAAATATGAGAGCTTTTTAAAACTTTTTACTTTAAAGCTTTTCACTCCCTAGGCATATAAAGGAGATATAAAAATCTCAGCTTTTTTCACTCGTCCCTTCACCTTTATAGAAATGCAATGGGTACTGTTCAATTATTCATCCTTTTGGAGCCCAAATTTAATTTTTTATGTGTATTTTTGTTTATTATATCCTGTTACTGGTGAACATCAAGTTCTGAAATTGTTGTACACCTTGACTTACCTTCTGTTGATGTTTGTCAGTCTTTTCAATGTATTTATTAATCATCTTTCTATTTTGTTGTGTTTGAATTATATGTAAAAAGTGGAGCATGGAACATTTAAGAAGAATTTTAAATAATGGCATATGAAGTGACTTTTCCATATATGTTTGAGGAGCATGGTAGTAGTTCTGTGCAGCAATACTAAGTAATGAAGAATTTCTACTGAGTACAGCATGACTGAATTTGAAGGGGTCGTCTTAATTCGGGCATTTCATAAGTTGTGACTGCTTACGTTGTTCCGTGTGCAATACATAATTTAAAGATTTCCATTAAGCCTGCTATGACTAATGTAATATTCTGACTGCAGAATCTGTGCAGCTTCTATTAACTGTTTAAGATGTACTGGTTTTGTTTTGTTTGAGCAGTAGGTTCCTTTGTGACTAACATTTCCAGTGTGCATTTTTAATGATTTAATTAAACAAGGTAAAGCACGCTGAATTTCTCTTGGGATTGAGAGACCCTGTTTGCATCTTTTATACCTTGTTTCAAAAAGAAGAAAGTGTTTCCTCCAATAGATAGCTTAATGCAGGCTGCAGTTTTCCCTGACAGGTTGGAGTTGATAGGAGTATTGACTGCCACTGAAAAAAAAGAGGACCTGATACTGCCAAAGATTTTCATTCCTTGAGCCAGATAAGGAAATACACCTGGCTAAAAATAGAAAAAAATCCTGCTACATACATTCAGCAGGGTGCTTCCTCAAATTGCTTGGAAGTGACTGTGGTACCCTTGGTCAAAACCCTTAGTTTTGCTGAAAATAGACACAGCTTAATGCTTCTGCCTACATTTTTAACAGTTCAATTTATTACCCAGAGCAGCACCCTAGATTAACAACTTACTTGTAATAAATTTAATACCACTTTATTTTGAAGCCTTCTATTCTTTTCTTGTTGCTGTAAGATGATATGTATTTTGGCCAGATGATATACTGGAAACTGTTGCACTAAACAAATTCAGTAACCTTTATATGGGAGAGAGTCTCATGACTGAGAGTGCTGTTTTGGTAGCTGACAGGAAAGATCAAGCTGCTGCTTTGACAGTTAATTTTTATTGCTTTTCTTCCCTGTGCATTAAGCAGTCAAGGCACCATAGCCTGCCAGTAGCTGTTTAATATTAGATATGCTCATAAAAATTTTAATTATCACCTTTGAATGAAGCTTAATCTACAGTTGTCAGAAAATATGAAACACATGGCACTAGGACATAAATTATATCCCTCCTGACAATGTTTCCTTTCAAATATGGAAAACCGAGTTCTGCACATGTAGTCAAGGACAGTAGAATATTCTTTCTCCATCAAAACAAAACAAAAAGGAGTTAAAATGCAGGCTTGGTGAGGTTGACAGTCTTTTCTATGGCAACTAAAACCTGCAAACTAAATCAAGGGTTTGTGTATAAATGAGATATTTTGTACAACAAAAATGCAACAGTCAAAATGGAATAAGTATTTTTTAATGTACTGTCTTGGTACAGAAACCCATGTAATTGGTCTTGAGTGATATGGCTTATAGAGAACCTGTGCTTGTTTGCTTTATGAAAAAACAGCTTTGTAGATGTAGTATATTTGCCTCTTTGCATAATTTGTGTTTTATGAATTGGTAGTTAAAGTGGTTCTTTGAGTTTCTCTTGGCTGATGTTACAGTAGTACTTCTCTTAAAAGGCTCACAAAGACCTAACTTTCTTATCTCTGCCTGTCACACAACAGCTATTATTAGGGTTTGGGTTTTTTAGTGTGTTACTGGTGACC
Source organism: Manacus vitellinus (assembly GCF_001715985.3). Lineage (NCBI taxonomy): Eukaryota > Metazoa > Chordata > Aves > Passeriformes > Pipridae > Manacus > Manacus vitellinus. The sequence goes on along the minus strand of NW_021939122.1, from coordinate 4,646,125 downwards.
TCTGCAGGAGGGTAGGGCAGGTATGTGCCTTGATCCTACCTTCATTTCTTCTTACCATTTCTGATGGTGAAATGGAGGCCAGTAAGTGCCTGGACTGCTTTTCCTGTTGTACTCTTGCTCTCAAAAATCTTGTAGGCAGAAATCTCATAATTTCATCATTAAGATACTTGTGTACCCCAGTGCCCTGTGTTTGCTTCAGTTTGGATTTAAACTCTGTAGGTTTAGATACTGCCCAGCCTGCATCATCACTGTCCTTACCATCTGTGGCAACAGGGACTACCTGCTTAGTTTGGGGGGGGCACTGTCTTTGCCTTAGATCTGAAATTAAGAGGAACGTACCTGAAAAGATCAAACAGCCAACTATCTCCAGTCATCTCTCACATCCAGGGAAGACTATCACTGCCAAGAGTGAAGAAAGTCATTTCACCAGTTATCAATCTGAGCAGGTAGACTACCTGTGATTCAGGCAGCAAGAAAGAAGATGCTACTGAATTCAGCATGGTGTGTACAACCAGGACCAGTTGTGTTGGTCAACCTACTAAGACCAGCAAGTTGCTGTCAGCAGGGTGGGCTTATCTCAGAAGACAAAACATTCACGTCTTTATCATTTTGGACAGCTTATCAGAGTTAGGTGGGAGTAGAAGGCATTCCTGAGTCTGTGCTATGGCCTGTCCTTGCTTGCTCGATTTGGTTTCCTTTGCACTGCAAAATCATCTCAGATAACTTTATACTCCTAAATGGCTCCATGAAAAAAAGGAAAAGAATGTGCTTCACTTTCCACTGTCCCCAGAACAGACGGCAGTTCACTGTTTAACAAAACGGGGACTTTATCTAATGCTGCTTACTGGGTCTCACTGAAGATGCCATCTGGTCTGTCTGAGATCAGTTCATTTTTCAGCTGATGGTTAGTATAATGTAAGATGCTACATCAGTATCAGTCATGCTTTGACTGATCTGATAATGAAATCACAAGCACTCAGATTTTCTGACAGATGCCAGTTATAAGTGTACTGGGGACTGCTTGACTGTATTTACTGAAGCCATTATTTAAGGAACCTTGGTCTGTCTCAGCTTGTTTTATGCAGATAAACACTTCAGATTTCAAAGCTGCTGTGTAGTCAGTTTTCTGGATAACACAACAGCCAAACCCTGCTGGATCAAGCTGGGTCTTCTCCTTGCCCACCTGATTTGAAGCCATTCAGCTCTGCAGTGCATGTCACTAGAATGAGATGCTACTGATAGCCTTTTTTTCATCTAGGAGTTTGCCAGCTAATCAGTAATTAGGTCTGGATGTTCCTTGCTTGGGTCCTTGTCCAGGGTTATATTCTTTCTACCTATATTCCCTATAAGACATACTTTACCAGATGGACAAATACAAGCTACTAAGTGTTGTTCCAGGTGATCTCAGAATCCAAGACTGTTCCCAGACAGTTTCTTTATGCAATAAAGCAGTGGATTCACTTTCTACCACTGTTCCCAGACAGGGGAAATTTCCAAGATCAAGAAATTAAGCTACAGTCATCTTGATAGATGCAAAAGACAGTTGGGGCTGGATGAGCAGTACAGATGCCCTTTCATGCTGCCTGGGTCTGAGCTTTTTGCCTCAGCCAGGTATGAAACCTACCTGCTAGAACACCACAGAGCACCATGGGCAGGGGCCACTTGACACACCAAAGGGCCTTGCTGCAGGAAGCAGAGCACACTTTTCTTGAAAATGGAAATGGTTTCAATATATTCAGATCAGAAATTCTTGAACCCTATCCAGACCTTAATTTTTGAACATCTCTTCTACCCACTGCACTTCAAACAAGCTGGGAATTTTTGGTGAGGATTTTAATAAAGGTAGCACTCAAGATGATGTTGTTTGATGTTTCTGATACTTTTTGACATTTTTCTCTGAAAATTCTCATCTGCTCATTCATTTAAACTGAGTAGTTTTCAAGGGCAGAACCTGCATCCATTAATGGAGCAAGTTGTATACTTCTGCTGTAATTTATTCTTGGGCAACCTCAGTGTCCTATCTAAGGCATTATGCTTGCTTACCTGTGGTTTGTTTTGAGTAATGGAAGATAAATGGGAGCTACTAAATATGAATTAATTGTGTAAAAACTGCTTTACTATTATATTATTTATACTGCAAGTGTAAGTACTACTTAGCTTCTCCTTATTTACCATTGAAGCTTCATATTTTAGTGGCTCATGATGTAATTCTTTAATAACCTTTCCTCAAAGATATACAGAGCAGTCTGGAAAGTGCTTCTGCTTGTTGACCACCAGTTTGGTGTTCCCCTTCTGTGAAGTATGAAGGCTTGCTCCATCCAGCCCCAGGCAATGTTTTCCATTCCCCTCTGACCTAATGATATACAAGTCATTAATAGAGGAATAATCCACTGACTTTAGTCAAATGTTGCCTTAAACTTGTGTGATTCACCTAATGCTGAGTTTGTATTGAGCTAATGTAGTTCTTGCTTTTCAGCTGCTTGCAGTAGATTTCTGTAGGTATAACATACATGAACAGCTTTTATTTATCCTTGGAGTAACTGCTTCTTAAGCAAGTCAGTGTGAGACTCTTAAACCTGTCCATTGTTCTGCATTAATGTGCTGCCATGGTTTGCATTCTGATGGAGTGCAAGATGAATACAGCTTCTTTCTCAGGAGGCACCAGGGTGTACACAGAGCCTCAGGCAACAGTGCCATTAAAAGGCAGTATTTTCATATGTTTGCATAGAAAAGGTCACAGGGTCAGCATTCAGAACTGTGGTTATTGCATTATGTGCAACTGTTCTGTCTTTAATTATCAATATCAAAAAGTTACTGAACTGTCTAATGCTAATTCATTTTGTGCTAAAGAGTTAAGAGTAGTGAATGTCTTGGTAAACACTTGAAATTTTCCTGTTTTGGAAGATAAACTATGTTGCCTTCAAGGAATAGCAGAAATAGAGCTATATAAGTATACTAGCAAAAAAAAGATGATTCATGGTAAATTTTTAGGGAGGTTGTTCCATCGGAAAGAGCTGGAACACTGGCTTGACTTTGCTGCATTGTGCATAAACTTGGTTTCTCCGTGTAAGCAGGGCCATTGTGCTTCTAAATAGTGTAATCTTTGCATACCAGTGGTCACTGTTTACTAGCTCAGTCTACGTTCTTAATAACCTAGTTGGTGCATAGTGGAAAAAATTGAACCCAAAATTTTGATTGGTGACATTCTGACATGGCTTTGCAGTTCTTGTTTGGGTCTTTTTGAGACTGGATTAAAAGTTTTGCACCTAACAGTTGTAATCTTGTATGCAACTGCCTAGCTGCTAGATGTTAATTCCCAGGGATAGCACTCTGCAAAAGTGTAAGAGACACTGATGACATTTTCTGTTATGAAGTACCATGAAGATTTCCTTTTATTTCCTGTGCAGTGTATTGAGTATAATGATTAGATGGAAACAGTAAAACAGTCTGTAATGGTTCTGTTCTCTCAACTGATTCACGAAAATATGCTTAATAATGTTTATTAGAAAGTTTCTCAGGAAAAATATGCTTCCATTTGATAAACTAGGTATATGTTGACTAATGCTTCATAGTAGGAGTATAAGTCTACAGCAATAACTACTAAGGACTAATATTGGTTGGTTATCTTCTTTTGTTGTCTTATATGTGTTTTTTTTAATTACAACTTCAGTTATTTTGCTTACAGGTGGCAGTGTGCTGTATTTGTTTCTTCGTCATCCTTCCACTGAACCTGGTTGGTACAATTCTTGGCCGAAATCTGTCAGGACAGCCTAATTTTCCATGTCGTGTCAATGCAGTGCCTCGTCCCATACCAGAGAAGAAATGGTAAAGATGAGCATGAATGTTAACTGGAATTAATCACTTCTGTACATTTAAAATAACTTCTAAAAATAACTTCTTCAGTTTTTCTGAAATAACTTTTTATTTAAATTGAGTTGTGTCTAAAAGAACAGCTCAACTGGTGTTTCCTTAATATGATTTTTCTTCTGAGTTAAAAGACCACAGTTAGTAGTTGTAGCAGACTTTACACTCCTGGATTGCTGAATCACATTTTGCCTGAAATGTTTTTTAGTCTCTGTATAAAGGGGATGGAGCCAATGCAGTTCTTGTCTAGGTATCTTGAAACTAAAACCTCTCCTCTTTAGTTAATGCCTCTTAGAGGTTTAGGATTGAGTGTGCCTTGGAGGCAGAAGTGTTCTGATTAATGGTCTCTGTGTATAAGCTGAGACATATTTGCAGGGTGATGGTGGGAGAAGCTTGCAATGCTGTTCCCAATTCTGCACTTTTTTTGATGGCGCAGAGCCTAAAATATTACAAGTATATGGTTTGAATTGTGAAGAAGCCTTCACTATTTTTGAAGTGAATGCAAAGGGGCGCCTAGTCTCAAAAAGTACACTTAAGTTTTTGGAAAATTATGAATGCAGTCACTTTTTCCTATTAATTTCATTCTGAAGCAGAAGCAGCAAGCTGTGGAAATTAAAATATCCTCAAAGGATTTTTTAAATAGATTTTTCTTGCTTTCTCTGTTCAGAGGAATGGAACAGACAAAGTGAAGGGGGCACTGAAACACGTATGCCTGTGATGTCCAGGAAGTGCAGCACACTAAGTCTCTTTTTAGTAGTGACTTGTGCAGCTCAGATGCTAGGAAGTGATTTATATTGTGACCTGTATCTTGGGAATCTGATGGATTTTTCTGGATCAGCATGACAGATAAAAAGAAATAAGATACTTTTCTTGAAGATGATGAAATAGCACACCATCAACTTAGACAACTCTCCCTATAAATAATAAAAGAAACTGCAAATTAAATCACTGGTTAGTAGTTAGATTCAGCATCATCACAAGTACTACACAGAGGTCACCTTTAGTAAGTGACAGTATCATCTACAGGTAGCTGAGCATTCGTTTTTAGCCATATGTTCATGACTCAGTATAGCATTAAAAATAAACACTGGTTCTTAATTATATAACGATTATCCTGCAAAATTTTCTTTGTACTGTTTGCTGTGTTTGTAGCCATCAACAGCACTGGGTTTTCACTGCCTTCATTCAAGGCTAGTGGATGTCATGAGGCTTGATTGCTTAGTCCTCTTTTGGGCAAGAGAGCTTCTTTTTGTGGCTTTAAGGCTGGTTAGATGGTTAACCTTATTGCCTGGAGGTGATAGGTATGAGTGTTATGTTCCTGAGAATAACTCCTTCTTTTATCCCTACCCATGGCATTTTTGAGGGAATCTTCATTCTCATATGCTGATATGAGACAGAAATGTTCTTCATGCCTTTTAAATAATGCCCTGTGCTATATTAATTATCTGGTCTTAATATGCTTATAAATGAAAAATTAAAATTGTCCCTAACCTAATCTTAATATCTTTCAGGTTCATGGAACCAGCTGTTATTGTTTGCCTGGGTGGAATCCTCCCTTTTGGATCAATTTTTATTGAAATGTGAGTATGTCAGCTATTTGACAGCTTGATTAAAAATTATAATATTTTAAGTTTAATTACAATATCATCTGCATATTTTTTTTACTTTCTACAGGTATTTCATTTTTACTTCATTCTGGGCTTACAAGATCTACTATGTTTATGGCTTTATGATGTTGGTTCTGGTTATCCTCTGCATTGTGACAGTTTGTGTGACTATTGTTTGTACGTATTTCCTGCTAAACGCAGAGGATTACAGGTGGTAAGTATTGCATAATTTGCATAGTGAACTAGATTGTGAGAGTTTTGTAGAAAAGTAATGTTTCTTCAGTCTAGATGGGTCTTTTCCAAGTGCCTTGTACATCTTCTTGGGAAGCCTTTTGGCTGGATGCATGATGGACATGTGTGTTTACTTCTAGGCAATGGACGAGCTTTCTTTCTGCGGCATCAACTGCGATTTATGTTTACATGTACTCCTTTTACTACTACTTTTTCAAGACAAAGTAAGTGGTAGTTTTCTTGGTTGAATATCAGATTACTGTAGTGCCAAGTAAGTTTATTGACAAAATAAACTTAGGAAAATAAACTGAGGAAAATACTTAACATAAATTCCTGTCTTTCTTTTTCAGGATGTATGGCTTGTTTCAGACATCATTTTACTTTGGTTATATGGCAGTATTTAGCACAGCTTTGGGAATAATGTGTGGTAAGTTTCAGATATTTTGACATTTTTTTAACAGAATTTTTCAGACTGTCATATTTCTGAATTTAGCTTATGGTTTTGGTGGTGGAATGTGTGTGTCTGCAAGGTCTGCTCAAAAAAGCTTAGAATCTTTAAAAAGAATCTGAAGAGTTCTCTGCTTATACTTTGTTCCTACCTAATATAAAAGATTTTTTTGTATTGTGTCTTCTGGCAGAAAGATAATTTATGCACTGTGCAGAGAATTTCACCCTCAATGCAAGCTTGAAAGACTCAATATTTGGGAAGAAATTCTGCAAAATAAATTCCAAATTAAGTTAGCATTTTGCTTCGCAATTTTTACTGTTGCCTCAAGACAAGGAGATGGGACATCCATTGAGGCATAAATGTTAGCACAATACTGATGACAGTACTGTCTGTATCTTGTGGCATGTGTATATGAGGGTGACCAGAGCAGAAAGGGCTGAAACTTCAGTTCAACATTTGACAAATAAGTACTGAAATATTCACAGGTGAGGAGAGTGCAGAGTGCTCCTGTGTGCAGCTGGATTTCATTGCTTTTTTAAGATACTGTTTTGACAGTGTTTAGAGAAAAACATAGTTCGTGGCATGGAGGTCATCTGATAAAGTCAGATCAACTTGTTCACCTGTTAACTTTATTTTTATCCTCTTATTTATGACTTTCAGAAAGTGCTTCTTGGTTCTTTTGCACTTTTCTATGATGTTATTTGCTTTTTATGTTTGATCTTTATTTAATGCTTCTTAGCAGTGAATGAATAGTCCTGTAACTAATGGGAGGATTTCTTTTAGTTTATATGAGACACATGATGTCTTACAGGAACTTAATTCTGTAAAGTATAGATTTCCTGATATCTCAAGAGGGTGGGTAATATCACAATGCTTTATAAAAAGGGGAGGGAATTAATCTCTTAACTGTTGAGTACCTGTTCCCCTTTTCCCTCATACAGTCTAATCTTACTTCATCAGGTTCTTGGCACATTACAAGACTTCCCTGCTGTTTTGGTAGTCTTGCAGCCATTTTTTTTCTTTAATAGGCTTATACTTTTCAGCTCTAATCTTTTCTTTTTAAAGTGCTCAGGCTGGTATTGATTAAAATGTGTATGATGCAGAAGCCAAGCTTGCCCACCAGTTTCTGTAATTAAAATGTTTTTTAAAACATGGAAAAGGAAGATTGTCAAATGCTTTCTACTCATGGTAGGACACTATTTGATGGAATATTAGAGTAAAATCCAAATTTATTCAAAAACAGAAAATACTTTAGCACACTAAACTTTATTTCCATAGCACTATTGAGATTTCTTTTTGTCTTTTTTAAGTGTGTTGGAAGAGAAGCTGTGAGATTCCTTTTTACTGAGAACTCCCATTTTCAGCATGTGGAGTGAAGAAAAAAAATCCCCTGTCAAAAAGCATTTGTGTAGGGAACTTGCAGCCATTGAGGTCTAACAAAGACATTTGTGTTAAGGAATTGTGCAGTGTGCGTGCTCCTGACTGTACGTGTCCTGTGAAAAGTGTGTGGAGCTGTTCTGTGGGGGCTCACGCGAATGGGCGTGTTCGCTGTCACGCAGTTGGGTGTGAGACCAACTCGTTAGGGCCCAAAGCAGCAGCAGGGGAACTCTCTGTAGGCATGTATCATCCAGCTCTGGGTTTAATGCCCTTGACAATGCCTAGTGAACTCAAACCCCACATGTAGTGGGATGCTTTGATCCACAAAGTTGGCTGCTCTCTGCAGAGCATCTCAGTTCTGGGGCTGGACAGTAGGGAGCCCATGAGAACTTCCAAACCTTTTGAGCTCCTCATGTTTCCCTTTCCTCTTAGTGACAGAAAAGAATAAAACTTATTCCCCAACTTAGTGGATGGCTTAGGAGCTACATAGTATAGAAAGGCCTCTTGCAATACCACACTTCAGCATCCAAATAAATACTGTAAGTATGCCTGAAGGGCTTTTAAAAAAAATTCTGTGCTTACAAAGTCACAACTGTAGTAAGTGTTAATTGGTTTGAAATAATAGATGGGAATTAATCCTTTCTTTGTTTTGTAGTTGCTCTTCCTAAATATTTGGATATTTTTCTTTATTTAAAAGCTTGTTCTGCTGAAATATGATTGCAGTCTATTTCCACTAAACCTATATAGGCCATAACCAAGTTATAAATATCATCTGGTAAGGTGTTTAATACATAAATAAAATATTTCTCTTTACTGTGTTTTTTTATTCAGATGAACCAGCTGCCCTGCATTTGATTCAGGAGGACATTCTTTAGTCCTCATTGCCTAGGCTTTCCGCCTCCCTGCCCCATGTTTTATTCAATGCCTGTGAAGCAGCCTTGAGGCTTAACCCCTGCCTTGGGTATTGGCCACTAGTGGCCTTCATGGATAAGGCTCCTGTGATTCAGAATAGGTTATGATTTGTTTATGGGGATGAGAGCTTGTGGTCTCATGTGACTGCTACTCTCTACTCATCCCCCTCACTTCCATCTCATCCATTCTCTAGATCCCAAATGAAACACAATTAATGCTTTGCTCTCTCAAGTCTCTGTGATACCTGGCATCACATCACTAGAGGAACTCTCAAAGAACAAGTTCTGGAATGTATCTGAGTTTAGCAACTAAAATGGGCCTTGGATCTATTGACAGTGTTTGCTTTAACAGGAAAAACATCATGAGTGTTAAAACAAGAGTCCCGTGCCATTATTTTCTCCATTTACTGCATAAGGCAGATTAATTTCTTGACAAGCTACAGAAGAATCTGCATGTTCCTCTGTATGATTCCAAGCTCACATCACCTCTCTTCACAGCCTGTATTTGGGTCTGTCCAAATGCTGTAGTGGTCTCTCCTTGAAAAGGCAGGCTTGCAAGCAACATCCCGATCTTGTGTATGCTGTATTTGTTTTAATTGAACCCTACTTTGCCCAGATTAGTAATGCAGATCTCTTGTTTGCTGGCCACCTGAATGGTTGCCATGATATTTATATAACTTGAAATGCTATGCAGTACAGAAACTGACTCCACAGGGTCTTTACCACTCCAAAAACATTGAAATGATGCATCAGGTCTGCCTTGTGCAGATTTCCTGATTAGGTCTGAATTTTGGGCTTTTGGGGGTCTAAAAATCAAAATCTTGTGACTTCATAAATTAACATATCATCCCCGGGATTTAAAGAACTCTTCCAAGATCTGATTAACTCCTTAGACAGCAATGCCAGCTGCAGGTCTCTATGACCATAATTTATAAAAGCAGAAAAAAACCCTTTATATTTATACTGAAAAATGAAAGTTTAGCAGAAAACTTCTAGCGTTGGTTAGACTTTTGTATTTAACATGTCTTCTGCAATTCTCATGCATCCTAGTTCACTGCAAATGTTTCATGCTTTGCTCTGTATTGCTTCAAGGAAGGAAAAATATCTTTTCTCTGTTCTTTACCAAGCATCCAATCATTTAATGTTAGGTGTTCTCTGTAGTCAGTTAGAGATCCTGACTTCTCCATCCTTCCCATATTTTATGACTGTGCTGGCGGTCTGACAGCAGTAGTCTAATTCTTGCTGGATTTTCAACTTCATTTCAAACATGATAGTTAGCCAAACTGACTTACTCTCATTTTGGTTGGAAGAGATGAAGACATTCCCTGTGGATATTATAAGACCACAGTATTTACTGAGCCTGGCAAACCTGGGGTTCTGGGTTTGACCAGGTAAGTTGCTGAATCTCTTTCTGAGAAGAGGTCTTGGTCCAGTGCATGTCTTCCATTTTTCTGGATGTCCTTTGTACTGCAGTATTTTGGGTTTAGCATAAACTGTTGCCCCTATCAGAAACCCAGTGACCTGTTCTGTTATTACTGCTGTGACAATGCATACTCTGCTCATGACTCTTACTAATTTGAAAACCACAGGTTGCAATTTCCTTTAACTACTAACTGCTACTTGTTTAATCTCTTTGTACAGACCTCCTTGGAGTGTAAGACTCCTGGGATGGGGATCTATTATTATTTGTGCCTTGTGGGAGGGAAAAAGCCATCTGCCAATAAAACACTCATCCAGAAGGCATGTAACTTATAATAAAAACCTGCCCTCCCATCCACCTTCCCTGCAGAGTGGGTGATTGTATGTTTTTTACCCTCTGTTCAGAAAAAATGGACCCGGTTATTGGCAGCAGTAGGGGGGCTGCTATATTTATCGAGGCCAAGTGAGCATGGCCTCTTGGTAAGATGGCTTAATGGATTTAGATTGCTAGACTAGGGAAGTTCTTGCCAGACGTTCAGGGGGAGCATGGATAATTGGAGTTTGAGAACAAGTACTGCAGGTAGATAATTTTCTGTGTGCAGAGTGCATGCTTTATGTGACTTTCTCTGTTTAAGTGTGTGTGGTTTATATTGCTGTTTTACTTTGATCAGCTCTCTAACATATTCAACATTTTTGGTTTATTTTGCAGGAGCCATTGGTTACATGGGAACAAGTGCCTTTGTTCGTAAAATCTACACTAATGTGAAAATTGACTAAGGAAATAAGAAAATTGAACTATGGATCAGTTCCTCTTTTCCTGGGGATGAACTTGCACAGCAAAAAGCGCGAGAAGAGATTTGGGTTTTAACACTGGGCACTATATGGGTCTCCATTTTGTGGATGGCTTAAAGTAACATCTATTCCATTGATCCTAGGTTCTTACTGACTGCTTTCTCCAACTGTTCACAGCAAATGCTTGGATTATATGCAGTAGGCATTACTACAGTACGTGGCTAATCTTCCCCGCCCGCCCCCCCCCCAAAAAAAAACCAACATCAAAAAACAAAAAACCTAGCTCATTAAAGATGAATAGACTAGCTCTCTTCAGTGAAGAGGACAAACGGTTTATTTAAAGCATTTGTTCCATTCAATAAAAAGAGGGAAACTTGGCTGCTAAAACTACTTGATTAGTAGTCTTCCTGGTACTTAACATTTCTAAATTATGTAAAAATACCGTTCCAGAAAGATTACTCTTCTGATTTTTACTGCCATTGACCGGATAGGAGGTATGTTTTATATTTTGACTCCAGGTGCTTTTTGGTTTATTTGCGATATCAACTACCCTACATTCATTTGTTTAAAAAAAAATTAAAAATATATAAAAAACCCATATGCATGTAATATATCAGCTGTTGTTCTAGTTGGACCAACTTCCCTTTATTTATCTTTAAAGTAATATCCAGCTACATCTTAAATCCATCCAAAGAAAATACAGTCTGAAGACGGAGTGTGATCTCTGCAATGCAATTTACTGTACAGTTAGAAAGCAAAATGTTAAATGAAGAGGATTGTTTGTTTTTTAATGAACACTCTAAGGTCTAGATTAAAACAAAACCAACATTTTAACTGAATGTCTAAAGTGATTCTCCTTTTTTCCAAGTTAGTCTTGCATTTTTTTTGGGTTTGGGTTGAATGAAGATTTTCCTTTAGACATCATACAAGGGGTAATAAGTGTATATAACATTAAATAATGTAACTTAGGTGTAGATCCCAAATGTATTTGGATGTACAGATTTACTACAGAGTACTTTTCTGATGATTCGGTGTAAAAATGTGTGAATTCGGGTGGCTTTTTACATCTTGCCTGCCATTGCATGAAAATTTGGGGTTTCTTCACAATGTGTGTATGTCATGCTTTTCTGTTCTATTTCTTTTCTCAAGCTCTTACAGGAATTAAATTTGTAATTTAGAACATTTTAATTTTTGTTAATCCTATCTGAACACTTGTGTAACATCAAAAGCACAGTTGCTTTAGAGTGTTCAGAAAACTAAAATAAACTTTTCAGACAAAAATGTATTGATTGTGAAAATAGATGAGTTTGCAATTGAAAATGTTTGAAAAGGGATTACTGCTGAACGCCAGTTTCTGTATACAGTATAAGTGTGGTTTTCATCTATCCAACCCCCCTGCTTTGAATTCAGAATTTGCTTACAACTATATTGTACAGTATAACTCCAAAGTGAATGATCAACCCAAAAAGATTCTTCTTGGCTGTGGAGAAATCTGTTTTGTGATACAGCCAGTGTACTGGGAAAAGTTGGGGTAAGTGTGGACTAAAATAAATGGGCAAATAAAGGTTAAGTCTTTCTAAGATCACTGTTAATTATGCACTGTATTTAGCTAGAAATATCCTGAATGTGTTTGTGACAGATTTGAGAGCCACTTGGCTTGATTTTTTTAATGGCTTTTTTTTAGGCATCTGCCATGTAGGGATGTTTTGATCAGTGTGGCTGTCTGAAATAGAACACCTGCCATGGAGAAGGCAACTTCTTGAATTTAAAAAATGAGCCAAGTATTTGTATTGACTAGCACTGTATTGTCTCTATATAAAAAGCACTGATAATGCAGTAGCCACAATGAGAAACATCCGTGTTTTGGCAGCGTTGGGTTGGAGCCTGGGGGAACTCTACAGGTAGGTAATAGTGGGAAGCAGTGCATCCTGCTGTATGTCTGAAAAGTGTTTGAGCTTTCAGCTCTGATTTCCCTGGCCAATTTTAACCAGTCTGTCCGAAAATAATTAAGTTTTGCTTCAAGTGAATCATTGGTGTCTGTAGGTGAACACTCTGCTGTTGAATAAAATAATTTTTTTTTAGTTTTAAAGTACAGGCTGATTTTAAGATGAGCTTATAAACTAGGTCAATAGTTAGTTTTCCTTTGTTCCAAAACATGGAGACTTAAAGCAAAGTCTGGATATTGTACTAGTACTTCTAGTGCATACAGCTGTGGGAAGCCCTCTTTTCATCCATATTCCTCTAAATCTGAAGTGAGAAGCCATTATCTCCACACAATATATACATTAAGTACTCTGCCAAGTTACAAGTTTTTTTAAAGGGAATATTTTGATAATGAGTCCGTTTCTCTATTTAGAATACTGCTATATGATTAGTCTATCAGAAATGTCACTAAACTGTTTGGGAATTTCATTTAATCACTTTTTAATGCCACAGAATGGTGGGCTGCCTACTTGCTTTCTCTATCCTCTGGCATTATTAGCTTTCACATATCCAGATAGGATTGTATATCTTTTAAAGTGACATTGAAAAGATAGATACTGCACAGGCATTGCTTTAATTTCTGCAAGCAAGTTCCTCCAGAGAAGTACTATGTTTAAATAATTGACATTTTTACACATCCACCCAAGCACGTAAGTTGGGGGGTTTTCTTTGTTTTTCCCCTTTTGGTTTCTGAAAGAGTGCAAAATGTGACCAGTTTTCAACAGCTTGTCTTTATGGTTGCTGTTTGGGGGAAGGCTATTTGTCCTCCCCCTCTCCTCCCTCCTATCCCTCCTCCCCCCAAAAAACCCCATGGGTGCAGCTTAAACCACCTTGCTTAATAGAATTTGGAAGCTCTCTGCTTAGATGATGTAGTCCTTCTTCTTTTATGGAAGAAATAAAGTTCTTATGGACAACACTCCTCTTAACATGGTTGTTCCTTAGGAGTTTCTGGTTCTTGAATTCAGGCTTTTTGATAACCTTTCAATTGGCTGGTCAGTGCTTCTCTTCCCACTGCTGGTACAGAGGCCAGGGAATTGAGTAAATAGTTGCATAAGCAATAGCCAATCTTGACCAAATGTTTTAGATAAGTACAATTGTAAATCTTTTCAGTTGAGGCAGAGTGCATATAGAAAACACCTCTGGTATTTTGTGTATGAAAATTGATGAAAGCTGGACTGGAGGTAATGGAGACTGCAAATAAACATTACATTATGCTACATTACCCTAACCCTGAATGTTGTGAAGCAACGATGTCTATTAATTCCTCTGCAGAATTACATTCGAAATTGTGTACAGGGCACATTGTTTTCTGTAGGGTAGTCTTAGGTGTATTTCTTTAACAAGTTTCAGGACAAAAAACAAACCCCAAACCCTAATACTTTTTGCTCTTATGGTACTAAAGCCGGGTAAAATTGATAGCACATTCTTATCAGTGTCATTACTGCAGAGCTAACACAAAGGAGAAAGTTACATTTTGCTCTGGCTTCAGCATCACCAGCATCTAGCCAAATTTGCCAATGAAGTATATATACACAGCCTCACTGAAGACAGCAGAATTCTGTAATTGTGCGTGCATCAGCAGTTTTTCCACTGGAATGTGTCCAGGAAGCATCAGCTCAAGAAAAGACAAGTCTCTTCTCCAGTCTGTGGACAAGTAAGCTGAATATTTGGAGCTGGAGTAGAGGGGTCCTGTTGTCTTGAATGCATTCTTAACTGTGCAGCTTGTGGTTCATTTTAAGTCTGTTGGAACTGTAGATTGAAAAAGAATTCCAGTTTTGGATCCCTTGGATCTTTCCTAGCTAAATGCACTACGGTAGAGCAGCCTTGCAATAGCTGTTGGCACTGCTGCTGTCTAAAACAAGTATCTGTTTACCAGGGTTAGCCATGAAAGCCCCTGCCTGTTGGACTTCTGTTGGAATAAAGCCACACTTGAAAGTTTTGAAGCAGTGTGTTTATGGCTTACATTCTTCAGGAGCATCGTACCCCAGGAGGGAAAAAAAGTTTTGGTCCAATTTGTTTTCCAAAGCCTCTCAAGGGAACATTTCCATTTTGCTAAGTGGCTTCAGTGAGAAAATTCTCATAACTTGCAGAGGAGACATCTGCATGTGAGTTCTACAAGTAGTTCCTCACAGCTTGTGCTTTTCTCTGGTAGATGCTTTTTCAGTTCAGAGAAGGGACTGTTACAGTATTTATTTTCATTATTAGTTTGGTGCTTCTGAAATTTTTCCTCCAATTTTTGGGTTGTGGCTTGAGGGGGGCGGTGTGGAATTGTAAAGATGATGAGAGAACCCATGAAGCTGGAAGGCTGGAAGTGCAGTTCCAGGAAATTCAAGCAGTTCTTGGAGAGAATAACTTTAAAGGACAGAAACTCGGGAAAAGGATAAGAAAAAGGCTTTTTTATCTGGTGGACTAACCTATCTTGAAGACAGGCCTGGAGACAAATTTGCTGTCACAGTGTCATTGCCCCCAGTCCTGTGCCAGTTCTTTTATTTTCATCAGTGTACTTGCTAAGGTGCAAGGCTCTTGCAATAAACCAAGGACTCATGGGCCATGAACAAGGGGGATCTTATTAGCTGCTACCAACATGTTTGGCTTGTTGATACATTAATTTTCTCACCAGCTCCTAATAATACAATACAGAACAATATATCAAATCTCTGGAGGTTCTAGCATGCTGAGGCTTCTTTTCTCATGAAAACCAAACCCATTGGAACTTTTCTTACATTCTAGATAGAAGATCTCCTTCAGAATCAGGCTTGGAGCATTCCAAAACATAACTGTACAAGCTCATGCTTATCCTTCAGCTGGCATTATGTGACTACACAGTCCAGAAAGTACATGCATTTTTAGATTTGAGAGTTTATGTACAATTACAGATCTGTGATTTTAGGATTCTCCTAGTATTGTGAGGCATGCCTACCCATATGATGCAGTAGTTACCTAGATAGATTCCAATTCACCAAAGCCTAGACCTAAACCCTATAAACTGGAAATCCTGGATCTGGGAAAAAAAAGTCCAGTCTCTCGCAGTTCTGTCTAACAAGCTGACTGACCTAGAAAAACATGCTACAGTTAGATACCATGTGTATGTGTAAATATTTTTTTCCTGAAGACTGTGTGTCACAGGCATTTCTTTGGTTTCTGAAATGTTTTGAGATCTGTAGTAACTTAACTCCTGAGAAGCTTTCAAACAGGGCAGAGAACATCATGAGAACATTACACAATACTGAACCTAAGGAAGTTTTTGTGGATGCTCATTCTCATTTCCCAAAGGTTTGTATCAGGAATGTCAGAATGTGGGATATATTAAAGCACTAGGCAAACCACAGTGCTTTTCTAGTGCTTTCACTGGTGCTACTAGAGATGTAATTCTCCTTTTGATTTAGTTTTATGTTGTTTTTTCATTCTGAATTGCTAGTCTTATCATTTGATTTGGCTCAGAAAAGTGGGTTATGTAATTAGCTTAGTGTGAGGCTTTTCTTGCTCTGCTACAGAGGAGTAACTGCAAGAATGGGATGGAAATTTTCTCCATATTTCCTTATAATATCGGGCCAGAAGTTGGCAGGTGAATAATGAGCATGACCTACTGTTTGTTTTACAAAGAGATGTGACAGTTTTTCAGTCAGGCACCCATTAAACTGCAAGAGTTGGAGATCTGTGTAATACAATGTTGAAGAGATGCCATTAAGTTACTTAAGTTCTGCATTCAAATTCTGCAGAATCATTTCTTGTAATTTGAAATTGTTTAGCTGAAAGTTGATTTTTGTTGAGGATAGTTTTAAATTTATTTCACTATCAGAAAGTGATCAAACACCAGCCTTCACCTGAAGCTGAAATTACAACATTTTTTAATTATATGTTTAGTGAAATAAACAATGAAAAAGGAAATCACCATTCCTTGTTTTAGTGATCTGAAGGATGACTTGTAAGATGAACCTATTTTGAAGTATTGCTTACCCAATGAGAGGAAATACCTGCATGTTCTGTGCCACAGCCAAGTGTGTGGTTTGGATGAAGATGTTACTATAGATAAATCTATGTACAAAAATCCTGTGCAGAAACTGTAACTGGGAAAATTCTCTAAGGTAATTCTTCATGAAGCAACATCTTTTCTGAGAGATTCATTAAATTCTACCCACTTGTGAAACAGCCTAAACACAGGTAGCGTATGCTACCAGCCTCTGTAAAGGATGCTTGCCTGTGAACAGGGAAATGCAGCTATCCCATCTTTGTCTCATAGCAGAGGACTGGGGTAATGTTTATACTCTACCAGATTTATTCCTCTATGCAAAGAGAAAAAAATAAGACAGAATTTTTCCTATGGCAAAAAATACTTTGAAAAAACCAGTGGATTCACCTTTTGAAATTTTGAACTGGCAAATGCTTTTCCAAAGATGTTCCCATGCCCTTCTGCTTAACCTTGCTGCAATGATCACCAGAACCACCAGCTTTGCTCAATGCTTTCCAAGCACAACTGACTCCTGTATGAACCCTGAAAATGGATTTTAAGTGAAGTAATGAAACATCAGTTTGACATGCCTCATTTTGGGAACCAGTGGTCAAGCCAAAATTCATACTTCCAGACAAGACAGATTTCTCTCCCTGCCTCCCACAGCTTGTGCCTGTACAGCTCAAAATTACCCCAGAAGTATCTTGGTTTTTCTCACATAGCTGAAAGATGGCAGTAATGATGGGAAAAATACTTGGTGCTTTTTTATATGTGGGATTACTTAAAATCTTGCTTGCTGCTACTTTGTTGAACAAAAAGGAATTTTCCAACCATGGCTTACTTAATCCTAGTTTCCTTAAGTGTCACTGCCTATTTATGACAGGACTGTGTTAAATGTATGTTGAGCTTTTTAAGCACAGGTGAATGTGTCTGTGACTGCAGTCTGTACAGCGGATTTCAGAACCTCTGGAACTCATTTAAGCACATATGTGTCAGCACCTTTAAAGATTCATTTTGGATAGCAAATCATTTACCCTTATGGCAGGTATTTCCTGGGTGACAATGCAATAAACTTGATAAAAAATTACTCACCCCCAACCTATTGCAGGAGAGACTAAAATGGGTGATGGAAAGGAGAGAGCAGGGGTCGATATTCATTTTTTTATCACCTGGATTTGTCCATGACAGTGGTCAAGCTGGGAAGAAGGGACGTCCCAAGAGTGGTCAACTCCATGAGTGATAAGGGGAGTCGAGAGCAATAGACTGCTAGATAAATCAGACAGAGAAAAAGGAGATGGGGAAGTGAACAGGCTCCATCAGGGTGGGAAGCCTGTAACGGTACTAACGGAGTAAATGAGCCTTTGATAGAGTGTGCCGAGGCAGAGGGAGTGTGATGGTTGTGCAGTGTCCTGTGGTGCCTGTAGGCAGTGATGCACAGCACATCGGGCTACACCTGCAGCAGGAGTTCTTTCCTACCATAAAAAGAAGTAATGAAAGAAGTTTAAGGAGAAGTGAGGAGTTCTGGAATGCAAATGGAAGAAGAAAAGAATTCTCTGGGTTCAGAGGGGTGTGCCCCAGCTCCATCTGCCCTTGTATAGGTGATGTAACTAGCTTGATGTGTTTGGTTTTTTGTAAACTTGCCAAGAGCTGAGGAATCAGCAGTGGGACAGGCTCCAAGGGGGAGTGGTGCTTCATTCACTTTGTTAGGAGATTTGGTGGACCCCAAGTGTTGGCAAGAGGGAAGAAGCAGGTCTTGTGGAAGACCTAACAAACTTTGTGTGTGTTTTGGCCTTGGGACGTGATGTGTGCAGGGATATTCCATCAGCACTAAGTAGCTCACACATAGCTTTGCTCATTGATGCTATTCAGAAAGAGCTGTGTGCATTCTTGCTCAGCGAGGCTTGAAAGGACAGCGGATTTTGTTTGTATGTGTTGGGCAGGAGAGAATTCTGCAAAGGAAAAGGCTGCCTTTGCCAGCGATGGATACGGATTGTTTTCTTTCCAGATACTTAGCTGTTGGTGTCATGAGGTGCACTGCTGTTATGAGACTTCTCCAACTGTTTTACCAGCTCGGATGAAAAAGATCCTTTCACAGGGCTTTCAATGTTCCTTATTTGCACTGATGTGGCACCTGCAAATCGAGATGACATGAACCCATGTCCTAAACACAAGATAGCAGTCATTACTCTGTGTACACTGTTTTGGCTGCCAGTTGCAAAGTGGTATGGTTTTTACTGAGAGCTATTTCTAGAAGGTTTGAGCAGCTTTCACATTAGAGTCCACTGTAGTAGGGCAACTTTATTGTTTGTGTGTGTAAAATAGTGATAGATTCCTCTGAACTCCCTCACAGACTCATTCTAATTGCACAAACAAGGATCCGCATTTTACTTTGCTCTCTTCCTCCTTCAAAGCTGTAGTATGTCCTCTTGTATGTCCATCCATGTCTGTAATAGAGCTTCTGTATGCAGAGGTTGGACTCCCCAGCATAGACTGATATCCTGGAAGAAGTTAACAAGCAATTTCCATGCTGACAAAAGGCTGTTCTTACTGTGTGACAGCCCAGCTCTCCACAGTGATGACAGTGATGACACAATGTTGACTACTCTTACAAGGATTCAAGCTTTTATTTTCCAGCTTCCCATACACTCAGAAAGCAATGTTGCCAAGACCTTCTCTACAGAGAGAAAAGAGTACCTAGCTCATAAAAGCTGGGAGTTCTTCTGAAGCACAGAGAGGTGATCAGCTTTTCATTTTAAAATTGGACACTGTCTGACAAAATCATAGAAAGTAGCAACCTAATGCAGAAAAAATAAAAGTTGTAAGTGTGGTAATGAGCAGTATAAAACTTAAGAGATGGATATGGTTACCTTACTAAGTTTATTCTGATGTATGTTTGTCTACATTCCTCTTCAAAAACATACAGCGATGGAAACTCCCTGATTCTTCTGGCAATCTGGTCTAGTGTTTCCCTGTTTTACTGCTAGAAAGCTTGGCCTGACACCTAAATCTTCTTTGGTCCAGCCTTTACATATTTGAATGAACTGTCTTTTCTCTGTTCCCTGTGCTCAGGTCTTTGAGAGTTGTACCTAAAATCCCTGTCAAATTTTCTGCTAAGGTGGTGCAGCAAGGTGCTTCTTTGCTCAGGTGCTAGACTGATTTCCAAAGTTACCATTCCTTTCATTGTCTCTGTTCAGGACACTTATCAGTGGATGGGTCAGCATTTCAAATCTTCCCAAGTGTGAGCCCTTCACTTAGGTCTTCTGTTCAAAGTGCCCATATTCTTCAGGCTTGATCTCAACAGCTTTATTTGGTGTTACATACCCAGTTTGGTGACCATCAGTGAGGAGTGAAGGGCAGGGAGTTTGGAATGAATATTGTCAGGGAAAGCACACAACCAGGCAGGTGTTTGCTATCCAGCATTAGCAGTAAGTCCTCGTCACAACCTTGACACATGCATTGAAATATGTTCTTGTTATTCCTGTTTTTGCCTCATTTTGCCAAGATTGGTATAGCAAAAGGATGTTTCACTCTTCCAGTGAAAATACAAGACCTTTCCCATGCAGGTTTTCTCTTCCTCCCCTTTGAGTGACAACTTCTGGAGTAGCCTGGGACTTTCCCGCATGGGTGACACAGACTTCCCCCCCCCGCTCATCCCTTTCCTTCAGGTTTCTCCACTGATCCTCTAGGACCTGCTTGGAAGCACAAAGTGGAGGAAACAGTGTGTCTTCTGCTCAGCTATTGCCAGAACCACTGATGTTAGAGGTTGAATGCAGGTCTTGGACCAGCTGCTGCATTTCTTTGGACCAGTTGTAAAAAACTTCAGTGTGTTTGATTAGCAGAGCTTTTCATTATGGTCTTTGTGTCAGGATTTAATGCAGCCCTTTTAGTCTTTGTGAAGGTTTAGAGAGGATTTTATTTTCCTGACTTTATCTTTTCTGGGAAGACAATATTAAATGAGAGGCAGGGGGAACAGTCAGGAATAGTTTGCAGTAGCCTGCTTTGCTGCTCAGGAGGTGCCTGAATCATGTTGTGCCTTTTTATGCTCAGTTATCATTCATTGCTGTAGGCTAGAAGAGAAGTGACAAATTTATGGATAGCTGGTGGTAAACTATTATCTGTCTTAGAGAAGGGAGGGTTTGCAGCCCATGCTGTAATGGCAAATGCAAATGGCAAATGAAGATCCTGCCGTGGGAGCTTGGAAGTACTCAGCTGAAGGAGCAGAGTTATGGCACAGGAAGATTATGGGATGCATGTTCACCCCAGGAACCCCCCACTGAGCTTGTACACTTGTCAACTCTCCTCTGCTCACCAGTATAGCATCTGTACTGTCTCTGCCCAATGCTACATCTGCTGAGCAGCATGAGAACAGATGATCTACCCATAGCTATTGCTCCAGACTCAGACTGTAACATCTTTTCAGACCAGAGGCTGCCCTATGCAGTGTTGAATTTATATGGAAGCACCTGGCTGGCCCTCTTCAGCTTCTGGTGAGGTGACTGGGCTTTGGGCATCTGCCCTTTCCCTATGGTCACTATGGAAATAGCAGAGACATCCTGCCTGTGTGAACTACCTCCATCACAAGACAGCAGCCTTAAAAGTATGATGCTTTCCAATGTGTTCCCTATGCTCTGCTGTTAGAGATGTCCAAAATATTGTATAGCCTCAGGCAGCCGGGGTCCACCAGCTCAGGTACCACGGTGTAGATCTGGATGCAACTGGGCATCTCACACACGATCCATCTCCCTGATTTCCCAGGCCTTGCTGCATATGGATCATCCCAAAGCCCAAATTTCCAGTAAAACAGCCCAGCTGCCCTTGAAAACTGCTACAAGCAGGTGAGAGAGATTAACACACACCCTGATGTCTAGTCCCATCTTTCTTAATTTCGCCCGTTCTTTAGTTCGTGGGTTTTTTTCCCTATCGTTCCACATCTGTGGTCTAACAACTCCACTCAGGCACGGGAGGCTGCGATACTGTTTCTCCCGGCAGCGGGTCAGCTAATTCTCTTTAGCCGCCGCTGAAGCGCCGATTATTTTGAGGGAGAAATAACAACAACAGTAGTAATTAACTACAATACCGATATTCTCTAAATTTTTAATTTGTGCCGTAACCGTAACCGGAGCTCTCCCTCCGCAAGTGCGGCGGGCGAAAGAGCGCCTTCCCCGCCCTCGGGTCCGCAGCCCCCGAGGCCGAGGCGGTTCGGCCGCGGGGCCCGCCGGGCGGCGGGGCAGAGGCGCGGGCGCGGCCGTGATGGCCGCCCGCGCGTTGAAGTTGACAAGTCGGCGGCGCCCCCCGCGGCCCGGTTGCTGCCGCGTCCGCTTTCCCGCCGCGCGTGCCGCACCGGGCAGCCGCGCCGCCGCCCGCCACCCGCCCCGCTCCGCTCCGCTCCGTCCCGCAGCGCTCCGCCGACATGGGCCGTGGGCCGCCCCGCTCGCCGTCTGCTGCTGTCCCTGCTCATCCTACCTGCCGCGGGGACAGCCGGACCGGGAGCCTCCTTAACGCTGGGGGAGCCGGAGACGGCAGAAGAGCTGATGGAGTACCGCGATCCTTGCAAAGCCGGTAGGGAAGCGGGCTGGCTGCAACTCCGGGAGAAAGTTTGGAAGCACGGCGGTGGTGACGGTATGTCCCTGCGGAAGCGCTCCTCGTGATCGCGGGCCGCCCGGCGGGCTGTTGCCAGTCTCACCTGGCGGCGGCGGGAGCCCTCCGTCCGGCCCGGAGCCGCCTCGGCATCCCGGTGCCCTCCCGACCCCGCGGACGCTCGGGCGGGCTCCCCCCCGCCGCTCCGCCCGCCGGTGCGGGAGCGTTCTCGTGTCCCAGCCTGCGCCCCGCTGTCCCCGTTGCCTGGAGTGCAGCCCCGGCTGGAGGCTATGCCTTGCCTTTTTTTTTTTTTTTTTTTAAATCGCCCTCGACTCCCACATCTCTTCGCTCCCCCACCTGTCCCCCTCCCTCCCGCGCGAGATCCCCTCTGCAAAGCCAGGGAAATGTGCGGCCGTGCTTTGCATTTCGGGGTTGCCCCCGTACTCCCCCCCCCGCCGCCCCCATTGGCTTTTTCTGTGCATTTTTGCAGCCTGTTGGCAGCTGTTCCAACTTGTCCCGAGCTCTGTCCGGCCCGAAGTTGCGGTGCGTGCCCTGGAGCGGCGCGTGAAGCGCGCGGGCTCTCCGGGGCTCCCCGGCGGCAGGGAGCTGGTGAGACCCGCCTCAGGCATAGCCCGGCCTCCCGGGTGATCCAGGTACTCTAGAGCTGCCTGCGAGTTGCCGCATCCTCTCCAGGAAGCCTCCAGCTGCTCCCTCCATCCCCTTGAAGTTTTTCGTTCCCCTGTTAAAAATGCACTCAGTTCTGTGCTGGTTGCAACCCTGTTTATCCATTTCATTTCTTCAAGAGCTGCCGTTGTCCCTAATGTTGAATTCCCTTAATTTAAAGGGAACGTGGACCCAGGTTTTCTCTCTGGAAAACTGAGAGGTACTCTTGTTGTGACTCTTGTAATTCTTTTTGGTTCCAGCTATCAGAGAATGTCATGGTCTCATGAATTGCTTCTCTGCTGGGAAATTGGCAACTGATACCTCGATTGTCATGTTCCATTTACAAATAACTTTGTGCACAGTCCTGTTTTTTTAGTATTGTAGGAGTTGAAAAAAAGCAGTTTCTTTTTGTGTGGTGTTCTTGGTCTTTTGGGTTAGGGTTTAGCCCCCCCAAATTTGCTTCTACCTGTTCCTTAGTGTCCCTTGGTGATAGCTTCCCTTGTTATCAGCTCTGTCCTGCCTGCTTTTGGGGGACTCGCAGCTGTATCTGCTCACATAGATGAGCTCTGTCAAGGTAATGTCTATCAGAGCCCCTCTGCCTGGTACAGCAAGTTTAACTGGCCTTGTATGTGGGCTGAGTGTGGTAGGTTTTCTTCCAAATTTCAGCTCAGTCCTCTCCACAGAATATTTTTTGTGCAAAACATTCCCTTGATCAGCAAGTCATCTGTCATTTGATATATGGTTTGGGCTGTACTGTATTTGTGTCTCCTTCTAAATGGTAATGAATTGACCTCTCTCTTTCCAGTGGAACTAGTTGTTGATGACACAGCTATGGTTTAGACTTAGAGAGCTACAGGTACAGTGCTTTGGCCTTCCTGTCTGAAAATGTTTCCTTGCTTTCTCCTCCCAGTTATAGCAGTGTCTCCAGTGTGCCTCACTTGCACTTGTGACTCTTGAGTGTTGCTGTCAGGTCAAATATGCGAAGGATGAGGAATGCTCTTTTAAGGACCACATAGAGAACATTTACTTTATTTGATTTCCCTACATCTGACAGGGAACCTGTGGCAGAAAAGGAAAAAAAAAATATTTTCCCAATCTTCCATCTACCTGCCTTTGCTGCAGGACCCTTTTTTTTTTCTTCTCCTGAAGTACCCCCCTCTCCCAAGCACTCTCCCTCTTGCTTCTGCATGCACACAGAGAAGACCCTGGACTGCCAATGACAGCCTCCCTTCATTGTACATCAACACCTCCTCTCATGGTGGGCAGAAAAACTTTGTGTGTTATTCCTGTTAATTCAGGCAGGATAAATGGCAGAAATGATCTTTATTTTCTGACTTCTCAGTGTTTGCTTCTCATGCTTTTCCAATGTCTTCTTTCCGATAGAAAGGGAGGGATGAACAACACCTGTGGAGGTCACACAGGTGGTTCCTTTTCTGGAACTCAGGACCAGGCTGGTGTTTCTGATGGTGTTGGCACACAGCTGTCTGTGGTGGGGGCTGCCAGGCAGCCTAGCCCAGCATTGCTTTGGCTTCCTTGTTGTCTGACCTGAGGCTCCAGCACTGTAGTTTGAGTCTGCCTTTCTCACCCAGTCTGTGTGCGTGCGGAGGTCACTGCTTTGCTGCAGCCTCTTGTACTGGTGAGCACTGGTGAGCACCGTTACCGGCTTTCTCAAGTTTCAGTCTTCTTTTCTGTGGAAGAAAGATACTGGTTCTTTCAGTCTGTCCTGACTGGCTGTGCTTCCAGGGTCTCTGATCCAGTTTCTCTCCATGTGGCTGCATCAACCTAAAGTGCAGAGCACTTAAGGACCAGGACACTCCTTACATGCCATGTACCTATCTCTGTGCACTGAATGGTTCCAGTTTTTAAAGTTAGCCCCAAGACAAACCAAACAAGACTTGTACCATGTGGACCTGTGTTAGACCCTGCTTTGCACTCGCAGCTTTTTTTCCTCTTCCAGTCCTAGACCATCAGTGGAGCTAAGCAGGTGTTCACTGCTGCAAACACCATCTCAAAGGGTTAGTTCAGCTAGGATTAATAAGTGAAGAGAT
Organism: Manacus vitellinus; assembly: GCF_001715985.3. Lineage (NCBI taxonomy): Eukaryota > Metazoa > Chordata > Aves > Passeriformes > Pipridae > Manacus > Manacus vitellinus. The sequence continues at coordinate 4,621,256 of NW_021939122.1, read as the reverse complement.
CTGTTTCTCCAAGTGAGGCAAGGTGAAGACACTGTTGGAGTTGTCCCTCCAAGAGGACCTGTCAGGGCTGTTGTCTAATGTCTGTTTGTGAAGTCTGTCACACTCTGTTCCTGATGAGCTATAACTGTGACAATTCTTCTTAACTTTCTTGGGCCTGAGTTCTTTCAGTCGTGGGACAGTTCGGTATCTGGAGAGAGGGCAGTGGTTGCAGACCTACTGTGAAAAGCTCAGGTGTCCAGTATGTCTTGTAAGGGAGAGTTTTTGATGGTCTGTGGAAACAGAGCTGGAACTACTAGAGTTGTGGTGATGTTTCCATCGCTGCTGTAGGCACAGGCTCCTGTGCATGGTCTTGTGGCTGCAGATTGAATGCAGGCTCTTAGCCCATTGTGAAGACAAAATGCTTACATGATTTCCAACGCTGTTAAAACTACAGTGCTTTACATTTTTATTTTTTTTTCCTGCGGGCTAATGGCTCTGACCCAGAGGCTGTGATGGATTTAGAACTGGCAGGTTATGACATGAAAGCTTGGCAGTTCCTCACCCCTGCAGCTCATGCCCTGACGTTGAGTGCAGACTGGCGATGGTTGATCTGCTAGACTGGGAGTGAAAAGCCTGGCACACGCTCCTCTCTGTTGCATTAGCAAAGGATGTAATAGTCTCCTGCAGCAAGGCAGGAGGGACAGCACAGGGCAGTAACCTAAATCACTGCAACCACTGAGGTACTGGTATCAACACATGCCCAGTTACCTGGGCTCAGCTGATGGGCCATCACTCCACTGCTGCTCAAGCTCTTAACTCCAGCCAACCAGGATTTTCTTTTCCTAATGTGGCTGCTTTCCTGCCTATTTATAGGGCAAAAAGAAAGGGTGAGATTCCTAAACAGCTGATCAAAGGGCATCTGAGACGGGGCTGCACTGTCAGGTTGAGTTGCCAGGGAAGGTGGCAGTGCTGACTCTGAGGTAGGTTTTGCTGAGTGTTGCAGCAGGTCACTGGAGCTTTTCAAAGGGAACGGTACAAAGGTTCTGCCCAGATCTGCTTTGTAATAGGTGGAAAAATGTCATAAGCCTGACATGTGCTTTGGATGGATCTGCTGCTTAGGGGATCCAATTAAGGACACTCTGCCCAGTGTGCAGGTCTGAGTGAGGCTGCATGACAGGCAGGCAGCAAGAGGAACTATGGATGCCTTCTAAACAAAACAAGCATGTCCTTCTGGGGCTCCTCAGGCAAACTGGAACCAAAGGAATTAAATAGGCTGTAATTTGTTCTGGTAGTTATTTTGGTGTGAGCTTATACAAACTTTAATTTGAGGTGAAAAGCAGAATCCCTGAGGTTCGAAGTGACCTCTGGGGATGATATCGTCCAAGTTATGTCAACAAGGGGAGGTGGGAGGTGTAAATAGGAAGGAGAGCTGGGCACTGAATAACTCGTCCTCTGGATGTATACAGGCTCGATGACCCCTTCCCTCCAGCTCAAACCTGCCATGAAGCTCTTTGCTACTTGCCAAATCAGCAGGGGTGGAGAAGAAATTGCAGTTTGGTCTCAGCATCTTGGTTCCTGGGTGCTTGGCTCCTACCATGGTACCTCCTGCCCTTTTTGAGCTGGAGGTGCAGTGTTGCTTTCCAAGACCTGACGTTTCCCTCAGTATCTCACCTTCCAGGGTCCATTGAGGGTGTTCTGTGTTGGAGTCCCATTTCTCTCTGCTCTGGGCAGTTTATTCTGGTGTGACATGTCCTGACTACAGGCTGACTGAGTCCGGACACAGGCCAACCCACATGTCTTGACTCCCAGGCCAAATGCAGTGTTTCTCTGTGCATGTCTTTGTGTTAGGAGACTGGCAGAGCTGCCTGCCCAGCCATATGCTCCTGAGGCACAGGCCAAAAGGGTCTTGGGCTCCTGCTGCTTGTGCGTGTCTCAAGAGCCCTTCAGGAGGGTTTGTGTTGCTGAGGAAAGCCAGACCAAGGAGGAGTTGCATATAGTTACAAATGAGCCTTGCAAGCAAGCTCAGCTTCTTTCCGTGAGACTTTGATCTCTTGATGGCTTTTGCTTGCAGTGCTCTGAGCGGGCAGAGCCTGACCTGGGGAGGCTACAAAACAGAGCAGGACTCTGGCAGGAAGATAGCACCTAGAAAGGGAGTTAGCCTCTAAGGATTTTGTGGAGTACTTAAGATGTGAGCTCAAAAGAGGAAGAACTGAGACAAGAGGTGTGAGGGGGCACCAACTGAGTAGCAGTCCCATATCTCCTGGTTTCTAGTTATTAGAGAAGCAGTTTGGCAATGATAGTACATCTTTTCCTGCAAGCCACTGCTCCTTCAAGTGTGGATACTGCTTGCCCAGTCACAAGGTGTTCCTGTGCATCCATGTTCCTGTTTGACCTGCTGATTTGATCCACCAGCTTCTAAATGCCCCATGCATTTAGAGGTCTCACACTGAGTCCCGTCCTGAGAGACGTAAACTGTGCTCCACTGACGTTCTTTTCCTCACAGCTCTTCCTCTGCACAGGCACAGTGGCTTTTGTTCTGGAGATAGCACATTTTCACTGGGGCTTGGTGCAGACATTTCTATGGGCAGCTGAGGAATTTGCTATTAGGAACTGAAAGCCTTGAGGGGGTAATCAAATGAGAAAGAGGAGAGAGGATCTGTAAAGTCGGGGTTGTTTGAATATTGCTTGGGTTTTGAGTGGGATGCAGATGCTGCTTTCCCTGTTGGAAGCACAAATCCATAATGTTAACAGGGCAACTTGAAAGCTCTTTGCAGGCTGCGCTATGGATCCAGCCCACTCGCCTCTTGACAAGGGCCTTCCTGCAATCTCTCAAATGGTCCTGTTTGGTTTAGCAATGTTGGGAGCACCAGCAGAGCATGTGCCAACCTGCTCTTTGCTTAGGAATCATAGAAGCCTGTGGAGAAATCTCATTTGCATCTTACAGATTTTCTATAAAGCTTTGAAGCCTCTGGGCTGACATGGAAAGCAGGAGTGCAGCTTTGGTTAAGATACAAATGCCTCTGGTGTGGGGTCTGAGTTGTAGATGGTGGTGGGAGCTATAGACTTACCCAAGGCCACTCACTCTGGTGGTGGCAGTGCTGGGAGCTGAATCCTGGTCTCCTGACATTAGAAGGCATGTGGCCTTCCAGAAAAGAAAGTTTTCTCTCTTTGCTACCAATGCTTACAGGAGTGCTTTGAAAGAAGAGTCTGGGACATGACTCAGTCTGTGGATTCCTTGTTTACTGAGCTGGTACAAACTTTTATAGAGGAAGGAGAAAGGTGTCACTGGCAATCATTCTCCTTACATTTTTTTCCTAGTACATTGCAGGAAGGGTTAAATACTCGAGGAGGAAGTTGAGTGAGCCTTTTTGGGTGGTCTGGGAAAGAACGAGAGACCAGACTGTTCAGTCTTTAATTTACCTGCTTTGGGGAGGTGACAGCAGTTACGGAACAGAAAACAGGTGGGTGAAAACTATTGGAGTCACACTTCAATGATGCAGCTGTTTGCCACTGGAGAGATATTTTGCAGTAAGGTAGTGCTGCAGCAGAAGCTTCCTCCTCAAAAGGAAGGTTTAAGGTGACTTTTACTATAATTCTAGCCAAGCATAAGCTAATGGCTGTGGCTTAAAGAAATAATAGCCACAGGCCCTTTTATTGCACCTGAGATTCCCAAGCAGAGAAGCCACTGGCCTGGGGAATTTGAGAGCAAAACCTTATAATCACTGGGACTTGAGATCTGAGTCTGAAGTCCTTCCAGTATTTATACGTCTTCTTGGGATCTGACTAAATCATGGTCGATTTTTGACACTTTTTGGGATGTATTGGATCTGCTTTATGTAATCCTCAGTGTTATACCTCACTTTGGGATTTAACAGTGGACAGAACAAGGGATGGGCAAATTTAGGACAGGGGACTTTTACTGTTTTGTTTAGTTTCCTTAAAAAAGAGTGGTAGGATGGGGACAGGGTTCTTGGAGTTGTCATGGATACTTCTCCAGAGCTTTTATTGAACTTTGTAGTCTGGGTGCAGTTCACAGGTGTCTGCCCTTGACCATAGCCTGCACAGGTTGGATCAATGAAGGTGGCTTATGTGGCTTATTCTTCAGCTGTTCTGTGGCATAAGATTAGTAAGTCACAGAGTCCCAGACAAAGTCACTTAGAAACTGTGCTGTAAGTCTTCCAGGACTCAAATGTCCACAAAGCCGAGGATTTTGGTTGGAGGCACTTTCTACTTGTGTAATTACATTATACCTTTGCAGTTGTGCTTGGAGCTTTTGTTGTCTTCCTGCCCTAACCTCCTGTGTAGTGTGCCTATACCTTGCTGGATGACTAACACAAGAAATAGGTACATTTTACTGGTAAGCAACCTCTTTCCTCCTGCTAAAACTGTGCCTGTGGGTGTCTCCCAGGTGAGTGGCTGCTGCCCCAGACTGGGGAAGAGCTGTGTGACTATAGATAACTATTGCAACGTGTTCGGGCTCACACATCAGTTGTTGGGAAATTGCCGGTGACATGTGCCTCATACACTGATACATTTTAGCCTGCTTTCTCTAATACTTTATTTTCCTTCTTTTTTTCCCTGTGGCCTTTGCTGCAGAGACCTTTGTGCTCTCTACCTGCTTCCCTCTGTGTTTCCTACCAATCCATTTCAGATGTTCCCCCATCTCCCTTTTGCTGGATCCCTCTCCAGACCCTGCCTGGAGGATTGCTCAGACCCTCCTCTGCTTTCTGCCTCAGGTGTTCTGCAGTGCTTTCTCCTCAGGCTGTGGGGTGCTCCACCTCCTCTCCTACCCCAGCAGTAACTCCCAGAGGTCAGTAGGTTCTTCTGTCCTTGCTCGCTCAGCAGCAGCCCTGTTGTGAATCTACCTGCTGTGCTTTATCAGCCAGTTCTGTGCAACACACTGTTTGCTGTAATAGATGGGCTGCTGTGCCCACCTCCCCTTCCCTTTGAGGAACAGGAGGGGAATGGTAGGGCTGGCTTATGTGACTCAGAGTCCAGAGCTGTCTGTGCTGAGGAGGTGATGCTGGGACTGGGGGGACACTGACCTGGCAGGGCAGTATGGTGTTTTGGAGACGGGCAACCTTGGAAGGAAAGAGGTACCTCTGACACTGAACAACCTGGTTTTCCTGCATCATGAGTATTGCAGCTATTAATCTGCAACAAAACTGCTTTCAACCAGCACTGTTTTCAGTACTGAGAAGAGACAGATGATTGAGCAGAAAGTGGCTGTTGTTTTGATTCAGCTATTAGGTCTTCTGGGTTTGGTTTTGTTTTTTTTTTTCTTCTTTGTTGTAGCTGAGCTTCCAGAAATGCTCATCTCCAAGGGCACCTGTACTTTGATGTTCAGACCCACTCTAGCACTTCCTGAACAGGAAGGTTCCCTGCCAATAGAAACTGCTTAAATGTGCAAGGAAGCCCTTGACTAAAGAACTTGCAATGATTGGTTGTTCTTTCTTGGCCAGTTTGTGTCAGCCTGGCTTGCAGTGGAGAGAAATCTCTAACTGCATGATGAGAAGGAAGCCCACAGGAAATACAAGGCATTGGTAAATCTTGGTTTCTCAAGCCTCTGGTTTGAGTGGTACAAATTGTCAGAGACCCACAGCTGCTGCTGGTCCATGAATCAGGTCAGCTTTAGATCCAAATGGAAATTTGCATCCTCTCAAGTCATTTTGTGTTCATGTAAATGTCAGCACTCAAGCAAAAAGCATCTGTGTAACTTCTCCATCCACAAACCCCAAAGCTGTTCACTGATCAAACCGTACCACAGTGTTAAAAGACAGAAGTTCAAGTCTGCTGAGTGCTTTCTCTTTTTGTGTTGAAAGCTGGTATTGGAGTACAGTTGAGTCCCTCAGTCTCTTAATTAGAAGAAGCTGGTTGATACAGTACTGGGTGCTGAGAACTACCTTTCTCCACTTTTCCTGTCATAGCTGTGGGTGTTCCCAGTCTCACACTCTTCATCAGCGTGACTCTGAACTTAAATAGCATTGCCTGCAAATAGCATTGCCTAGTCAGCAGTGCTTTCAGTTGCTCAGAACTTTGGCAAAATTGGCTGGGTTTTTTTTGGCATTTTGCATGCTGAATTTCAGGTGAGAATTTCAGAGAGCTGACTTTGAAGGAGAGAGATGTAATTACAAACTGTGCCCTGCTTCCCACTTACAGTGGCTGTACCTGGCAGAAGGGCTTGTCCCTGCTCCAGAGGCAGACATTTGCTGTGGAAGTGGAGGTCTGTCCACACTGCTGTGTATGTTGGCAGGATGCTGTGTGATGAAGGTGTTGGTTCAGTAAGGCATTGTTTTTGCTTTGAAATTCCTCAGATATAAAAATCCTTAAACTCACTAGGCTTGCAAATTCAAAACACGCTCTTATAGAAATGCCAGCATTAGATCTGCTTTGGAGCTTGTGATATAGTTCCTTGGGCAAATGATCTGACATGGAACTCTGACTCAAACCGCTACCCTATGCAATGAGTCTACCCTAAGACTACATCAAATATGAATAACAAAGGGGATTTCTGGCTGTATTATCCATGACTTTGTCACAGAAATTGGGTAGCAAACAAGGCAACCTCTGCAAGAGAAGCTTGTACAGCTGCATGGCAGAGGTGTTTGAGCTGTGCTGGAGTCAAGAGGCCTCAGACTGAGAAACATCCATTGGTAAATTGGACTGAGAAACATCCATTGGTAAATGATTCTTGCAGGCAGTGGGGGAACTTAATATAGTGACCTATGAGGTCAGTGGCCTTGAAAAAAGGATGGAAGTCTTGCACCTGTATTTCCTTCACTGACTACCTTGGACCTAAGTAGATCTATTCCTTGGGTCGCTTATTGTCAGTAGCTCAAACTAGGAGTGGGCCAGGGGAGTGATAAAGCAGCAAGAGCCTGTGCTTCCTTTATGGGGCCTGTCAGTAGGGCTCCAGTCAGAAGAAACTGCAGTTCAAAGCTGTATGCATCTGGCTTTGGATGTGTTGGATGCTCCAGAGGTCTAGTTCAGCCTTCTGTGATCATCAGAGCTTGTACCCTGCCAGATGCTTCTTTGTTCGTTTGTCTGCCTGTGTGTTCCCAACTAAGTTAAGGCACAGCTCTTTATAGGAGTGAGTTTTGAGAAGTTTTGGCCACTGAGCCCAGAGCTTTCTGAGTTATTTGCACATTGTGATTTCTGGTGCAGTCTGGTTTTTGTGTTTCTATTGCAGTTACTCACTTTAGAGACACACAGACTATTTTGTTTCATCCGTACTGGTACTGCTGACCTGGGCAAGCAGAGATGCTCTGGCTCTTGGGGCTGACCCTTTAAGGGTGTAGGGGTGGCCTACCGGTCTGGTTTTGCCCTGGAAGAGAAGCCTGTTATTTGCTGTGCTGTTGATGTTGAAGTGTGTTTTGCTCAGTGAGGCTCTGAGCTGCAGCTGGCCCCTGTATCAAGCTGCTGATGTGTCGTGCAGTTGACCGCTGCCTGGATTTAATCTCTAACCTTTGATTGTTCTTGAAAGCATGTTCTAGGGATTGCATTCCCACCCACACTGCTCCTGTGACCCCTTCCATTTCCTGGGTGTCTAAGTACAGAACAGAAAAGATTCATTAACCTGGTAAGTAACCTCTTTTTATGGGGGAAGTGATTTTCCGTCACGCTCTGTTAGATCCTATTGATTTCTGTTTTTCCCCTTGTTGGCCTCTTCTACCATATATTCTCCTCTTTGTCATGCTTCAGTAGGAAGGTGATATGTGATATTCTGGTTGTTTTTTTGGTCCTTTTTTTTTTTTGCTGTTTCCTGGGCAAAGAGCTGGTCTCCTAAGGCCATTGCTCAAGTGCCCAAGTCGCTGCCCTTTCTTGGAAAGCTTTGTTGTCAAGGCAAACTGCTGGTTGGTAATAGGATGTTGACATGAGGAGTAAAACCTCCTAGCTGCCCTCTTTTGTTTTGATGCTGAAAAGAGCATTTTCTCTCTTTTGCTCTCTTTGGCTATTGTACAATCCCTCATCTCCTGGCAGAGGTGTGACGTATTTGCCATGGGGTTTGCAAGCATGCATGAAATGGAGAGCCTCAAACCATCATGTGTGCCTGCTCTTTCTGTCCTCCTGGGTTGTGGCAGTGGCTGGATCCTCCTGCTTTTGTGGTGAAATAGAAGGACCTGCCAGGTTTGGGTTGTTCCACTGGCTTGTCATCATGGAGGTACATTACAGCAAGTGTGAGGGGGAAGAGGCATGTCCTTGGAGCTGAGTGGGAGAGCATGGGGTTGGCCCCTGTTTCAGCATTCAGTGCAAAATTCTCACAGGGAATGGGGAAAGTGTTTGCTTCCCAACCAGTTCCCCTCCTACTGTGCACATTTGTGTGTTTCTCCCACTGGACAGCCATCTCTGTGCTAATGCAGCCATGCAGAGATAAAATATTAGAAACCTAAATGCTAAATACATGCAGTCTCAGCAAGATACCTTATTTTTGAGAAGGTTATTGCTGTTTACTAATGTATTTGATTATTAGAGAGAGCCTTTCTATGATTCAAGGCAGATATTTCACTAGTTGGAGAAATAGTTTTTCTTCCAAAGTACACTTTCACCTGTTGTATTATTTTCCCAACTTGCATGTTTTTTACTAAACCCCTTTTCTGTATGTATAAATGTTCTTTGCTAATCCTGTGTTGAACTATTGCAATTGAATCATCAAAGGCTTAAAATCTAAGGGAGCACTGTTGTTTCTCTCAGACTTTTCTATTGTTACAAGAAGGTGTATTCTGAAGCAACAGCTGGCCTTTGCACTGCTTGTCCTAGTGGTGATCAGGTTCAGCTGATCAGAATGATGAGCTCTGCCCAAAGGAGAAACAGAGGTGGTTGTGGCAAGGGTTGTCATCTAGACTGTTCTAAAGGAAGATGCATGAAGAGCAGATCTGATTTATTTACAAATCCTAGGCTGCACTTTCCATAAAACAGACAATTAAACCCCAAGGGGTCTGTGAAGGGGTATGAGTTCTGTTTGCAGAGCAAGCAGACTGATCCACAGTGGTGCAGAGTGAAGAGCTGTACTCCCAGCTCTCAGCAAGACAGGCCCCTTGGTGCCAGGCTGTTTGAAGGCTTGCTTTGATGGTTCACTACATTATGTGAGAGAAGAGGGAAAAGCTAATGGGAAGGTTTTATAGGAAAAGAAAGTGGATACTTTGATGAGTTGGATACACTATAAAAATCCTGAAGACCTTGCTGGTTCATAGTCTTTGCTTTTAGTTGTGAGCAAATGTGAGGAAAAAAACACAACAAGCTCAAATGCAAGGTTAAAATGCATTTGATCGAGCATTTCAAGTTATTTTCCTCTTATTGCTTTCAAGGCTTTGAACTTTGAGTTTATATGTGGTGGTTGTGGTGGGTTTTTTGTGGGTTTTGTTTTGTTGGTTTTGTTTGGGTGTTTAGTTTCTTGTTTGTTTGTTGTGGTTTTGGGGGGTTTTTTTGTTTGTTTTTAAAGTTTCCTCATGTCCTTCATTAACCCCAGAGACTCCTGACATACCTTGAACAGGGGAATGGAAATCTGTACATATTAATGCAAGTTGGAGTAGAGATGTTGGAAGGTCTCATAGCAGAACTGGGAAGGCTGGTGATGTGCCACCAGAAGGTGGCACCATCAAAGGAGCAACTGGATGCAGGGCTGGCTAGGGGGACTGGGGGCTCTTTGAAAGTATGCTTTGGAATGGCATTTGCTGTCTGGTGTGAATGCAGGGCTGGATCTTAGCAACCTCTCCCTGCAGGACTGTTTTCAGAATGCCAAAGTGTCCTTCCAGTTAATGTGATTGTGTTCAGGGGCATGCAGGTCTTCCACTTCTTACAAGGGAAGTACATCTCCTCTGCTCCGTGGTGCTGCTGTGTGATACTGTCAGCTGCTGCTTCCTTTAGGGCTGGCATGAGGATGCCATTGTCCTCTGGAGAGAGAAACCCTGGAATGAACCATGTCCTGAAAGGGCTGGAGGTGAAGGATGGGGTTATGTTGCAGATGGTGCCTCTCCTCCCCTCGTTTTGCTGGTGTTGAGGCAGAGAGGATGATGAATACACAAGAAGTTCTGTGCATCCTGGAGCTCTTGTTACTCATTATCAAAAACTGCAGCTAACTCCGTTACACTGTCACAAGCCAGTCCTGGCGTTGTCTCCATCCCCCTGCCTTGCCCAGATTCTGCTAACATGCATGAATACAGAGTCCTGAAATTCAGGTTCATGGTTCCAAAGTTCATGGTCTTGAGAATAAACAAAAAACTATTGTGGTGGCTGAGAGCTGTGTACCCCATTAACCCAGAATCATGAATATTTATCGTTCTGGATTACAAAAGAACATAGAGACTATATTGTATTTCCTATAACTTTATTTCCATGGCATCTTTTCTTGGTGGATCACTTTAATGTAAGCTTTGCTTATTTAGTTGCACACTTTAAGCTGATTAACTTTTTACTAATAAAATGTGTTTTGCCTCCCTTTGTCCCAGCCACTGTTTGTTTGTACCTACACTCCTGTGACAAAGGGGTCGCAGAGAACTGCTTTAAGCTCCGGGTAAATCCCACTGCTGGAGGCTTTGGCCAAGCCGAATGTGTCTGGGCTGATTTCAGCCATGCATTTTCTCTCTCCCCCTCTTGCTGCTTGGAAGTTGGACCCTCAAGGCGAGGTCTTCTGAACACCTTTCCACTTTTGAAACCATTTGTGGTGCTCTGCAGTTGGCAGGTTCTTCTCTGAGCTGGGCCAAAATAAAACTGTAAGTGGGGGGAATTTGAGTTTTCCAACCATGAGGACTGGTCTGTGGCTCTGCATCTTCAGTAGTTTCCCAGATGGTAACTACATTATTTTTCCCTGCTTATAAAACTTACCCTGTCATTCAGTATTCAACATAGTGCATGTTTTACTGTGACATCTCTCTAAGAAAAGTATCATCCCAGAGAGTTGGTTACATCCTGCCTTTTTATTTAAGTCCCTTTATAAAAATTATCTTTTTCCACCAAAGGCAGTTCAGACCAGAATTTTAACGTTAGTTGGGAGCCAAAAGGTAAGGATAAGCACTCAGAAAATACTTGCTAAAGGCCTTTTATAAATCTATTCTTTTGTATCTGGAGCTTTGCTAAAGCTAAAATGATCCCTTAGAAATATACTGTTGATACTTAAGAATGACTGATCTGCCTCGAAACAAACTCAATAACTTATATCCATTGGGTAGCAGTAAATGCCTAAGGAGATGTAGAAAAGCAGGGTAAAATGGAGTGGTACATCCAAAAAGTCTCACTGACTGCAGTAGACTCCACAATCCCCAGTCCAGAGATGGCTCATTGTCTTTAGTGATCTTGGTTAGCTTTGTCTTCCATCTGCTTGCTTTTTGAACCTGTGTAAGCTTTTAGCATCTGTAGCCTACCAGGATGAGAAGTGCCAGAGCTTAACTGCAGCATCCCTTTGCTCTTTCCTTATTCACTTGTGAGTCAGTGCATGTGGTGTCTCAGAGGTTTCCTTAGTGTTGCCTACCCATTTCCACTCTTGTTTCTTTTTATACCAAAGCTTCCCACGTGTTGTCTTTTGTCTTGGGGAGATTCAGAGGACCTCAGCTGTTTTTAATAGCAGAAAATGCTCATCCTTTACTATTGCAGGAAAATCTTTCTTTAAGAACTCTGAGATCACACTGGCTGTGGAAAAGGAGGGTAAAGACTGGGTGCAGTAGCAGGCAGCCATGCTCCATGCCTTGTAGCAATTGCTTAGAAATTGTAGAAATCTTCCCTGCAGCAGATCATATGACCTTATAACTGGCTTTCAGCTGGTTTGGAATTCTTCTTAGGAGATGGGGGTGGCTCAGGAAGAGCAGCTTCAAAGAGCAATTGATAGGAGCACTTCCTAGCTCATGAAAGTTCACAACCTGTCCTCATTCGGATGGCACCTGGCAAGCATGCAGTGGCAGAGCACCTCCTTCAGCTACCTGGTACTCAGTATTCTCTGCTAACGGCAGAAGCATGTGTGTTTAGTGTAGTGCATTGGTTTTTTCTCTTCAGGGGAATGTTTTGGGTTTTATTTATTGTTCCAAATTCATGAAGTTCCTTGGGTTTTCTTCCTCAAAGTTCCCCAATGGCTGCTTGCCTTCTGTTTAGGACTAGTGGAGCAGATGAAGTTTCAAATGAGTCATGATTGATTTTCAGCATCTAGTGTGTGGATGTAAAAGGGTGTACTAGCAACAAGCCCAGAGAAATATGTTGATGTGTTCCCCCTTTCCCTTACTCTCTGACCCATTGTACCATCACCTGTCACAGAACTTGTAACCTTTCCTGTGTAGTTGGACCTGGTGAGAAGAGAAAACCAAGCTTAGCATGTGAAGGCATCACCAGTCATGAAAATAATGATTCCCCATCTGATGACACCCAGTTCCCATGTGACAGCTATGCCATGTCCTGCAGCAGGAACACCTTTGATGTGAAAGGACACTGTGAACCATACTTACCCTGCCTAACCAGCATGTTAGTTGCTTTGTTTGAGGAATGTGTATATTGGAAACTGAGTTATGTTTTCTGGACTACCTTAAATACTACTTTTCTAAACATCCTCAGACTTCTAGATCCTGGTAATACCCCTTTTTACCAGTGGATTTGACTATTTTCAGCTGGTCAGTGTCTGGTGGTGAGGGAGCTCTGTCCTCTCTTGCAGGTGCACGAAGAGTCAATGAAGGTTTGCTCCCCACTCTACTGCAGGTCTGTGCAAAATCTGGAGGGGAATCAGAAGAGTACAGCTTGAAGACCTCCATGTTAGGCCATGCTGTTTTATGGTGGTTTTTAATCTTGTGCAAGGTGTGTACCATGCAGGGGAGCACTGGCATTTGATGGGTGTCAATGAGGCTGCAGAGGGATAACTGACAGGAGGGGGAGCAGATCTGCTGCTGCTGGCTTGTTATGATAGCTGAATAGGTGGAAATGCTTTTTTAATGGGGCAGCCCTTCTGGAAAATGTCTGCATTTTGCTTTCCACTGATCCAGAGCTGGCTCTGAGCAGGTGAACCAGAGGCAAATCTCTTTGCTCATCCTTTCTGCTAATGGTGGGAGGGAAAGGGGTTTGCTATTGTTCCCTCAGGCTCCCCTGCTGAGCTAATCCCCTGTCCATGGCATCTTCTGGAGGAGCAGGAGAGATTGAAAACCAGCACCCACTGAAGCAAAGGCCTGAGCAATGAGTCCTCTTTCTAACCCAGCACAAGCGTCCTGCAGTGAACGAGCCACTTTCTATTTTCATGCCTTCCTTTTTTTGCAGCGGGGCTGGTGACCCTGGCTCCTGCTAATGCCCTGAGTTGCTCATGGTAAGGCCTGGCCTAAGGCTGTGGAAAAGGAACTAGTTTCTAGTTTGCAGTTCTTTGGGCTGGAGTTTTCTCTGACACTGGTCTGCCATTGGTGGCTGCGAAGTGTTTTTAGAGCCTCAGCCAAAAAAGGGCTTCACTGTCTCAGAGCAAGGCTAACACAGGGAGACCTTACTGGCACTGTTAAATCCTGGCAACTGCCTTAAAGCAGCTCTGTCCCCTCTTTTTTTGCTCCCTGCTGTTGTCAAACTGCAATCTCCCCCTTCAAAGGCAGGCACGCTCCTGACACAAGACTGTTTGCTATCCAGAGGGCATAAACAGCTTGTCAGAGGAAGAAGCTGTCTTCATTCCCTGTGTAAAGACTTTTTATTACGGCCAAGAAATGTCAAAATTGAGGTTTACTTTTATACCTTCAATCCAACCCTGCTTACGTGTTGTGATAGTCGATAATTACATTATTGTGTGACTGCTTCAGGAGTAGATCCAGCAGAGTGGCAGGGACTGATGATGACAGGGATCTTTTCTCTTCTCTTGCAGAGCCAGGGAGGTGCACACTGAGCAAGTGTGAAAAAAACTCCTTGTTACCTTTGTGCTTTTCTGGGTGTTTGACATATGGATCACTTGCAAAAGTGCCAAGTACTTGCTGCTGCAAAGTGGGGAGCAGAGCTCTGACACAGACCAGACTAATGCACAGGGTGCAGCTGAGGTGTTTCAGAGAGGGATGGCCAGCAGAACCATTTATGGTGTATATTTATATATTTACAAAGTTAATATTTATAGTGTAATTTTGTGAATGTTTGTGAAGGCCTGGGATGAGTATCTCTGACTGATGCTTTGTTTTTGGGACAAAGCTGGAAAGGGAGGGGTGGGCATACTCAAATAGAAGTCCATCCACTGCCTCAGAAGGGCTGCTTCTGCTCTCTGAGCCAGCCACGTCCACTGATGCTGCAGTCATGACCACTTTATTCTGGCTTAAAGCTGGGCTGCTGCTGAGGAAGACAGTCTTTCTGTCTTCCATCTTCCTTCTCCCAGTATCAGTGAGCCGTGGGAAATGAGCATAGAGGGACTGATCTGGTTGGGAACAAACTGGTTTTTACTAAGAACCGAGTCTTTTTTTACTGTGTTGCTTTCCAGTCATGTGAAGGCTTGTGGTAGCACAGGAGAGACCATAGGAACAAGTGATTGGAAAGGAAGAAGAGAAGCAGAGCTAAACCCAGCTGCCTCTGGGAGTATAATCAACAATTCTGCAAGGTGCATACCATCTACAGTGAGATGATATTTCTGTTATGCATGTGCTTGTCTCATCCTGCTTGCTTGTCTGGACAGTTGTCTGTAGTTAGTCTTCCCTGAGAGACCCTCTAGTTTCCATGAAGTTGTAGGAGATTTCACGTATTGACAATCAAATGTGACTGGAAAGCACTGAGTCAGCAGTTTATGGAGGTGTGAAAGGTAAACTGTATTTACATATGCATGAAACATGAGCCTTATTGAATATCATCTTCTGCTGGATGCCTGAGGGAATGGAGCTCAGACTGGTCTCTCTCCCTGACCTTCCCTGGAAGATGAAGGTTTAACAATGCCTCCTTCAAATTACTGAACACTATGTTTTTTTGCTGGCTCTTCACATATTCTGTGATGTGATACAGTGCTGAATGCTGTGAAGGGTCTTTAAATGGCAAACAGCTTCCACCTGACATCCTCCTATCTTAAGAGCATTTGATTCCAGTCTGGACCTGGATCTACTAGCAATTATATTTTGTATGAATTCCACCATCTTGCCTTTGGAGATGGCAGTGTGTTGATTTTTCTTCTATACCCAATCTCCAGTGCACTGATTTCTGTTCATGAGAAGACTTGTATGTTCTCCTGTTATATCCCCAAAAGCAAAGAAGACTGTGATGGAGAGCCTTGATACATTCCTAGTGCTTTCTGAGGGCAGCCTTCCATTGCTGTAGCCTCACACTTGCATGTGCTCCAGGCTTCCTGCAGAGTTCAGGGCATGAAATAACATCTGAAATTTGGACCCACGGGAAGAGGCTGAACTGGAGAGGACCCTGCACTAATGGTGGAGGAAGCAGAGGTGGCTGCTGTCAGCATGCTGAATTGCACAGCATTTCCATTCATTCCAGCTGTTTAACGGGATTACATGAAGAGTGGCTTCTGCCTGCAGACATTTAGTGCCTATGGAAATCTGCAGCTGTCTGAGTCGGTTATGTGTAAATCCAATGTCTCCCCTTTATGCACAGGAATTTATGAATGACGGAAACCGTGTGAATCAATTGCATGAGTAATTTTTCATGTGCTTCACCCGATGTCAGATTTGAGGGAGATTTTTAGTTAACTGTGTCTCTGGTCCCTGACAACTTCCCCAAAGAGGGAGGAGATGCTGCGGGATGGCCACTAGGTGTAGGAGTAGGATAGCTTTGGTGAGTGTGGATCCCCTTGCCTTGGGCAGGGGGAGACAGCCCCGTGTGCAAGACAATGTGGAACTGAATGCTCTCATCTTTCAGAGATGAGATCTTTCTTGGTCCTACTGCTCTTTCTGTAGTATGCCTGTCTTGTGAAGTGGCAAGGAGTAGAAACCCTTCTACCTCAAGAGAGGGAAGGGAACCTCAGCACCCTGGTGCTGGGCAGCAGCAGATGGTCTAATGGTGGAGCATGGGATGGGGAGCTGGGACATCCAGCTCTATCCTGGATTCTGTGACCAAAAATAAATTGCTTCACTTCTTCAGAACAGGCTGAGGACCATATCTTTGGATGACTCTTTGGGACACCTTTCTGGTGCCTGCTCCAGCAAGCTCTGTCTGAAGAGATGAGGTGGGTTTTACTGTGCAAGGCTGGTTCCAGTAGGCACAAACTCTGCACTGCACTTCCCTGGGGTGCAGGGAAGCCATTGTTGACAAGGAAAATAGTGGCATCTGTGTACTTTCCCTTCGAATTTTTAAATCCTTCTAATAGCCTCCCCTGCATTTCCAAATAGAGATATTTATTGTCTGCTTCCCTGACTAGATCTACCTCTTGGAGTGAAGGCCTTACTGACAGTCCTCCGATCTACAAACCATTAATTTGGATGTGGTCCAGCTCTGATATGGCAAGTGACCTGTTGCCAGGCTGGAGCTAAGCAGGAAGCCACTGTGGGTACTTTAAAAGTGAGATTTTAACTTCAGGTGGCACAGCAAAATGTGGAGACATGAAATTATAGCTTATATGGAGCCACAGAGCTTCATTTATACTTTGAGGAGTTCCAGCAGTTACAGCCTGGTGGCTGATGGAAATATCTGGATAAGGGCTGAGCAAAAAGCATGGCTGTCCTATGAGTAAGTAACTTTTCTGTAACAAGGAGCAGGAGGTGGTTGTACTGCCTGGCCTGATAAAAGGGTGATGAAACACAGCAACAGATTGCCCAGGGAGCTGGTAGATGCCTCATCCCTGGAAGCATTCAAGGTCAGGTTGGACAGAGCTCTGAACAACCTGATCTAGTTGAAAATATCCCTGTTCATTGCAGGGGGGAGATGGCCTTTAAAAGTTCCTTCCAACTCAAACCATTCTGTGATTCTATGATCTCCATGTGTTAAGGTGTTCATTACAGGTGTTTTCCAAAGTCTGCCCATTGTGGTCCATAAAGTGCTGCAGTGGCATGATCCCAGGAGGAGGCAGCATTTGGACCAGTCAGCAGCATCCAGCTGCAGAAGGGATTGGGGAAGCCCAGGCAGACTTGGGAACAAAGGAGCTGTTGCTCCAAGATGAAACTTTTCTCTGTGAAAGTCAGACAATCTCCCTATTTATTTGCAAGTGGCATTTGGTCACAGCCCTTTGGCAACATATGGAAACTGTTTAAATTAACTGTATGAGCCGTACGTGAAACAGATGCATATTCTTGAGCAGGCTTTTATCGTTGATGTTTGAGCGAGTGGAGGGTGCAGCTGGCTCACTTGGGAAGTGGGAGCATGTCCTCACCCAGATGTATTTAAGTGCTTGAAGCGAAACAGGCAACCAGCACGTTAAAGGATGTATCGATAAAGACCAACTTCTCATGTGCACCTACTACATAAATAAGAGGAATGGAGGTAATGACACTTAACTTCTCACTGCTTTCCTGGCTGCTCACTGCTGGTGCAGGATGAGTCGTGTCAAAAGAAGACTGGGTCTGTGACTTTCATGCCGGTGTCTTTCATGTGTATGCTGGCATATCGACATCCTACTTTTACGCTCTGAGGTGTGATCAGAGCACGATTCTGCACAATTCTGAGAAATCTTAGTAAACAGAGCATAATGAGATCTTGTTGAAGAGAACTGTGATTACTGTGACTTTTGGGTGTGAATCTTGAGAGGAATGTTGTATGGGGAGAAATTGTACCCAAAACTGATGCTTCTATAACGACCTGTGACAGACTCTGAAGTTTGAAGCCCTAGAGCTCTGTACACTGGGAGGATTGTGTTGCTAGATAGTCACTGTAGTGTATGTGGCTGGGACAATAAAAAATGGCCTTGAATATTGAGAACATTGACTTTATACATGCCAACTGCAATGGAATAGACCAGGGTAGGAGTCACTGAGAATGCAGTGATCATTGATGTTTGGGTGACTGAATTTAGCTGATGTGGGACAGTAACACTGAAAGTCAAGAACGGAACATTTATGGCAGTGGTATTCAGAAAAGGATGAGGAAGCAGTGAAGGCAGAGTGTTGGGAGCAGGTAGGGCTGGCAGGAAAAGAAGAGGTTTTAGGACATCAGAAAGAACTACCTGAAGGAATCACAGAATGTGCTGGGTTGGAAGGGACCCACAAGAATCATTGAGTCCAATGCTTAGCCCTGCACAGGACCATCCCCAAAAGTCACACCATGGCAGAACACAAATCTCTCCTATGAGGGCAGCAGTGTGATTTTGTGTGCTGCACAGGGATGTCTGCACAGAGCAGTATTCAGGGAGGGGTGTGCTGCTGCTGGACTTGTAATCTCACCATTGTGAAGCAGACTTGAAGAGTGCTGGCTGGAGCAGGCAGGCTGGCTTGATCCTCTGCCATGTGTCTAGCAGTGCAAATCCAGAGAGGTATTTGAACAGGCTGCTGGCAAGCCTTGTGAGCCATAGAAGGGGAAGCAAGAGGTCCTGTTTAGTCTTTATAAATGTTGAGACAATCGCTTTTTTCAGGTTTTCTTATAGGACTTTAAAACAGACAGGGAATTACCAGAGGGGCATGTGGTGTTTTAGGGGCTCCGGAACCAAGTGTCTCTTTGAACCAAGTGTCCTTTCAGCAGCCTGTGCTCTGGGCTGTGTTGTGCTGAGCTACCAGCACAGTACCCATCTAGGGCATCACTGTATCTTGCAAGACTGTCCCCTTCTGAGAAAGCCACCTCTTTGAATTACATGACAGTAGAGAGCAGGTTTCAGTGACTGAGGTAAGTTACTTGGTAAATGCCTGTTTCTGGGCAAGACGGTGATCTGGGGAGTTTCCCTGAGGTGCATATACAGATGTGAGTGCCCTTGCTAAGACACTGATGGGCTGAGCCCTTCTCAGGCTTGAGGACAGCAGCAGCCACCTGGTGAGCACAAACAGCCCTTGCGTGGCAGGGATTCCCATCGCTGTAGCATCAAAGGCTTCAGATGTAACACCAGTGCATTTTCAAACTGAAAAGTGAACCAAACAGCTGTTTCTGATGACAAATACTGGTACTTTGGCTTATGGATGAACCTGTGTGAAACATATCTTGAGATTTGTTTTGACCTCTCCTTAATTTCTTCTTTGTTTGTTTGTTTGTTTTGTTTTACTTGTTTCAGTCATATGTTTCTTTGCTGATAGTGAGACTCACCTGGAAGCATCCTTGTCGCAGGTGTTACTCTAGCAATGTTTTATGTACTGCAGGGGGTGGAGCACTTCATTTTGCAAGGTTATTTTTAACTCCTAAATATTTGTGGTGAGGCCAATCTAAGATGGTGGCTGGATTCTTTGCAAAGAAGGGCTGTGCTTCGCTAGCAGGGTGAGTGATTTCCACTTCTCCTGCTCTAGGTGCCTCTGTAATTTTCCATGTGTAGTATCTCCCTCTGCAGTGTTTGTAAAGTTTGGTTTTTATAAAGAAGAGGGAGAAAGGAGATAAAATCTGATGGTCTCCTTTTGTTTTGTTTTTGGTTGTTGGTTTGGTTTGGTTTTGGGTTTTTTTTTGTTGGGAGGGGAAAAATACATTTTTGTATTTTACCCCTTATTAACATAACATGAATGCCATGTTTCAAACTGTATCACAGCTCAGCATTTGCCTGGGACAGTTCTCTCCAAATCTGGAATTGCCTACTGCTTTGCTGTGTTATGCTGTGAGATGCACTCACCCATTTCTTCTGCTATCAGTCACCTCTTGCTTTTCCTTGATGCTGTGATTTTGCAGCTTGTGAGGGTCCCAGTCCTGTGGGTTGCTGAACCCCTCATTCCCTGGAGTGAGCTGTGGTCCTTGCTGGTTTGCAGAGCAGGAATGTGGCATTTGCCTTGCTCCTGATATCTCATGCAAAGATGGCTTTTTTCGTTTGTTCTGCTGGGACACCTGTGCCTGGATTGAGACATGAATTCCACTGTAAGCTGGGGGTGCCTTTGGTTACATCCCATGCCCCCACCATGCTGTCAGTGCTGCAGCCACTCTGGCTACTAATCTCATTCTCATCTCTTCATTGTTGTGTTTTTGGCAATCCAAATTCCCCACCCAGGCCTGAGAATTTAACATCAGCACATTTGCATGACTGATCGGATTTGTCTCGCTTCTATGACGACATTGTTTCTATGGAAAATTAATGGATTCTCACGTTGTATTTTTAATGGCTGAAACCACCTCTCTGCCCACCCTCCCATACCCGAGCTTTCAGAGGGGAAGTCTGTAAACAGCTCAAATTAGCTATCCTCCATAAATAACTCCCATTTTTTTCCTGCCTGCTGTCCATTTCTTTTTTCTCTTCTAACAGTGCTGCAACACTCCTCTCCTGGTGTTGGTGGAAGAAGAACAATGAGTAAAATGAGCCTATGTTTGCTTTCCTTGTCTGGCCCTTGAATAGATGTGATCTATCATGAACTCTCCCCTTTCATCCAGGACCATGTGGTTTTAAATTGTCAGCCTGCCTTAAAGTTTACTCCAAGCAGGCCTGGGTTGCTGTCTTCCTTTTTTGAGGATGCAGCTCAGTTAATGGCTCTGCTTCTTGTTCATTTTTGCCATGAGCCAATTTCTTCTGTGGGTGGGCAGGTGGCAGTGAATCTGCTGCCTATTTGGAGTCACCCATTCCTCTACTTCAGTGCTTGGGGTGAGAACAGTGAAGTTTTGAAACCTAGTGTGTCTGTCCACCTGAAGGAAAAGCATCTCTCCCCAAATGATGCAATTAAATAAGCAGTAATGGTTCACTTTGCATTGTTAGCATGGCCAGTGAAACATCCCGAGTGGGGGGACAGGGCTTAGCCACCGAACCGTTCCACAGGAAGTTAGAGTTAGAACAGTTTTAGTCTTAAATTTTCTTCTGTCATCTCTAAGGTTATATTTCTCAGCTTACTTTTGAGGAATAAATCCAGGGCAAGTCCCATGGTATGGGAATTACCTGAGGAGGAGGTCTGACCTGGATGTCTCCTCTCAGAAGACTGAAGCTGGTGACCATAAAGCTCACAAAGTCTTATGGGACAGCTGCTGAAGGGTGTGCAATATTTTAGGTCAAGGTCTTCTAATTCATGGTATCAAAATCAGTAGTGTTGAACAAGAACCTGAATGCCTGAGACAGTTCCTGTGCCTGTCCTTCAGTTGATGATGGGGTAAGAAGGTGATCCCTAACCACCCTCATCCTTAAATGGTTGACTGCTGAAAATCAGGGCCTGGCTTCCCCACAAAGCAAAGGGGAAGGTCTTTTGAAAAGAACTTGTTCCATTGCTGCACTGCTGGTTTCCCTTATTTTCCTGCCTATCCCAGTCTTGGCCTGTGCACTGTGGGTGTGCTTCCTGCTAAAGATCCTGCTTTCAGCCCCACAAGCCCAAGGTGGGGTGCTGTCTCTTGCTGAGAGTAGGTGAAGTTATTTGGGACCTCAACTGAGCTTTGTATTCCTACCTTCTGGTTTTAGGCCCAGGTACCTGGAGTACCAAACCAGCCTGGTATCTCAGCCTGGAGGTGGTGTTTGCCAGTGGAATAGGCTTTACCTTAATGTTTTGGTAATTGAGATGCACTACTACAAATGGCAGGCAGGAAACTATAGAAAAGTGACTGCTTAGTTATTTAGGACAAAAACATTTTCAGTTTTTTAAGCAAAAATGATGAAAGTAGAGAAACTAAGTGGTTGCTTTGAATTTTCATGGTGGGGGGAAGAAAGGGGGGCAAGAGAGAATCTGCTCTGTGCTGGCAGAGACTGGGCTGAAGCAATGGACTGTGCAAAGTGTTACTTTCTGGATGCGATTGTTGCTCAGGGCTTTGGATTATATTAGCGTGGAAAAAATGCCTCCAAGGGAAGGGGTACAAATCACAGCTGGGCCAATAGGGAGGGAAAGAGGACTATAAAACAGGAAATCAATTTAATACTCAGTGGGTGTTTGCATCGTGCTCACCCTTCCTTCAAATTGCCAAAGGAAAGATTAATTAAAGTTATATTGAGCAGCAAAAATGATGGAGGGGGTGAGATGGGGCTTGTGTGGTTCAGCTTTCTCCATAATTAATTGACAAAGGCATTCTTGGATTTCATTACCCAGAACCTTGCTGTCTCCTGCTCTTAAAGGGCAGCTGAAGCAATGCTGGATTTCTAAGTCAGCATTGCTGCCTTGCAGGTTGAGCTAACTAGGGTCACTTCATAGGCACTTGGGGAAGAGGCTTCCTCTGTCAGATGGTGCCACTCTGCTATTTATGGGTCCTATCATTTCAGATCAGACACAAAATACTTTCATCTGCTTATGGTTTTGTTTCCTGTTTCCCACTTCTGTTAAGGTTGAGAGCTGTATGCACTGCAAGGTGGAGGTGTTGGTGAGGGTGCTGGTGCCTAGGTCTCTTCTCTGCCTGCTGCCTTTATTTAATCAGAGTAACTTTTGAGCAGGATGTGATAGAAGCTGTTGGAGGCCAGGGCTTGTCTGGGCCGCTTGCTAACTGTCAAAAAGGGAGAGAATTGTACGTGGCTTCACTTTCCCTGTATCGTGATCCAGCTGCCATCTGTGTCCTTTCTGTACTTTTCGTGAAAAGCTGCACCTGATCAGTGCTATCTTTGTGAGAGGCTTTTCCTGCTTGCATCAGCTGCTTTGCTGGGCTGTTGTGTAGTACTTTCCCTCTCTGGGTTAGACTTTGGAGACAGCAGGGATTTGTCTTTGTGATGGAGTTTCAGAAGCCAAGTCCCATAAGCTGAGATGCAGCGCAACCTGCCAGGGTCTACCTATCTGTGACTTCTTCCCAAAATTTCCCTTGAAGACCTTTATTTGGTTTGATGCTGGAGCTTCCCTTAAACCTGGCTGAATATGAAGCTTTCTGTTCTTGTCCTTCTGAAAAGGAGCTGTGGCAGTCCTCTCTGATGCTGTTGAAATAAGCAGGGCAAGAGGAATTCTCTACATACTGTACTATCACAAGAGAAAGGTTTTGCTGTCTGCTCAGTGGTCCAAGGTCTGGCAGTCCTGGAAGTTTGTTTCCTCTGTTGATTTCCATAATAGATGGCTGAATATGCTCACTAGGCAGGACGGGGACATGTAGAACAGGCTGAAGTTTTGGATTAACTGGATGCAGCAGTTCCAGTCTTTATTGGCAGTGTGAGCACCATTGCCATGCCCAACTTCTGTTTGTCATTCGCTGTTGCTCTGATGGCTTGATAGCACCTGGCTGTGGGATACTGCAGAAAACAACCTTTTTGTCTAAAAAATATGTCTCTTGATGCAAGGCCAGTACTAGGTGTTCCTACAATCAGTTGTAATCCATTGGAACAAGAAGGAGAGAAAGTGATTGCAACTTAGTGCAAATGGTGGTTTGACACTTCTTAAACCAGCTAGGACAGAAGAAACAACAGCTGAGTTGGTTAAATCACATGAAGTTTGCAAATCAAGAGTTCATGTTTTGGTTTGGTTTCAGCAAGGGCATCTTGCCAGCTGACTTAAAGAGAGATACCATGTCTATTCCGATTCACTGTTGGCTTTTCCTCTGCGTGGCTCTGAACTTTGTGTAACTTGGAGAACAAACAGACTTATGAACACTAACCCTCTTTAAAAGCAATTTCCCAGTAGTCTCTTCTACAAGCTAGGAAGGTATCAGCTCATGTGTGTAGGTAGCTAAAGACACAGTATATGTGTTTACTCATCATCCCTGGATGCTCTAAAGAGTGATTGTGGCTTCACAGTCCACTAGCGAAGTGCAGTAAAAGAGTTGTTTTTTCTAGCCTACCTTATGTGCAGACTGTTTCCTCAAACACTAAGCAATTGCAAATGGAGAGAAGTCCATGCAAGAATGAGATGATGGGAGGGGATGGTGAATTCACCACCTGGCCGTGGTGAATTGGACAGGAATCAGGAAGGATACCTGTGTCCTTCAGGCAGCAGGAAGGGGCCAAGGTTGCCCGGTCAGGGCAGCTGAGTGAGTTGCAGAGTTTGGTTTCACTTGCAGAGGAGTGAGGTCTCCAAGTGAATTTAACTGCCTGTGGGATGTCTTTGTGGATGTCTATCTGTCTTGAGGGGTAGAGATCAAGCTACATGAATTTGTGTGTCCATGATAGCTTCTTCCTAAAGTCTGTTTTCTGCTTACATGTAGAATGTGGCCAAGAGGCTCTGTGCAGACTGCATACTGCTTTCAGGGAGAAAAATTCAGAGATGCACAACCAGATCCCTATCTCATCTCAGCATTGCCATGGAACATACACTGTCACCTAGAGCAGAAAAGAGAGAGCAAAAGTATTATGAAGCTCACACACCTCAATTTACTTCCCATGGAAGCAGGAGGGGTTAAACCAGTCCCTTGGGTTTTAGCACACCACATTACGGGGGAGCAGCTTCCTTAAACCTCTAAGGTGGTCTGAAGTATTGGGCAGCAGACATCCATCCCCTTGCAGCGCTCTCTTATGAAGGTGCAGGTGTTTAACCATTTCAGAACCCATAGAGGGAGCTGCTTTGCTGCCTGTGGCATGGATTTCCAGGACTGTTTGTTTACATATGCCCTCCTGCATTGCTCATCCTACCAGGAATGGGTTCATAGATCATCGGACTGAAGGACTGCCACGTCAAAGTGGAAAAGATGAAGACCTTGAGTGAGGAAGTAACCAGCAGCAGGAGAGTTATGAATTTTCAAATGAAAATATCTTTCTCCTAACCTAATTATGGCAAGCATTATTGCTCGGTTTCTGGTTAAAATAACATGGTATTCAGCCCAGGAAGGCCTACACATTGTGTAGGCTCATGTGTATGTTTACAGTTTTGGACAAACTCAAGCCCAAAGCATTTCTTCGTTCCTGCATTGTCACCTTCCAGGAAAGGAAATGCGTTGAACATGAATCAGAATTTCTGGCCTAATTCAGTCTCCTGCAGATCACTTCCCAAGGAAGGGTGCTGTGGGAGCACTACACATGATAATTTAGGGAGTTTAGGTTTCTGCAGAAGTCTAAACAGGTATTTGAACTCTAATTCCCAAGAAATTTTGATGTTTTTAAGTATTTGTTGTCATTTAGAAGTAGACCATCTTCATAGACATTCCTACACAAACTGAGACTAATTTCTGAAGCAAAATGTGCTCCCTGGACAGGGGAACTTCCCACTGAAAACTGAATCACCAAGTCCCTATTGCCAGGTATCCCCACTGATGCCAGACACCAGCTCTAGTTTGAAACACCCTTGCTGACTGGAGGGGTTTGCTGCCAGAGCTTCAAGGCAGCTTATCCCCAAAGCTGTCCAGTGGGAAACTTCTGATCATTCCTACTGAGGGGAAACCAACTGATTCGGATAAAAAGGAAATGGCTGAATGTGGCAGTCCTGATGCTTTTCTTTCACTTATTGCTACCACTTGTTTCCCATCTTCCTTTGGCTTGAGCATGCAGTGCTCAGGACTTGGCTCTATTTCCAAAGTGTTGGTCTGGGCTTTTTTCTCTCTCTTCTTGCACTGGTTTCTGACTTATTTTGAGGCTTTGTTTTCCCCTCTGACATAGTTGTTACTTTCCCTTGGGGAATGTGTTGAATTTTTTTCGTTAAGGTATAAATCTTAGCATACTTCAGAACACTGTTCTGCTGGTTTCTGTGCCAGCAGGCAGTTCAGCAACAGACCTGTCTTCCTGGGAGGAAAGAAATATGGAGGTTCTGGGAACTTTGATCTGTTGATTTATTTTCTTATTGTTCAACTGCAGAGTGTGGCCAGCCCTGAAAATTAAATCACACAGCACTCAGACCTGTCTGGTTGGGAAGCATCAGAAAATAGTAAAAAATAACCTGGTGTGGTTTTACCAGCACATGAATAGTCATATTGCTGTTTGCCAGGAGGTGGCATGTGTTACTGTGTCCACATACGACCAGCACTCCTTGCCAGTAGCTCATGTTGCTCAGGTGGGAGGGACGTTGTTTTTCCCTTGTGCTGTTTGGATATGGCACAGTCAATTCTAGAACAAAAGGAACTAACTGGTGTCCTAGGATCTTTTCATAATGTAGATGATGGAGAGCAGAGATCTGGGTGGGGATAGACATTGTGCCTTACAAATACATGCGAGACTGATCTCACAGGTGGGTTCAGAGCACATCCTTCAATTGCACTGTGAGACCCAAAAAGATAGTGTGGCTCATCACTTGGGTGACACAGCCGAGTCTGAGGCAGGCAGGCTCTGTTGGTTACCTGGTAGTGGCATCTGTTGATGCTTACAGAACTGGAGATGTCAAGGTTAATAATGCAAACACTTCTTCCTTGTGTACTTTTGCATTGGGTTTCTGTGGCCAGGTTTTGGTAGCAGGGGGGCTCCAGGGGTGGCTTCTATGACAAGCTGCCAGAAGCTTTGCCCATATCTGGTAGAGCCAATGCCAGCTGGCTCCAGAACGGACCTGCTGCTGGCCAAGGCCGAGCCAATCAGGAATGACAGTAACACCTCTGTGATAACATACTTAAGAAAGGGAAAAAAGTTATTGTGCAGATGAAAATTGCAGCCAGAGAAGAGCAGAGTGAGAACATGTGAACAACAACGTAGACACCAAGGTCAGTGGAGAAGGAGGGGGAGGGGATGCTCCAGACCCTGGAGCTGAGGTTCCCCTGCAGCCCACGGTGCAGACCGTGGCGGAGCAGCTGTGCCCCTGCAGCCCATGGAGGACCATCGGGGTGCAGAGATTCACCTGCAGCCCGTGGAGGAGTACACACCAGAGCAGGTGGATGCCCAAAGGAGGCTGTGACCCTGTGGGAGGCTCATGCTGGAGCAGGGACCTGCTGACCTATGGAGAGAGGAGCCAGAAACCTGGCAGGACTTGTGGCCATGTGGGGGACCCCTGCTGGAGCAGTCTGTGCCTGAATGCACCCCATGGAAAGGCACCCACATTGCAGCAGTTTGTGAAGAATTGTTGCCCATGGGATGGACTCACATTAGAGAAGTTTGTGAAGGACTTTCTCCCGTGGGAGGGACCCCATGCTGGAGCAGGGGAAGGACTCCTCTCTCTGAGCAGCAGCAAAAACAATCTGTGATGAACTGACCGTAACTCCCATTCCCCTTCTCCCTTTGCTGCTGGGGGGGGGGAGGAGGTAGAACTTGGGAAAGAGGGAGGGCTTGGGGGAAGTTGTTTTCAAGATTTTACTTCTCCTTATTGTGCTCTGATTTTTGTCAGTAAGAAATTTAATTAATATTCTCAATTCGAGTCTGTTTTGCCCGTGACAGTAATCAGTGAGTGTTCTCTCCTGGTCCTCATCTCAACCCATGAACCCTTTGTTATATTTTTTGTCTTTGTCCAGTTGCAGAGGGGAGTGAGGGAGCAGCTTTGGTGGGTGCCTGATGTCCAGCCAGGGTCAACCCACTACAGTCTGTACTGGTACAAGTAGTCATGAGGTACCTCTGCTTGGGGACCCAGGTATCATCTACATACAGAGGTTGTGAACACAAGTGAAAACTGAATTTAAGTTGTGAGTACTGACGAAACAATTCTGAAGCATCTACTTAGGTTCACATTGCTCTTTGTTTTCCATGCCTATTGCTGTACTGCACTGTGGGACACCTGCTCAGCAAGAGCAGCATAACTGTGTTAGAGCTGTATTAGAAGAACTGAAAGGAAGTCTGTCAGTGTGAGCTGTGCCAGCCAGCTGCAAATTCAGACAAGGTCCTTGAGCTGGTCACTTACACAACTTAGTGTGGCCGTACAGAAAGAGGACCCCTTTGGCTCAGGGTGGAAGACATAGTCTTCAATCCAGGTTCAGATCCCATTCGGCACCTAAAACCTGCCATTTCTTAATGAAAGCTTCAGTAAGTGAAAGAGTCTGTGTTTGAGGTGGAGTGGGATGGAGGGAGCTTTCCTGGCAGGCAGGTATACCTGTTTCCAAGACCTCTCTTTCTAGTCAGTCTCTGTCACATCTGGTCCTGATGGGTGCTACAGAGAAAATTGCAGGGGTCTTCCATAGCATGCAGAGGGTGACTGCTTTGTTGATCCCTGTCATCAGGGGAAATCTGTAGCCTACACTCATGCTGGAATAGGGGCTTCCTGGCAAGAGATCATGGCAGGCAAATGGATGAAAATTTTGCTCCAGCTTGGTGGCTGGAATAGGAGAAGGGAATTGTTTGGGGGTGTTGGGGGGGGAGGAACAGATTGGAGGTGATTTGCAGGGAAGAGCAGCGAAGTTTTTAGAAAGAAGAAAGTGTGTGCTGTCACATTGCTGGGGACTCCCCAGAATGTTACTGTAGAAGATGAGAACTGTGAAGACATTGGTGGTTTTGGGCCCTATGTGGGGGGAGCACCTGGAGAAACTGTTGAGCTTGTCCTCTGCCCAGAAGGAGGTGTTCTTCCCAGTGCCATCTGCCATACTCTCCTGGCGTCATGGAACCTCTGTGCTCAGCACACAATTCAGACATCAGCATGTGGACTGTTTTCCTGGGGGAGAAATGTGCTGAAAACACAGTCAGCTTGCCAGGCTGCTTTTTTCATTTGGGTGCAGAATTTGTTTGCCAAACACAGTCATCTTTCCCCTTTGCCCTAGCAGACAAACACTGTCCAATTGCATATCCTGGGAGGTGGTGAAGTTAAGCATTCAGGTGGTTGGTGCAGGTTACCAGTCTAGCATAGAATCAAACTCTCTCATATTGATTCCATAAACCTCAGTAAGAGCTGCTCTATTCTTACTATCCAGAGCTATTAAAGCATCTTCTCAAAGAAAAGCTGGCATGCTATTGCACTGTCTTAAGAGTTTGCACCTGGGTGTACACTGCAGAGCTCTGCCAAGAGAAACACTGGTTTCCAAGCTTGTTAGCCTGCTGTTTGGAGATTTAAATTTTTTTGTTTGGTTGGTTTTTGTTTTTTCTTTTTGGAAATCCTCCCACATTAAATTAAAAAGGAGATCTTGGTAAAGGAAATCAGAAGGGAAGATTTGAGATGCTTCATTTGCCAGCAGTCTCTGAACTTGTGACCTTTTAAAATAAAGTACTTGTGCTTTCCTGTGGGACAGCTCCATCGGGATGGAGGAAGGCTTTCAGGCTTGTGTCTTTAGGAAGGGGCCTTTGACAGCATAGGAGAAGTTGCAGCGCAGCATTCTCAGCCGGGACTTCCAGTATGGAAAGTTGTTCAGCTGGTTGGGGACTGTGATAAATCATGGTTCCCCTGGAGCACGCTGGGACTGCAGAGAGCTGGAAATAAATGCTAGGGAAATTCAGCTTTTGTAGTGGGCTATCTTTCAGGATGATGTATGGCTTTGTAACAGAAAGAGATTCCTTTGCTAGGGCTGGGAGAAAACTGCTGCCTTCCATTGGAAGGAAAACATAACAATTCTGCTGATGTAAATCCACGCTGCAGGCTTGCCCTGAAAGATGTGCTTTGGCATGGGCTGCCTTGGCCTGAGAAACAGACTGTGGTACTGATGGAAAAGAGCCACAGAGAGCCCAGGGTAGTGGCAATAGTTTGGGGCTGAAATGGAATGGTAGGTTTGACGGGAGGGTAGGGAATGGGGGTGGTAGTTGGCCAGTATAGTAATGACTTACCAAGGGTGGCTGGAGAGGGAATTGGATGGCATGGGGTGCCATTTGCATCTCTGCCTCTTGACTGCCACATTGTCCTGAGCAAGTAATTTCTCTGGATGGATAAAATGTCTTCTCTTCAAATTGGAGCCTATGTCACTGCTTTTCTCCACTGACCATTCCCAATCAGCTTGGGATGTTTGGCTGTGCTCGTAGACTTGTTACCTGATGGAGATCTGACAGTGTTTTAAATTCTATGCTCTGCGTGAGGGCTTGGATTGCCCAGAAGTTGAGGAGAGCCTGAGTTCTGTGTTCGTGTAGCAAACAGAGGTTCTCCCCTAGTTATAACTGATGTTAGTCTGTGTATAGGTTTGTCTACACTAACTGTGTCCTCTCCTGGAGCTGGGTTTTGGTAGCACTGTTAAGGAGACCCAGCCAAAGAGCTGGAGCCAGCCTCTTCTTCGGCTGTCTCACATCCCCCTACTGTGGCCAGGTTGCTGGGAGACAGCTTTGTCCTGGGAAAGGGAGAAGCAGCAGAGTCACCCTCTGCTCATGCCAGGACTCTGCTGCTTGTAGTAGGCAACAGGCAAAGAATTCTTGCCATGCCCACATCCCAGATCAGTGACATTGGCAAATGTTGTGCTGACTGAGGTGCTGAGATGCAGAATAGAGGAAGCAAGTGCCACATCAGAACCAGCACCATGTTGTGTCAGAGAAAACTCTGAGTTAACTTTTCATTATTCAGTTGCCACTGAATACCAGAAATCTGATTGCAGGTTTCTGATATTCAGGCAAAGGTCTGTATTCCATTTGGTCTTGGCAATAAAGTGAGATGATCAGCAAAATACATTGGTTTCTTAGGCCTAACGTGCTTTGATCAGTGATGTTGGTAGTGTAGCAGTGGGATTTTTTTCCCCCTCAAGTAACATAAATGTTTTTGTCTTAACAAGAGAAAAAAAAAGCAATTTCATCAAATCTGGTCACTGTTGCAGACAGTGACTTGGTGTTATTCCTTGTCTGAGTTCCATTGAACTGTATCATCTGTTAATTTGCTCTGATTTTTCTTATTTTTCATCAGCCTATACAAACTTCTTTTCTGAGTTTCAACAACTCTCTTTGTAATCTGTTTGTTATCTCTCAAAGATCTGTTTTGCTTGCTCAACTGCCTCATTGCCTGTGTTTATTTTGTTCAAATTCCCAAAACGGTAACTATACACTGTGCAGCATCAACTCGGTCAGGATATTCCAGGGATATAATTTTTTCCACTCAAATGATTTCTAGTCTGTTTCTCTGAGCTATGAATGTCAAGTTATCAGCTTGTTTACCTTATTTTCCTGACTTCTGGCTGAAATTCAAATATTTTTACAAAATTAAAAACTCTGCAAGTTTAAATATGGGTAACTAATCCACAGGGGTGTTTTTCCACTGAAGTGGAAATGGTGGGCTGGCTCTCAGCTTGGATTGAGACCAATGCAGTGTGTCTGGGTGCTAACTGCGTGTGTGGGGTCCTGAAGGCTGTAGCCTTTAGATATACACTGCTGAGCTTGAGTGCTTCGCTGCTGTCCTCCCATCTTATGCACATTGTTAGCAAGGGAATGGTGCGGGTGCAACATCTCAGGCAGGATCTGAGCTGTGACTTAGCTAGTTCCTTCACAGGAACTAGGACAATGCCGGTGCCAAACCTTCTGTAGGCTTTAATCAAGAGTGAACACCACCACCTGGCTGAGAGTCAGACCTATAGCAAGTGACACAAGGAATCTCAGTTAATCTTCTCATCTTGGTGGATCTACATTGTAAATTAAGTGCTGTCATTTGGATACCACCAATGTCCACTCTGTACTTTTAAAACTGCAGCAGTGTATGACCTTTTTCTGGTCCATGAAGTCATTGCCTTTTAGGTGCGTTACAGGCCCCCTGGGAATTGTACTTTCCTTCCAAAATAAAAACTAAACTAATTGCGCTTTTTTTCTCTCCAGCTGCCTTTTGGGGAGATATCGCTTTAGATGAAGATGATCTGAAGCTGTTTCAAATAGACAGAACTGTTGACTTAACAAAGCACTCAGATGGCAATGCAAGACACACTTCAGGTAAGGGCAGCCCTAGGGCGATGCCTTCTTTCACCTGGTTTTGTCCTTAGGGAGGGAGGGCTTCCATTCCACTTGTGATGCCTGTTCCCATGGCCCAGGCAGTGCATGCAGAGCTTTGTTATGGCACTGAGGGTGACATCCAACTCTGAACTTTGTTAAATAAAACACAAGTCACAATTTGATGGAGCCAAATCCTATCTTGTCCGTGGGAGAAGATTTTCAAATTTACAGAGTACTTACTCTTTCTATGAGGAACTACATTTTTGCCAGTTTGAAACGAATTATGTTTGAAGTTGGGCTACACAGTGTAGCAGGAGTTTTGACTCTTAGTGTACTCCTTCTTTTTCTTTCACTATATGATCTTAGCTGAAAAACTGTGTTATTCCATTATCTACCTTGGGTAAAACCCACTGCAGTCTAGTGTACAGACTGCCCTTGAAGTGGTATTCTAATTGAAATAGGTAAACAGTTGTGTTGATTTTCTGTAAAGTATATGCTTATGTTGCCCCCCTACACATCTCTTACGTATGCTCAGCCTTGTGCCAGACCAAAGTTGTTTCTTGACTCAGGAGCTCTGACTGGACTCCAGCTCTAGCAGTCCCTGAAATGTTCTGCAGTGGGTTCAGAGGGTTCCCCACAATACTGTTGCCTCTACTCCACTTAACACTGCAAGAGAGAAATTGCTGGGAATCTGATCTCTGAGAGATACCAGAGGGACTGGAGACAGAGCAGGTCAGGGCAAACTTCTTTTCTGTCTTTGATGTTCTGCCTCTAGGTTAGCAACTACTGTGAAAGCTTGGGTAGAGGCAGAAATCAGTGAAATTGTGTGTTCACCTGTCCCCTGTGCAACTCAACTCATATATCATTTGTAAGCACTGGTGGCTGGTTCTGTTTCCTTGTGACTGCCTGTCTTTGGCTTCAGAGCATCTAAGCACTGTGTAGGTCCTGTTGTGGGGATGAGTGTGAAAGATGAGACATCCAACACAGGCATACTTCGGATGTTGATGTAACTGATTAAACTCATGCAGGTGCTGAAATTATTGGCAGAGGAGGGCTGTCCCGTTCTTCAGATTATGGATAGCTCCCTGGAAATGCCATTTTCCTGCATTATCATGTCACTTAGCCCACTTATGTCGTGTTTTGGGCTGTGACACATTGTCAGGTGATAGGTTATTAGGAGTAGGTTGCATTCAGAGCAGAAGATCAATCAGAAAATGAGGACTAACTGAGTGGGACAGGCAGCATTCATCTCTTCCACATCCTTTTGTCAGTTCCTGAAGTTAGATGGGGACACTTCTGGGGAAGCAAAGCCAGATGATGTCTGACTGTATCAGTTTTCTCTGGTAACTTTTTTAGTTGTCATATCAAGCACATTTCTTTTACTTGGCACTGGTGCCAGACCCATGCCATCTGGAAAATGAACTGAATTTTATAACTCACATCTGCATCATGTAATGCAGCCACTGGTCTCTTACAGCCATGGCTCATGTTGTGTGGTTGGACTAGACTCTTCACACTTTCTGCTGGTGCATCATACAGTGCTTTGCATTAGGTGAATGGAGATGTCACGTCACTCACTTGCCCCTGTCCTCATCTCTGGCAGGCTTCCTTTGTATCCTGGGAGTGCAAGCTGACAAATGGACAGCCCCTGTGTCTGTGATGCTTTCTGCAGAGCACACACAGAGGGATCTCTGTGTTTACCTGCCTTGTGAGGGGTTCTCTGCAGGGGCAGGAGGGGCTGATCCTTCTCTTTTGGGGCTTGCTTGACACTCATGTGAATTGTAAGAGGGTGGTCTACTTTAGCATGGTGGGGATTGGGATTCATTCTTCCCTGGGAGAAAATCCTGCTCTCTGCTTTATTTCCAGTGGGAAGAATGCAACCTCTGTACAGAAACAGCCTAAGACCTTTTATGAATGGAACCCCTTGAATTATAACATTTCAGAGTTTCCTAAAGCTGTTAATCGGATTAGTTGTATAGCGGAGGAAGTACTTAATACGTAGATACAGACACACAGGCACTTCGTATCTGGGAGTTGCAGTTCTGAACATGCTATTAGCCAGGCATTCTTCTTGCCCTGTGTTGCTTCCTTGTTCCCAGAAAATGATGTTCAGCTGGGAGGAGGAGTAAAAATTGTGCCATTTGATTCTGTTGGGCTATTTATAGGTATACACCCTAATAGCTTGTGTGTAGCATCTGCAGCTGTCAGGCTCTGGAGGAAGAGTGAGGTTCCCATGTATTCAGGGGTAATGGGGCACTTGGTTCTTCTCTGGATCCAGCTGATGTGCATCTGCCTTAGTGAAAGCTTTGCCTTGGCTGGTAAGGGCTGAGACTGTCAGATGTTTCAAGTTTTCCCCTTCATCACCTTCTAGTCATTGTCTAGAAAATAGCTAGGTACTTCCCTGGGCCCTTTAGAGAGAGGAGCAGGGAATCTGAGGAGTATTTGGATTCTGCCACAAATCTCTGTCGTGAGCTTCACAGTGTGAGTGTGCTCCAGGCTTGTTTCCTCCATTAATTTCCTGCTTGCAGAAATGCCGTAGTTGTTTTTCAGACCCCGAAAATTTGAGAGACTGCTTGTGAGTGGGATGCCTTGAAGTTCAGTGTTTCCAAGCATTTTCTTCTCAAATATTGGCACTAGTGTTTTATTCCTGGTATCTGAGAGCAATGAACCAAATAGCACTTTCTTCCTGGTGAAGTCATAGAGCAGGGTCCTGGTTCCTCCCCTCTGAGAGATGCTGGCTCAGAGCTCTCTGGCAATCCCCTCGAAGACTGCTCATGTAGACTTTATGGTTAGAGGTGGCTGTCTCCTTGGTACCTTGCTTCAGTACTTCAGCAATGATGTTCCTCTTTGGCATTGGCTGGATATCTCTGTCTGGTATATCTGGACTCTTTTGTGTGAGTGGTCACATAGGGAATCGACACTGCACAGGGATTTAATAATTTGTGTTATGTACTTAAAGCCTTCTGGAGTGCAGCATATGACTTGATAGTCCTTATTCATGTCAGCATATGACTTGAATAAGCAGTCTCATCTACTCCAAAGAAGCTTCCTTTCCAAGAATTTCTGTGGAAGAGTACAGGTTGAGCAGCTGAAAACTGCAGAAGGCTTGGCAATAGCATCTTGTGTGCAAACATCTTTTTCTGGTGCAGTTATAAAAGTGGAGTTTTCTTCAGATCCTGTTGAGGGAAAGGCAGGCATGGTAGTGGTCTACAGCTCAGTGTACCCATTTAATCCAAGTAGTTTTTGATTTTAATGTCGATCTCTGACGTGGTTAAAACCCTGAGCTGTGTGAGTAGAGATTTATTTGCATGCAGTGCAAAGTAACTTTGAGTCAATGCCAGGAGATATGCTCTTCTAAGAGGGCTCAGAGCTACCAACTAGTTAATTTCTTGTTCAGACCCTTTCATGATTTCTCTGAAAGTTTATTCCAAAGTGCTGTCCTCCAACCCAATTTTAGATCATTCCAATTATATGACTTCTGTGCTCCTTTCCACAGGTCTCTCGCTCTCAGCTGTTTTACCTGAAGCTTAGTTTTACACTCATTAGTGATCTGGCAAAAGGACTGTTTAGAAGTTGCACATTTGAGCTTCCTTTGAGTTGAGATAAGATTGATCTAATTTTCTAAACCAGAAATATTTTTCCCCTCGTTGGCTGTTCTCCTTTGAATCTCATAAACTCAGAGAATTCCCTGTGATCTTTTTATGTGTTGCTTTATATTATGAGAGATTCTGCAGACCAAAGTATCCCCTCCAATTCACTTGCTCATCCTGTTATTACCATCTGTAATGCCATATAAAATCTGCCAAACAGGGAAGTTCTCCTCCCCCCTTAAAAATGTTTTGCAGCTAGGAGAAGGGAGAAACAATGAGGAACATTGTTAAAATGAAAGTCTTACTTTGCATTTAAAATCTTTAAGCTACCTCTCTATCTCTGTTTCTGTGGGATTAAATTTAGATGTTATGTTTACTATGAAAATCAGGTGTTCTCATGCAGTGGTGTTGAAATGGATACCTTTAGGATTTGGCCCCATGGAGAAACAGTAATGGTTCAAAACATAATGAAATGAATCCGGTACCTGGAGATCTGCCAGTGAGTGCTATCTCAGCAAGCCCATGCATCACCAACTCCTAATCACTTTGATAAAAGGCTTTTCAAAAAGCTTTCAGTTTTGAAAAGTTTCTCATAGTTTGGTTTTTTCTAAAACCTCAGTGAAAATATTGGCTTTTACAATATAATTTTAGTTTAGAAGAAACTTGACTGAAAGCTTTGAGGACTCCTCTACTGCAATGGGAAAAAAGAGAATCCCCAGGCAGGGTGGAAAACTGCACAGTGTCACACCTCTTTTGGACGCAAATGAGTCCACTGGTGCATGTTGATTATCTGCTGAAGCATTAGCCACAGAAGATGACCTTATTTCTTGCCATATTTCTATGGGAAGTATGTGCCTGTTCAATACTAACTGGCTTAATTTAAGTCTTTACAGGCATTTTAGGGACTAAGAGGACTTTTCTGATATATTACCTCTTTTCCTGATTTTTGTATCACAGAGTCCTGAAAGGCACCTCTGTGAGTGAGAAAGGCAAGTTTGTCTCTTCAGGGTTTGGCAGCAGCAGATCAGAAGCCAGGGGAGTCTGGCTGCCCTCACTGATGCCATGCTGTGCTGGGCTTGCTGCTGAGGAGCTGACTCTGCATGCCACTGCCGCCAAGAATGCTTTTCAAGAACGGTCAAAACAGGTTTTCTTTACTTCTCATCCTGAGAGGTTTTCAGGCTCATGGCTTGAAGGCCTTGATGAGGCTTTCACACTGCCACAAATGACTGTCAGAAGAGATTTACAGAGCACCTCTGCTAACTAGAGTGAGTAACACTTCAGATAACAGTGCGACCGGGAGTGGAATATATTTGAACGCAGGCTTTTTACTGAAATCAGGAGACTGGAGGTTCTGACAGCAAATTCATGCAAATAATTCTCTGGCAAATGAGACCAACCAGAGTTCTGCATTAAACCTTGTCCTAATAAGAACAGGGAGTTGCTTTGTTTGCAACAGCTCTGCTATTCTTGAGTGTACTGTGAAAATGCAGACAGCTACTCTGCTGCTTCACCACACCTGCACGAGGGCCCTTCTGCAAGAAGATGCTTTGCTTTTGCTTGTTTTAAGATGCCTGAGATCACTGACTCTGGTTGCATTATTGAGGCAAGGCATTGATTACCATGTAAGCTGGGATTACTTGCAGGACAGGGGGCTGGAATACAACTCTCCTGCTAAGAGTTGTGCTGCTTAGCTTTGGTGGAGAGTAAGACTTCTCTAGTGGAATAGTTAAGGTGGTAGTGGCAGTCACAAGCAGGGCTTCTGCTGTTTCACTTGGTGAGCAGTTGCTCAATGTAGGGGCTGTGGCCAGTAGTAATGTTGCACATTTCATTTGAGTCCTCTTTGATGCTACTGAAGTGTTTCTAATAAAATTTAATTTAGTGCAAAATGCACTTTTCGAAGAGTGCAAAATCCAGGGATTTTAGACCATGACTGACTGAGATTCCAGAAAAGATCTGATTTACGGATTCAAAGGTGAGACTTAAATTCAGGTGACTCGGCACTTGCATGCCAAAGTCAGCTGTTTTTCCCCTTGTAACTCATATTTGGTGCTCTACTGTAGCGACAGTTGGTTCAGGGTAGAAGGGGTGGACTTCAGCACTAGTGGATTTTGCAGAATTTTAGAATCATAGAATTTAGGGCTGCTTGGGGCCCAATCTTTAATTCATTTAGACTTAGAGCAAATCTATAGATTGTGCTAACTTAATCTGAGCTGTATTGGCTATAATTGGCCAGGAGCAACACAAATAACTATGTATGTGAGGTAACATAACCCACATCTGTGAACTCCCTGCAGAGGTCTGCTCTTCCACTGGGAAATCTTAAGTGAAGGTTGCTTCCTCCTGTGTGGGTAGAGGAACATCTTTGTTCCAACAGACCTGTCTGAGGGCTCTGTCCATCTGTTTCCATACTTCCTTTCAGTTTTCCACAACATGTGATGTGCACTCTAGGGATGTCTCTTTGCAATCCATGCAGCTTCTTAACAGGAAGAGGAGCCTCAAGAGTGGAAAGGTAGGTGCCTAATGCCTGACCTGATGCTGAGGTTTGGTTGCTGCACCAAATGATTTTCCTATGACTAGCCCAAATGTTTACCTTTTTGAGTCCATTCAATCAGAGGTTTTACTAGAGCAGACAACCATGAAATGAATTTCCCACAGTTCTGCAGTTTGCTAAGGCAAGGCAGGAGCTCCCCTTTGGAAGAACTGAGTAAGTCCTTTAGGACTGAGAGTGCTCTTGTTCACACTGCTTTTCTGAGTTACTCTCTGTCCCAAATGAACGTTTCTGTGCAATGAAAGCCTTCTACATGAATCTTCTCTTTGCAGAAAAGCAGATCCTGTGCTTTTTTAATCCCAGCCCAGAGTCTTACAATCCTATTTGTAACCTTTTCAGACCTACCTGATTTTCTCCAGCATAGAGATAACTGCCTAAAAGTCCCATGACCTTGGGCTGATGAACCTTCTAATTCTCCCTGTAGTTAAGACTCTTCTGCTAGAAAATGCTAATCTTTAGGTCTGATGTTTTCACTCCAAATGCTTTCCTTTTTGGATTCCTGAGTGACAGCTTGAAGTCCTTACTGGAAAATATTGAGAAGGGATGCAGTTTTGCTAGTCATAGGAATAGAATCTGCCAGTCTGGTGCCTGACGGTAGGGGAGGAGAGAAGGCGATCAAGTCAAGATGCCAAAGCGTGGGACGTGTATGTGCAAAGAGGACAGACCTCCTTGCAGTATTCCTTCACACAGTTGGCTGTGGTGTTCCAGACTTGGCTTGTGACAAGCAGGGAGATGAAGTCTATCTCCTTTTCCCCCTTTGCTTGTGATGAAGGTCCTGCAGGTTGGGGTAAAGACAGTCCCAAGCAATAAGTGTTAAATACACCTGAATGGGCAGAGTACAACCTGAATGACACAGCCCTACTACTTGCTCTGCATTCCTCGTGGAGTAAAATGTCCTTTTTCCTCTTGCCTAGGTTCCCTATGAAAGCTGGTCACATGCACCACAAAGTTTGTTTTGTAAATTCACTGTTCCCTGAAATCAAGTTTTCTGGATGGTGGCCTTCCACCTGTCAAAATAAGTGGTTTGATTTCTGCTGTGCAGTCAATGTTCAGCCTTACATAGGGTTTTTAAAATGGTTTTATGAGCTCTGTAATACTGCTCAAATTAATCCATCCAAGCAATAAAGCTTTTTCCATTGTAGCAAAAATCCCCACCTATTTCAAACTCTGCGGCTTACTCATCCTTAGTGGAAACTTTAGATTCTTTCTGATATCAGCCAGGAAGGCAAGTAACTCAGCATCACTCTTGTCAAATGCTGCACTTCAGAAATTAAACAGCATGGATTTTATTAATGAGCAATTAACATTCTTTAATCACCCAAAGACATCTGCAGAAACGATATCTCTTGATGCCATGGTTGAAGCTTCTTCCAAACAGCCTGTGTCTATAGTTTCTTCCTATTCAATGTGGTGCCACCATCAGCTTAGGGCATAGCTGCAGCAGTGTTGCTGCACAGATGATGCTGAATCCCCGCTGCTCCCTGTCTGACTTTGCCTGGGTCTGGCTTTTAGCTCCACCACTTTCCCCATCCCCAAAATTGTCTTTTAGGCGTATCTCAACCACCTGGAAGCTGGTGCTGGCTGGCATTATTAACTCTTTCAGGAGCTGGGGTAGTCACCATGTAGCATTTATAACATCTGATTTCTGTTTGCAACTGTCGTGCTCTTGATCGCTCTTAATTAAATTTTCTTTCGCTCTTGTATACAGCTGGTGTAACACACTTGGAGGCTGTTCCTTTTACTGATGCCAGAAGAGTCTGAATGGTCTTTTGTGTTTAAGTGGAGGTTATTAAACAGCTTTATATTAATTAACTGTGATGCAGGGAACACATGGGCAAATGTACTTGAGGAGATCAGTTTATCCATATGGAAATTACACTGAAAGTTTAATCCATTACCCTAATTGTGAAATTTGACAGTGCTTAGCCAATAACTGTGGAATTGACTAGATCATGCATTTGCTTCAGAGCTGGGTAAATGCCTAATTTCCTTGAATATTTTCTCAAATGAAAAATTGAATTTGCCTCAACTGCATAAGCTGTCTTGTCATTTCTGAGAGTGTTTTAGGCATATGACTTTGGAGGCAGAAATGGTCAGTGAAAGAGTAGGATCTAATAAGTTCTGAGAGCAGTCATTGCAGGAGGGTCACTTGGCAAGACTGGCTGGGATGCCTTGATCCTCAGGCTCTCTCCTTTCAAGCAGGAATGTTGCTGTGCCCACAAAATAAAAGCAGCTTACTCCAGTCAGAAAAATGACTGGAAGTTCCAAGAAGCAACTGGTTGCCAAAATGGCTTGATGGACAATAGCAAACAACAAATAAATTAGAAGCCCTAAACTGCTCGAGGTTGATTCTGAACAGAAAGGGGTTACATTTGTGAAATAAATGTGTTCACTTTGAGCCTGCTTGTTCAAACCTAATTTGGAGAGAAGGCTGATGCTTGTAGCTGCAGTGGACAAAAACCCTTTGCTGCAACTCCCCTTTTCAAATGGTGAGGACAAAGTATTTATTCAGCTGTCAAGTGGGGAAAGAAAGCAAATTAGTTTTAGGTTGGAACACTGGACTGTGTTTGCTGTTGTAGTTCTGAGGCCAGATGGTGACTTGGACAGCCCTGGGGAATGGGTAACAAGTTTCTCCAGGGCAAAGATCAGAAGCAAAAGGAAATATTCAAATTATCTTGCTGTTCCACTTCCTAGAGAGGAAAAGGGAGTGTGAGGTGCATCAGGCTCTGTTAGGGAGGGGATTAGCCAATCTTTTTCTTCAGTTGTTGGTGTTGCTGAATCTTGGAGTCAGTTTGTGGCAGAGTGGGTTTGAGACCTGAGTGCCCCACAGACTGCAGCTGTCCCTGGGATGGACAGGGCAGTGCCTCTGGCAGCAGCTGTCAGGGGGCAGCTCACTGCAGTGAGGAAAGTATCTCTACCACTTATTCCCCAGCTCCCCTGGGCTCTTTTAATGACAGCAAATGATTCGGGCATCTGTTTCATCAAGGAGTCGGGACCTTGGGGAAGGTTATGGCCCAAGGTTACCTAACAGTGGCCACATTTGGCTTGTGCTTCCAAAGCTTTTCAAGTCCCACTTGTCCTGTCTCAGTGCTGGCACGTGCCTCAACTTCCCTGATTTGGCAGTTGTTTTGAGCTGTGATGGAGCTGATAGGTAACCAAGCAGATGGGATGTCTCAGCTATATCTACTTAGGCTGCTCAACTGCCTGTTAAACCTGGTGCAGGCTCCTGGGGTGTAAGAAGGCACCAAAAATTCTCTAAGAAGCTCCAGGATTGTGAGTGTCTGAACATCTAGGCAGAAAGAGAACTGGAAGAAAGGTCTCGATTCTGGCACAACACACTCTCCATGGAAGGAGTTTTAATTGCATTCAAACGTAATTCAGCTTCCAGTGTAGTGTTTTCATTTTGAGTTAATTTTTATCCAGTATAAACAAGGTAGGGGAAAAACAAGAGGATTAGGAAGGCTGAATGGGAGGAGCGATCTGGCTGGGCTGCACAGAGCCCTGGGCTCTCCCTGGTTGCCCACAGCTGGAGTGGGGCAGGGGGCTACAGTGAGGCAGCACCCTGAGCAGTGCATGGCCCTGTCCAGAGGGGCCCAGGGTGGGCTGAGGCTGAAGCAATTAGACTGTGCAGGTCAGAAGGAAAGGGATGTCAGCTGAGGGGGGCCAGGAGGTTGGTACTGCCTACTAGGATAGTAATGGGCAAACCTAAGCCAGCTCTTACAGTTTCCTTATTGCCTGCAAGTTCACTTGTTTTTCTTTCTTTTCAAAAGAGAGGTAAGGAGGGGAGATGATTATTGTGAATTGAGAGGAATGTAGTGGTGAGGCAGACATCTCTTAGGAATAGATCTCAATCCATCAGAGTGACAAGAAGTCAAGTGCAAGGGGCTGGGGGTAGTTGGTGCTATGCACTACTCATTTGATATGCTGGGAGGGGAAAAGTCTTACACTGTGTGTGGGGACCTGACCAAACAGTAGTGATATGCACATGGCCAAAGTACTTGTATGCTCAGTTTAACTTTTGATTTTCCCTTGCCTCAGTAAAAGTGCTGTACTTGAAGGACTCTTTCTCATGAAAGAAATCACTGAGATGACACAGGTTGTGGGTAACTTTTTTTCTTTCTTTTATCTCTCATTTATCTGTCTTTTTACCCTAGGGAGCAGAGGTGATTGTTACAGCCCAGAGGAAAAGGCCCCTTTTGGTCTTCTCAGTCCTTCCTTGTCTCGAGAGCATTGCTCTCAGCTGAAAGGTTGGTGGAGAGGTTGTCCCCTTTCTTGGAATGCCTTCTTTAAAAACAAGATGCATCACAGTATAAAAGTGATGCTGCCACTTCCAGAAGAGCAGGGAGTGCTCAGAGAAAACACAGCATGTTGGGAAGTGGTGCTTCCTGCACTTCTGCTCTGCCTGCTGTGCCACTCCAAACATGGCTGGCCAGCAGAAGGGCCTGGTCCATTGAGTGCTTTACAACTCATGTCTGTGGCAGCCCTGCATTTGCTTAGCTGTGTCACCTTCCTCTTCTCATGAACTTCCCTGGGAGACCAGTGTCCTTCCCTGTGCAAGCATTTGCAGCTGATGTGGAGATGACACATCTGCCTGTCAAGCCTCTGGACCTTGGGACTCTCCTGAGTTATTGCAGCCAGTCAGCTTACTCTGAATATGAAAAACAGATTCCTGCAGGGAATTTGGGGTTCAGAATTCGTCCCTTCTTTAATTTATTTTTCTTTAAGTAAATTGAGAGAACTTCAGCTATTCCACTGACAGGAAACGCTGAAGGATATATCTCAAATCATTTGCTCAGATCTCCAGGGCCTGGGGGTTTATGAAAGGTTTTTGCTATAGGCTCTCCACCAGCTCTGGGAAACATCTGTTCTGCATTCTGAATGCATTTTCCCAGAAGAACTTGTTTTAATAAAATCATCACTTTTTCTGTGGTTAGAAAAATCCAGTACAATAAAGTTTTTTCTATGCTAAACAGTTTTCGACCACTGGTTAATGAGGAAGTTAAAAAGCTGTATGTAACATCATTTGACTTATCATGTTCTTCCAGAAACTTTTCTGGTGGTCATAATATGACAGAGTTCACTAGAACTGAAACTCTGAACAGTGATGAGTGTTTAACGTTACCTGCACTACTTTGTTTTGTTGATGCTACATTGTTGATGCTCTGATTGATGTAGCATTTGTTGATGCTCTGTTCGAAATCCAGTCTCTAAGCTGTGGCTTGTGACTAACATATATATTGAATGAGACTATGAAAGCAGGGTGTTCTAAGGCTTATGTAGGGGAGGTGAAATGGTTACCGATTTTTAAAATGTATTTTTTTATCACTGGGTTATCTCCCAGTTCTGAAATGACCTTTCATCCACAATAAGATATATTAGAAAAAGTCTTGGTGTG
This sequence comes from Manacus vitellinus, assembly GCF_001715985.3. Classification (NCBI taxonomy): domain Eukaryota; kingdom Metazoa; phylum Chordata; class Aves; order Passeriformes; family Pipridae; genus Manacus; species Manacus vitellinus. The sequence goes on along the minus strand of NW_021939122.1, from coordinate 4,578,321 downwards.
GTTCAATCCACCGGAGAGCAAATAATTATGTGCACAACCAAGTTATTCTCTGTTAAATAAGAAAAATGGGAAAATCTGGCAAAGTCCCAGTGCTCACTGTGGACTCCTTTGTACTCAACAAAGGTGATGAACGTATGGGTGGTAGCTACCTTCAAAGTTCAGCTGTGGAGCACTTTCCCTGTGTGGACAGCAACCAGGGAAAGGAAGGGAAAACCCAATGAACATGAAGAGATTCTTTTCTGGTCTGGAGAGGAAAACTTATCATGGCTTGGACCTGTTCTGAAAGTGGTTTTGATTTTAATGTGAAATTTTACAAATTGGTAAAAAGAGGAAGCTTCATCCCATCCAACTTCTCATGTAAGAATATTCTATGTTCTCAAACTGCAATTGTTTAGACAACTAGAATTCCTGTTGTCAGTTAGTTGGGTTTTAGACTCAAATTCTAGATAGGCATCATTTGAAAATGAAACTTGGCATATCTAGGGTAGACTGATGTTTTTTCTTACTTTTGATTGAGTAACTCATCTTGCCCCAAAGTAGTGTTTTCAGATAAAAGCTAGAAGACAGGTGGTGCTAAAATATTTTAGAAGTCAGCTGCTTCTCAACCTTAGAGGGACTCAAGGGTGGTAGGTATTTCTAGGCCCACTACGTGCATCCTAATTCACCACTGGGCTTCTTGGATGCTTTGCCTGGCTTTCGTCTTCTTTTTTCAGACAAGAAGACCCTTGTGGTCCATAAGCAAGTGGAAGCAAGCACAGAAGCTTTAGTTAGCAAGGGATCTGACTGCCCCTCTTTGGTAGTTCAGACTACCTAGCCTTAAAAAAAAAAGGCAGAAAATGCACAGCAATAAATACCTTCAACCCTAAGTTCCATCTTGTAGAAGACAGATTTTCGAGTCTGATATATTACTAACTCTCCAAGTCCCACCGTCTCTTGTGGGAATTATGGGTACTGAATGGATTCTGCTTTCTGCTCTTTCCTCAGGTTGCACATCTTCTGCCCTATGCTAGTGGGGTACAAGGGAGCTGCAAACAGTACAGTTTTGATGGCATGCTTTGTGCACTCCGTCTCTCTTAATATGTTGTCCTTTATTTTGGTTTCAGCTGAACAACTTGTACTTCTTTTAACAAAATTGGATTTTTATTTTCCTCTCCTGGAAGAGTGGGATAAACTGCTTTCTTCACAACAATGCCCCAGCCTGCTGATTTCTGCTTCATTGGGCCCTTATTTACCACCTCAGGCTGCCTCTCTAGTTCCTGAAAACAACTTTTTTGTTTTGTTTTGTTTTGTTTTTGAAAAGCACCTGTTCTTCAGCCATGGTTGCAGGCATGGTGGATTTATCTCAGATTTGTGGTGCATTTAAGCTACTGGACTTTTCTTTCAGTCAGCCAAGCTCCCTTGGCAGTGCTGGTCTGTGAGAAACAGAAAAACAAGTTGTTGTACAAGTGCACTGTAGGTAGAAGACAAAATATTCTCAGCCTGGGCAGAGAATCTCTTGTGTGTCTCTGCCAGGTCATGTATAGAAACTAAGTTATCTAGTTAAGGAGTCAAGCAGTGTCCTACTGAGGTTGTAGCTGTTAAGCAGGACAAGGATTAAATTGCAAAAATGTGGGGGTTAAAAGAGTTTAGGAGATCCAGTACAACTCTCTGCATGAAAGCCTGATCTACCAAATTCTGTATCGTCCCTGGTAGTAGGAGAAGCAGACAGTCAGGCTGAAGAAAGGTGAGGGCTAGTCTAGCACAGCAGCCTGTGGGAAGTACTAAGGATGAAAGTGATCCTGGGGGGCTTGTTAACTGCTGGATATCCATTAAAACAGAAAGGTCAATCCTATTTTGCTCATCTCATTGCGGATTGCCGTAAGTGGTAGACCAAGCCTGCTTTCCTTGGCTTTCCAGAGAGCACAATGTCAAACCAAAATCTCCCTTCTCCTCTTCAGTGTTTCCAATGATAATGGGCTTCAATACATGCATGGGCATTTCATGCTCTGGAGCACTAACACTGGAATATGCTCTGCTCTTGGATGTGACAGAGTAGTCCAACAGAGAGGTACAACTTCAGGAACGTGTTAAAGGGGCAACAGGATCTGCACATTGTCTATAACCTATATGCAGCTGCTTCCAGATACAAGGTGCATTTCTCGGCTTCCTTATTTATTGATTATGGCATATCAGTTACTTATCTTTGTTTTTCTAGGATCTGGCATTAGCCCTCTCTTGGAAAAAGTCAGAATAGGACTAAATGTCTGTCAAGTCACTTTAAACTTTGGAATATGTTTAGGCATCATGATGATAGGAAACATCTAAAAGCTCAAGTGAATCAGAACAGGATCTTCCAAACTTTTCATGTTTGATTCCAAAACATCCTTATGGGAGAGAAGGCTGTGGGTGCTCCCTGTGTCTGTGAGTGAGATTAGTAATGTTTGAAAATATCCGGTATATCTACACACCCATATCTGGCCTTTGTGTAGTGCTCTCCCTTTTCATCAGCTACAATAAGACAAAATATGCAAAGATGTTGTAGATTTCATTAGTCACACTAGTTTATTCAAACTTCTTCTTTGCATAAGAAACCAAGGCCTGCACTGATCTCTGGGAAAGAATGTGCTCCCAGCTTGGAAAAGCAGTGTGCGCAAATGGCACTGCGGCACGGCAGAGGTCAGCAGCTCGGGCACAGGAGAGGGGCCCGGCTCTAGGGTTTGGTGCCATCATTTGCAATTCAATCCCATACAGCTCCTTCTTAGGAGAACAATTCACTAAATACAGAGTTGTTCTTTTTCCCTAATTCACCATATAATTCACCTCCCAAGTTCAATTAAGAAGCAATCTGTTTGTGACTGGAAGCAAGCTGCATTTATTTAGAAATACAAAATTATCCTTTGCCTCAGCAAAGACTGCATGCCTTAATAATTCTGGTGATGAATGGCTAGTTGGGGTTTCCTTTAAATGGAATGGGATATTGTGTGAAGAATAGCATACTTCAGGGGGGCTGGGGGGGATGAGAAGTCCTGGGGATGTAAAATTTAACTGAGAAGAGGAACTTTTGTTGAGCTTGGGCTTAAGGAAGTGACGAGGTCTGGGCATGAAAGAAAACAAAGGGAAATCTTAGGATGGGACATTGAGACTCGAAAGGAGTGATAGAGTTCAGAGCAATCCATCTTGTTGAATCAGGCTTGTTTCTGTTCACACATCTAGTGGCTTTTGTCCAGTCAAGCTCTGTTAAACTATGGCACTTCCTTTGGGAGACAATCCCCTGATTTACTATGTCTCTTGGACCAGGAAGCCCTAACCTATAGCCAGCTGACAGTCTGGGCATTTTACTTTATTCTGGCTCATTTTGTTGCTGTCTTTCGTCATCACTTACATGATATTCTGATTAGTTATAATAGTTGGAGATTTGATCCTTTCAGTCCTTCTCCAAGATGTCAGGCATGTACCTTTTACCTCTTGGAGTGGCTGGAGAAGGATTTGAAAGAAACCAGTTCCACAGCAAAGGAGAGTTTTCTAGCTGGCAAAGCAAGGCTGGTTCAATGCCTGGAATGTGTCCAGCTGTCTTGAAAGTGAGACATCTTGGAAGTGTCCACACCACATCCAGCAGTGCTGCACGACTATAACAGTATCTTCCTTTCTGCATGTGGTGGTTTATCATGCTCTTTGTGCTTTACCTTGCCACCAAGACTGCATAAACTTGCTTTTGCTAACACCTCTACAGAGATCAGCTTATTCAGCTTCCGTTCTGCTCAGAGGACCCACGATATCAAGATAGGGAAGGAGGAAGAGAGATAACAGTGGTCATATCAACACCACCTTCTTAAGGCTGAAATGTAGTCAGTGCCAGTTTTATTTATCTGTTATACATCTTACTGTCTCATGTGTTGTACTCACTCACCCTAGGCACCATTTTTGAGTTTTCCTTCCTACTACAGTGACCATGGAGAGCTTCCCTGCCAAAGAGATTGTAGTTGGTTTTCCGTGTTGGGTCTGTGGCTGTTCAGTGGCTTGCTGCCCAGGTTTCCTTTAAAACAGAAGTGTGAACAAGATATTATTTGTTCTACTCAGTTTCTGGAAGGGGATGACATTTTAAATATTTTTCTGTGGCAGAATGGGTATGGTATTGAGGGAAGATCCTATTTTTACATCATAAAATCCAAAAAAACTAAAATTGAGCACTGGTCTATTGACAAGTTCTGCAGTACCTTAGTGGTAAAAGACTGGTAGGGACTATAGACAGGGGACCCTGTCTCCCTTCCCTGGTGGGGAGAGGGAGCAGCAGTGCTCTCTGGAAGAAAAGAGGTTAGGTGCAGTGCTGGTACAAAGACACCATGGAACTGCTATGGCTTCTGTGCCCAATAGCTGTGACATTAAGCAGTCAAATCCCTCCCCCAGCTTGTTTGTGTCTTGTGCATCACAGTGACATCATGAGTTGGTTTTCCACGAGGACATAGGAAAGCCAGGCAGGAAGGCACTCAGAGTGGGACAAACCAGTTTTGTTTTGGTGACTGAGCTGGAGGAAGCCGTGTCCATAGTCAAGCTGGGGACCTCTGTGTGCCTTGCAGGGCTGTTCCAAAAGAGAGGGGTATTCAGTGCTGGATGAAGGACAAGAAATATCCAGGGACTAACAACGCAGTTCTTCCTGCTTTGGTAGCCAGTATGTATTAACATCACAGAGAAGGACTTTTATTTTCAGATTAAAATGAATTCAGGCCAGATGTATTGAGTTGATAAGAGTGTACTTGTATGAATGTAAATCATTATTTGCCTTGACAGTGTCTCTTTTTTAATTTGAGATTTAATAGTGGTAATTACTATTGCTACCATCCTTGTATAGTTCCTGTTCTCAGTAAATCTGCATGAAATTAGCCTTCCCTAGAAGAGACTTTCTGCCTGTTCAGCATATGCAGAAACTAAGGAATGGGATTGTGATGAGTTGCAAGGTGTCACTGCTGGCTAGGAACAAATCCAGGAAAAGGACAACCTTATCAGGCATTTAATCCCTGCTCCCTGTACAGGGAAAGCAGACAGTTTCTGTGGCCAACAAACCCCCAAATGGCATCACTGATAGCTGCTGTCCTTTCCACATCAGAGCTCTGCCAGCCAACTCACCAGAGATGTCTCTGCTCTTTTTTCCTTTGCAGGAGGCCTGGGAGAACAGTCTCTTGTGTCAAGTGAGAATGCCACTTCAACTGATCCTAGTAACAAAGCAGTTAAAAAGGGTAATGTGGTACCCCACCCAGACCTTTGGGTATCTTTTATTTACTTTTTTACCCCCTGTAAAAACATACTTTGTCCTGTTATGTACATGTGTGTGCCTCTGTGCCTGGAAGAACAGCCCTACTCAGGCATCTGCATTTGTTGTTGTTGGTGGACTCTGAAAGGGTGGGTTTACCTTGTATAGTGTGGTGGGTTGACCCCAACCAGAAGCCAAGCACTCAGTCACTGTTCCCCTCTCCAGCAGGATAGGTGAGAGAGCAGGAAAAGCAAAAGTGAGAAAACCCATTGGCTGAGATAAAGACAGTTTATAAAGTGAATGAAAGAGAAAAAAATAAACAAACCAAGTGATATAAAGACAACTAATGCCCATCCACAAGCAGCTCCTTCTAGAAGGGCATGTCAGGCCTCTCCAGGGACCACTGCAAATTAAAGTTGTTAAAGTCTGAAAATTTTAGCAGGAATTTGGAGCAGTCAAGAGCTGTTGCAGGATTGCTGCAGAGAATTTGCTCAAGAAGGTGTGTTACTGGCAAGGGATGGAAGCATTGATGATACAGAAGTGTGAACCCAGGATCCTTTGTGCAGAGCTCCTGATGCACCAGGCACAGGAGAGCACGGGGCAGATAACTCCTCGCTTGGCTTTGCTGGCAGAAGCTGTCTGTGTGCAAATCCATTGAGATTTTGGGCAGCCCCAGGAGCAGTTTGTGAATGGAAGACAAGGCTGCTTCTGTCTTGAGACCCTCTCTCTTCTTCTGACTGTAGCCCTCATAATGCCGGTGCCTGTGCTGGTGTCTGGTACCAGCAGTACCAGATGTATGCAAAGAAGGGGAAGGTGGTTCTTTTGCTGGGAGAACCCCCAGCCTCAGAGCATCTGCCTTCCAGGATCCAGCAGCTGGCTTAGGTATGGGGCAGCTTCTGAAATACCAGGTGCAGCTGGCATGCCAGGGAGGTGCTCAGGAGGAAGAGGAACAAAAAGCAAATTCCCATCTTTGTCCTGCAGCTCAGAGCAAGGTCTTCAGCAGGAAGGGCTGGACCTGGTGAAGCAGGAGAGAGGGTTTAAAGTTCATTCTTTTCACCTCCCTACACTGTCTGAATTTCCTTCCCATTGTTTTGATCCCCTCAGCCTTGACAGTAGTGATTTGCTTACCGCTGCTTCAGCTGGAGGGAGGAATGGGAGAAGAGGCTCTCAGCAGGCCCTCTAGTCACTAGAGGAAGGTCTTAGCAGGACCTGTGCTTTTTCATAATCCAGTAGCCCATGTCCCTTACTTTGGAGGGAAAGCTGTAGCCGGTCTTGCTGATTTACATACAAATCACAAGACCACAGCAGGAGGTTAGATCTGCCCTCTTGGGCTTCGGAGAGGTCCACCAGCACTGGGGAGCCACCATCAGCAGTGCTGCTCCTCAGGGTGACAAGGAAGTTCACCTTGGTGTGACCCTCTAGACCAGCACTCTCTGAAGGCATAGCAACCCCTGTACTCTGTTATTCCTTTGCCCACATCCAGTTAATGCATTGACTGTACAATACAGGCAGCTCTTCTTAGAAGTGGTGTGTCTACACAGCCCTTACATGTGTTAGTAAAGCTCAGCTGGGCTATGGCTACTTTAAGGGTTTGAGTTTCCCATGGCATAGTAAATAGGGGGTGAACAGCCAGGAAGCTTGGAGTAGAGGATATTTTCTCTGGGTCAGACCCACATCACATTAAAGGTGCAACTCACGTAGGCATAACCACTATGTAAGCAGAGCTGCAGCAGGACAGAAGCAAGGGCAAGGTACAAGGTCTGCCTAGAAGCCTGTGTGAATCCTCTGGCAGGTTTTAAGGTGAGCACTGAGCACCACACAGCCAGGGCTCCTCTACCCTTTATAAAAAGAAATGTGTTCTGCTTTCCCTTTTGTATTTTTGCTCCTTTTCATTACAATGAAGAGAATCAGCATGGATGGAGATTTGTGCCTCAGCTTTTCCATCCTGAGCATCCCTCCTCCAACAGAGACTGTCTGATCTTTGCAGATTTCCAAACCACCCGAGACCTGGTATGTGAAACCAAAGTAATACTTTGAGTACAGGTTTCAGTGTAAGAAGTCTGTCACATTCTTCCAAAGCCAATTCAAATGACTAGTTGTTGCTGTTGTGAAGTCAGCCCTAATAGAACAAATCTCTGCAGATCTGGGTGAGTAGGGCATGTTGAGAATGTACAGTGATGCCTGGGCTTGTTTGATCCCTACCTCCTGTTCCCCTTGTTTAAGTACTGTGCCCCCATCTAAGAAGTTGCTGTTGCAGAGAGTGAGTGGCTAGAGACAGGGAAGGATGTCCTTTTATTCCTTTATGGGAGAATGGGTTTGGCATAGTGCTCAAAGGCTCAAAGACAAGAAGGGTCAGTTTTCTACAGATTAACTAAGTCCCAAAAAATCACTGGAAAATCTGGCTATCACTTCTGGTTTGGTTTAACACCTTGCTTTTTCTTTTTATCTTTTTTCTGAAGCTCCAGGATACTGGTGGAACTAAAGAGAATTTAAATGGTGTTGCCACTCTGTCTTGCAGACAGCAAGCAGAACACAACGCTTGCAAGGAGACCGAAGGGGAAGGAATATGAAGATGAGTCTGGGATGAATACACACTCCTCTCCCAGAGTGCGCAGGGCAACCACATCCAGGGCTGAGAGAATCTGGCCAGGCGGGGTCATCCCTTATGTGATCGGGGGAAATTTCACTGGTCAGTAGTGAAAATATTGCTCCCTGTTTGCTCAGGGGTGTGTGTCTCAACACATGTGGGAAATATCTAGAGCAGTTTTCCCACAGATTACTTGGGTCCTTGGGAATATCTCTCCTGAGGTAGGGTGGTTGCACAAGGAACTGTTGGAAAGGTTGACTGTTCCCATATCCAGATTGAAATCCATTAGAGATTTTCCTGAAAGCCAAGCCTTCACTGTTTGCTCTTCTCTATTTCAGGAACCCAAAGAGCTATCTTTAAGCAAGCAATGAGGCACTGGGAGAAGCACACTTGTGTGACATTTGTGGAGAGAACTGACGAAGAGAGCTTCATTGTGTTCACGTACAGAACATGTGGGTAAGTGATCTGTATTCCAATCTGTATTGGAAACTGTGACAAATGGCTTTGACCAATGGCTACATTGGAGAATATTTCACAAAGATGCAGTTGGTCACTTTCAGTAAGGATAGCTAGGATTGTTTAGTATTTTCTCAGAAGGTGCTAAGCCTTTCTGGATTCTTTTTCCTGGGATAACACTTTAGAGTGTATATATATGCATTTTTACAGATATACACTCTTTTCTTTATGTTTTCTTTATACATAATTGTAAGTATGTGAGTATAGTGTATACAACTGTGGGCCTGTCCTGAACCCTGCCAGATGCCACCCTGTGTTCCCGTGTTTCAGACTTCCCCAATTCACTGATGTGCTGCATGGGTTTGTGTGTTTTCTTTTCCAGATGTTGCTCATATGTGGGTCGACGAGGAGGGGGCCCTCAGGCTATATCCATTGGAAAGAACTGTGACAAGTTTGGCATTGTGGCTCATGAGCTGGGTCATGTGGTAGGTTTCTGGCATGAACACACACGGCCTGACAGGGACCAGCATGTCACGATCATCAGAGAGAACATACAGCAAGGTAAAATTGCACTTTGGGTTATTCCACCTGGCTTTTGGGTGGGTAGAAACCTTTCTTGCTAGACCAGGGTGGAAAACCCTGATGGTCCATGAGCTGGGATGGACAAAAAGAAATATTGCTAGTCCTTGTCTAGAATAAGCGTCAAAATAGCTGAATGACTAGACATTTTGGACCTCCAGTTGGAATTGCTGGAACACAGGAGCATATCCCTTTCATTTCAGGCTCCCAGAGGTAAAGTCTTTTTTTTTTTTTTAATCCTCTCTTCAAGTGATTTGTTTCTGTTCCTTTTTGTTTGTCATCACAGGTCAAGAGTACAACTTTTTAAAGATGGAAGCTGGGGAAGTGAACTCACTAGGAGAGACCTATGACTTTGACAGCATCATGCACTATGCTAGGAACACATTCTCCAGGTGATAATCCAAGGTTACATGTCCTTAGAACTATTTTTGGTACTTGTGGTTGGCTCTGAGGGATAAGTAGAGCCTAGAATCTCTGTGATCTATTGTAGAGATATGTGGCAGTAGAGATATGGAGCAGTGAGCTCTGCTGCATTGCAAAGCATGAAAAATATTTGAAAAAGCAAGGTGAGTGCAGTATTGTGAACTCCTGTTTTCCTCTTCCCACTATATTCACTCAGTAACAATACTGGTAATCTCAGAGACCTTCTAAAGCCACATTAACACTCTTTGCAACCTTTCCAGGCAGCACATGTGTATCCGTGTGTGTGTCTGCCCACATGCAAGGTGGGTAATGCTAAAACAAGCTTGGAAACTCTTGGTTGTCCAGCTTATGCTTTGGAGTTGCAGTATTGCCTTCAGAGTCTCCAGTGGCTTTGCCAAGGGAAAATTCAACTCTAGATCATGATCTTTAATTACTTGGGTATTTTTTTTTTTTTTACCATTTATGCATGTTCTTTAGATCATGGCCTCTGCAGCTGTGTGGTTCTCCGTGAGTGGGTTTTTCAGAGAAGTTATCAGTACTGTCCCAACTAACTGTCCAATTTCTGTGTAGACTATTTGCCCTTGACTATCATCTCATCCCTCCAGATGAAGCCCATTTTCTGATCAAACTGCTCTACTGGATAGAGAGGTGAAATAAACGTAGTTATTTATGTCCTGGATTTGAAATGAGAGTTACTGAATGATCAGCTTCATTTTGCTGCATTATTTGAAGGGTTTTTTCATAAATCCCCCTATTGTTCTTTCCCAAGAGCTCTCTAACACTACATACTATGAGTAAAGGGGTTTGGAAGGCAGAGTGGAAATATTCACACTCTTGACAACTTTTTGTTTCAAAAAATGAAAGGTATCTTTGGGGCTTTTTAAACTTTCTTATTTCCCAGTTGTGTGAAAGGACCAAGCCTGTTGTTTTGTGCTTTTGTTTCTGCAGCTTCACATCAACCAGTGGAAAATTATCACTGCTACTTGTTCTGGCAGGAGGAGATGGTGGCCAGGCAAGGGTGTCTTGCGTCCTTCAGAGATTTCTTTGGATCAGATATCCAAAGCAAACAATTTTTCTTTCCTTGAGGCATCTGCTGGACCCTTCCAGCATTTGCTGAACTCTAAATGGTTAGAATTGTCTTGCACAAAAGCAGGATTAAGTTATTACCGCCATTTATTTTGTGGATGCTTTTGAGTCTGTGTCTCCTGAAAACCAGAGTCCTTCAGAGCACTGCTGGACCAAAATGGGATAAAAATGGCAAGAGACCTTCTAAATTTAAATTGGTGCTTCATAGGATTTTTCAGTCTGTTTTCTTTAAGCCCTTTGTCTCTGTGACTCACCCTCACCCCAGGAGCAGTCTTTGTGCAGTAATTGAACTGAGCACTAAGTGCCTCTGTGGGCTAATTGTGCTCTCACCAGAAAAAGGCAGTGCTGGGAACAGGCTTTTACTTTACCAAGACCTGTCTTGACATCCACTCCCCTAAGGGAACGATGCTTTGACCGGTCAGTAGAGATTGGTGGGTGTATGCACGTCTCCTGCCCACCTTACTGAGCTTTGTGAGTGCTGGCCAATTGCAACCCAAACTGATGAAAGCACAGAGCCCATGAAGATATTAAGTTCCAGCAAGATTCATTAAGATCAGGGGGTAGGAAAGGGAGAGAGTCCCTGTATGACCCTGCAAGGGAAGGGCTGCAGTGGGTGTGTTAATACATTAGGACAACAGAAAGCCCATGTAAGAGGATGGTATGAGCACCTGACCAGCAGAGATGAGATATGTGAGTGAGAAGGAGGGGAAGGGCACAGAGCCATGTCTGTGACTTACTCTCTTGTAGCAATTCTTACCTGACACTTAGCACAACCTTGTTGGTTTTAACTTCTGCCAGTGTTGATGATAGCAAATCATACGGTGTTTGCCATGGGCAAGTGCTGCTGTAAATCCTGGGCCCTTTTTTGTTCTAAACTTTGTAGCTAGGATAGAAAAGTACAGTTTTTCTGAGACACAATGAGTCCTAGCAGTGGAAATTATTTCCAGGCATACTTTTGAGAATTGCTGTAGGAGTCACTCCTCCTTTTCATTTCAACAGCAAAACACATTCCTCATTTGTGTCTGTGGCTAATAGGAATAGGAGTGTGGCACAAAAGACTGTAATGACAGCAGTAACAAGTTTTTACCATGGGAATTTCTGTTCTCATCTGTATCTGAAAGTTGCCTGTTTTGCAGAATGTGGCTGCAGGCTTTCATTTCCTCGTGCATTCCTTACAGACATGGCAGCAATCTAAACTGAATATTGCTGTCTCATTAAACAATTTATTTTACAGCTGTCAAGGCCCATAAATGGCAGCTTAGCAATAAGAAAAGTTTAAACCTCCACAGAGCCCTAAGCAAATAGTAAGTTACCTTAATTTACTAAGCTGCCTGCTAATAGAAATGGCAGCACATTATGTTTGGAGTTACAAAACAGGATGCAGGTAGCACTGCCTGCATGCCAAGGGACATCTTCTTGATGTATTTGCAATGCACCATCCTAATCCTGCACAAGATGTATACACATCCTCCACAGGTTTTACTGCATTGTCTCTCTTCTGCACATGGGGATATAAATACAGAATTGGAACAAAAGGTAGCTGCCTGCAGCTGGGTCCTTCAATATCTGCTTCCTTGAGTGTTGTTTAAGCACCTCTAGCTGTTGCCCTGTCTATTGGGGCATGGATGTTTAGCATTTATTGAGATCAGTTGATAATTTCATAACACTGTCATGGTGCTTTACACATTCAGGGTACTTTGGGGATGCTCATGACTCTGCTGAGTTCTTTTAATGGTAAAATGAGAGGAACTATACTTACTGCTTCGTAATTGGGAATCACGTTCAGCAATATATGTGAAAGGAGTCCAAAATTCAGTTGGAGAAAAAAGCAAAACCAAAAATCTTACTGCCCCAGCCTAGAGTACGGCCTTCTGAAAGAAAATGGCAGGTAATAAGGGTAATGTGAAGTTGTGAGTTATTTGCATTGTGTGAGCAATGCCCTAGATGAATGCTATGTGCAGAAAGCTGAGGGCTATGAGTAAACAGTTGTGAGGGCTAGAATGGGAAAAAGAATCAAAAGTTTGTGTGTGCAAGTGGTGGTTTTTCTGTTGAACTCTGTCATTCTTCCCTAGTTGACCTTGGAGATCTGCAGAAATCATTTCAGAGGCCACAGAAGTATGTCCCTGCCAAATGCCAAGTTCTTCTGTGAACTCCCGAGGAGGCTTGAAAATGTACTTTGAGCAAACTGACCTGTTTCTCTGTTTGTGGTGTTTCTGGAATTGAAGGATTTATTTCTAATATATAAACTTCAATAAATTCAGCCCAAGGCATGCAGCTGGTGTGTAGAATACCAGACTGAATTTATAAATCAAAATTTGATGGACTCGCCTCAGATCTTTTAAGTACCAGTTTTGGTGCTGATGAGGAATTTTTCTATTGCAGGAAAAAAACAACATCTCCCATGCAAGAGTTGATTCCAGTTTTTAAAACTCCCAACACTCCCACCACCACTCGGACAATATGTTTCATAGAATGATATTTTCTGTTAGCTGTGATACAAATACTCTGCTTGCAGTATTTATTTAAAATTAAACCAATGTGAAAAAAGCCCTCTAAAACTCCTTCCCAAGGCTCTTACACAGCTGAGCAGCCCAATGAACGGAATTACTTGTGCACTTAGTGCGTTACCCATACTTGAAGACTCTTGTATCAGGATTAGCAGCACTAAAATTATTGCTTCTGCCCTGATTTCCTGTGGGACTCTACGGACAGTTGTATCCTGTCCTGCAGAAGGAGCAGTCTGCCTCACTGAGCTGATGCTGAAGTTAAGCTCACTGTTAGCCTTGGCAGCCCCAAGCCTGTTAGACATTCAGGGGTGCAGTGAAAGGGTTCCTGTGGACTGGAGAGCCTGCCTGCAAGAGCTTGGACTCCATCAACCTGCAGTTTAGGTTTCTGTCTCCCTCCCTCCCTGAAGTCCTAATTCTCTCTTGGGGGGTTTCTCTTGCATGCAAGCTCTTGCTTGAATTCGTGGAGTGCATTTTAATAGAAGTGAGGCCTGAGCTTAAATCCTTCACTGGACTGAGATCAGAAGTACTGTAAAGAGTTCCTGAGTACGAAGCACATGGAAGAAATAGTAGCAAGTAAAAAGAGGCAGACAGAAGTGGGGTTACTAGCTTGGAAACTTGTGCAGAACAAGGGTAGAGCACTTAATCTTTTCCTCTTGTCTATGGCAGGCACAGTCATTGCCAGCCCAACCTAATCTGCTGCTGAACAAACTCCCCTTCCCTTTCCTCCTTTGGCTTAAACATTCAGCCTGTGCTTGTGCTGAACCAGGTGTGCCATGAACCTTCTGCAAGAATATTTAATTCCTTTTTCTGATTTATGGCAAGGAATGTGTCTATACTCAAGCAGAGGCAGAAGCAATCTTGGGACATCAAAGAGGAATTTACTGGCTTGGCGGACTTGCCTGTACATTTGGAAGCTGTCTGCTATAGTGAGAAGGCTGTCTGGAGACATGCAGTTATCACAAGTTGCATCACTCTTACTTGTTAGCATGGGAGATAGGGTCACGGGGATGGGGTGTGGGAGGCCTGCCAGGATTACCTTCTGTGCATTGTGTCCCTTTCCCTATTTCACTGCTCTGTGTCTCTCTGTTCTTCCCTTTAGAGGGGTTTTCCTCGACACCATCCTCCCCCGTCGTGATGACAATGGGGTCCGGCCAACTATTGGGCAGCGTATTCGCCTGAGTCAGGGAGACATCGCTCAGGCAAGGAAGTTGTACAAATGCCCAGGTAAATATGGCTTGTGGAGATGGCTCCAGCTTTATTGTAGACATATGGTTTATCTGGAAGGCATTGTAGTTCAAGAGTACCTTAACGATCCCTTTGAGGAAAGAGACTTGGGAAACACAGACTATCAAATGCTTCAGGCTGAAGCTCTGGGAGAAGTGAACTTGCCTAACATGTGTCTCCTATTAGTACTTTGCCAGTGTTCTGGTTTGGTTTAGGGCTTCAAGTTGGTCCAGTGTAGGCTCTGTTCACAGAAAATTAAATCAGTGTACAAGACCACAGAGTGGGGACTAGGAGTTATCAAAGTGGCAGAAGGATATCTGGTAGACTGAGGTCTCTACACACCATCAAATATCTGTTGTAATTTATATAGTTGTTGTCCCAGAAATGAGCCTTAAGTGTGTCTCTGTGATTATGGTGTGTTGCTTGGGAGATAACATGGAAGAAAGCTCTAAGATGCTGATTTGTGAAACATCCAGTTGGGTGCTGGAAGCTGGTGCTTTGGACTGTTCAGGAATGGGCTGAATCCCTCTTTCTGCTGCCAAAGGGTTGATAGACTGGGAACAGCTTTGATAGAGAACCCATCTATGTAAGTGTGACATACTATAGACCAATACCAAGGTCCTACTTTGTATGGAGACTGGAAAGATTGACAAAAAGAACATTGGAGTCACAGGTATGACTGGGAGATTAGATTAATCCATCAGAACAAGAGAATGCTTTTAAATTGGAGACAATGAAAGTTTATGCCACTGTTTTAGCTGAATATTTTAATAGAGAAAACGAGATTTCAGAGAAGCAATCTGTCAAACTTAAGGACAGGCTGAGCATGAGAATATAAACAGAGGTTTCAAGCAAAGACGGCACCCAGTCTGGTGCCTGTGGCATGGAATGCAGTGACTGGGAAGAGACTGGAATAGGTGTGATGCTTGGAGGTAGGAAATTTAACAAACTCTGTTGAATTTCTGCAGGTTATCAACATCCGTGAGAAGATACTGGAGAATGAGAGAGTTACCCTAGTTTTGCAGAATTACTCTGTAACTTTTATAATAATGCAGGGAAGTAAAACAGGACTTTTGCAAGCATAACCCAGAAGGTTATCTTAATGGGTTGATCTGGCCAGCAAGTAGTTCAGTTGAGAGTGGCTTTGATCATAAACCTAATATGATCATAAGTGATTACTCCTCTAGAAATAAACATATCACAAAGGGAGGGGAAGAGGATGAGGGCTAAGTTTTACCAATATACAGAGTCACATCTTAAGTAAGTAGGTGGCTAGCACTGCTCTGTAAACCATTTGTGAGGCCACGGAGAGTGGTGGATAGCTGGTGTGCAAATCCGCTGCTTCTCTGTATCCATGTACAGGTCAGAAAGTATGGGTTCATAAGGATCTAGAATGAATTCTGAGGACTTCAGGGTCCATATGTTTGGGAATCACTGCTTTTAGCTTATAGTGGGTAGTATAACTTTCTTAGGTGTGTTAGTTCTAATTAACTTTTTTTTTCTTTCTACCACCCATAATTATCTCTAAATTGCTTTTGGTAGAACAAAACACTGTTCTTGAGAAATTATCTCATTGGTTAGTTTAGGGGTTGATTTGTTTTGCACTATGTTTTTTGATTGAGTCAGAATTAATCCAAACAGGCTTTTCATTCCCATAGCTGGAAGAATCAACTACAGATTTAGATTTCTTGAGGCAAGCTGAAAAGCCACTTTGGCCTGAGGTTAAAGTTAAACTAAAAGCTACAAAGCAACATTCTTTAAAATGAGGACCCTTCTGAGTCTCATGTTTTCCACTTGCAAAGTAGAACTTTCCTACTTATTTTTTTCCACAAAGCTTTAGCAGAGGTTATTGCAGTTCAGAACGTATTTGGCAGCAAAATGATTAGAGCTTTAAGCCTACTAAACAATTTTTTTTTTCAAATATCTGTTGTTCTGGTTTGGTTTTCTTTTTCTCTTTGCATCAAAATTTATACTCAGGTTGCACCTGAAAGGAGGTGCAGTATGTTTAGTGACATTAACATCTTCATCTGCCATTTGAATCTGTAGCTTGAAAAGTTCTGTACCTCTGCAAAATACAAAGCGGGAGAGTTCAAAACCAAAGGACTTCAACTGTGTGTTCAAGCAGGGTCTGAATGAGACTTTAAGTTGAGGACACTTTGTTCAGTAGTCAAGCTGAGGATTTTTAGGTAAAGTGCAGCAACATCATTCAGAAGTTGAATGGCAGATAGCTTCCCTTCTAGAAAGAGAGTCTCCATCTGACAATACCTTATAATATCTCTCCAAAAAAAGAACTAGTATGATGGAGGATGAGTTACAAGTATGCACTGGTATGAGCCAGAACAACTGCTGTGTCTGTTGTAAGAAACAGGGCTCTCCAACTTCATTAGATTGGAGCTCATGTGGCTGCTACAGTTAGGGCTTGCTTAGTTTGTCCATTCTAAAACCCTGCTGTTTTAAATTGCTCTTAATTCCCCAAAGCTTATACCTGCTGGGTTAAAGTTAGTGCCAAGCCAGGTGAAACAATATGAAATTTCCTGAAGGAATTTGTGGAAGGCAAGATGCAATCTGCTACATAGTAGTTAATGCTAGATTTGTTATGGCTGCATGGCTGAGGATTTGATGACTATAGTCTCTACAAAAGGCTTTAAAAAAACTCATCCTGCTATCTTGTGCTGAGCTAAAGGAAAGAGGCCTGTGTGGCCATTCAGGAACGGTTAAAATATAAACTGAAAATGGTCAAACTATAAATTGAGAATGATCCTGCATTATATCATCTCTTCCAATCCTCTGGGCATTTTCAAATAGATGCAGTGTACCAGTAACCAGCTCATGAGCTGTAAGTGCCTGTCACTCAGCTACTTCATTTACAAATGAGTTCTGAAGCATTCACCTTTCTACTTTGCTTTTCACCTCTGTTGCTTTCTAGCTGCTCAGTTTCTTCGATCCCAGAAGTACCAAACAGTGGCTTTATTGGACCTGCTGGCTTCTTTGCTACTAAGTGGAGTGCAGTTGTATCACTTTTTGAGGTGCTCTGCAACAGACTGTGCTCTACAGACAAATATGCACTGCTCATTATCATTCTTCCCCCCCCACGAGCAAGCAAGCACTTTCCTCCATGCTGAAAGGCCAGCCTCTCCCAGTGTGTCTGGGGAGTTTCCTCTGCAAGGGTGGATAGTTAGATAGGTCTCCTTTCATGATATTTCAACAGACCAGTTTCTGGAAGTAGATGGAATAGTACCTGTTCCATAATTTCACAGTCTTGCCAGGAGCTGTGTAATTACACTTACGAGAATTAAGTCTGGGCTGTTGGAAACCTTCACTCTGGTTCAGCTGAGAGTGATAATCCCCTATGTCACTATGGTTATGTTGTATGTGTTTCCCATGATTTAGAGCTCTTTTTATCATTTCATATTTGTTTAAATAGATTTTTGAGCAGATAAAAAGAACATTCATCTATCTCGGTGAGTTATGGATTGGAATTCCCTCTTTATTAAAAAAAAAATTATTAAAAACCCCCTTTTTGTGTCCCTACCTATTGTTCATCTAATCTGATCTGTCAAGCTGTGTATCAGACTTCTTTAGGGAAATTAAGAAGTTCTGGTTAGGTAACTCCTTCTCCCCTGTTTGAAGATACCAAACTTTTTGAATGGGATCACTCTCTTTTCACCTCCAGCTTCCAACCCGCCCATCTAAATGTAATCACGGCTGCAAAATTAGCGTGTGATAGCATCAAGCAGAGGAACAACCTCTGGCATTTCCATGAGAAAAGAAAGGCCTTGTCGGATCTTTCAAAGCACTGCTGCTTAATCAGGGATTTTTGGGGGCTGCCTTACCATCTCTGAGGAAACCAAGTTGCAGATCAAGGGCAGCTTGTGTGTTATGAAATTGGAAGAACAACTGGGAAGCAGGCAAGCCAAGGTCCCTGCATCTTGCAGTAGGTATTTGGATGTGTCTAGTGAGCACTCTGAAGAAAATGGGAGTTTTGATATTTGTCGTCCTCCCACTTAGCCAGTCAGCTGCTCTGCAGATGTAGATGGTCACTCTTCGTTCCAGCTCAGTCTTCCTGGCTCGGAGAGCAGGAACTACAGTAGTCACAGCTTTCCCAGATGTTGGAAGCTGTGGTTCCCTAAAGGAGCATATGCATGTGCATGTTCCTTGCTTCCTGAAAATCACTGTGGCACTGTGGGATCTACATTTCATCAACTGCAGCAGGCCACAAGATGGGAAGTTGGGAGAGCAATGGGCTGCCGTGCTCACGTTTTGTCCTGTGCAGTGTGATGGCAGGGTAGGTGCAGGGCAGCCAAAGCATGAAGGCAGTGGGGCTTGCCCTGCTTTTGTTAGGATGTTTTAGCCCCAAAAAAGACACTTAACAATGGTAACTAAGGAGAACTTCATTGAGCAGCTTGTAATGAAGGGAAAACAGATTTGCTCGCAGCAATTATGGGGTTGTGAGGTGGGGTGGGGTTAATACTTTGCATTTGATTAGTGGAAACCTGAAAGTGCTGGCACGTGGAAGGAAGATGAAGGAAGAAGGATGGCCTCTTTAAAAGCTGTTTCCCCTACGTCCTTTCACTGATCGTCTTCTATCCTAGAAATTCTGACAAATTTCACATCACCCCTTTGGCAAGGTCTCAGGTGCTCAATGACCTTTGGCCAGTACCATGAACGAGCATCATTAGAGTGCCAACCACCAACCCACACACTACAGCCATGCACAAAGATTTTTGTAGACCCTGATGTCTTTCAGAGTCACTCCTTTTTGATAGGTTTTTTCCCCTCTCCTGCAGCTTGTGGAGAGACCTTGCAAGACTCAACAGGTAATTTCTCAGCCCCTGGCTTTCCAAATGGCTACCCCTCCTATTCCCACTGTGTCTGGAGGATCTCGGTGACCCCAGGGGAGAAGGTAGGTGCCACACCAGCACAAGGTGTACTCTGCATTTCCCTCACATGTGATTTTGCTTGTGATGACAGTGTTAGTAGCTGCCAGAAGATCTCTGTATGCCTGAGGTGCAGGGATAGAGCCTCGAAAGGCTCACGAGCACCAGTGCTGTCTTCCCAGAGATGGAGTGAGGGATACACGATCCTGAGGAGAGGAGAGGTACTGCTGGAGCGGAGCCTCCTCCCAGGTCTGGACTGTGTGTTGATCTTTGATCCTCACTCTCAATTTGAGGCTGAACCCTGCATGGACATTTCCTATCACCTGCTATCTCCAGCTGAGCTCACCTTCCAAAGCCAGGTGCCAGCCAGATGAGTTAGATAAAATGTGCCAGCCATCTGGGGTCCTTAAGGGACCCAAGGAGCCATGAGTGACATGTGTGGCCTGCCCCTATCACACAGGCATAATATGCCTGTCAGGGAACTCCCAGTTCCCGCCTTGAAACGCCAAGCCCTGCTGTGCATCAATCACCCTCCCTGTCCACCTTCTTCTCAGCTCTTTTTGTTTTATTGATCTTCCTGTAGAAATGAAATCTTTCCTTAATCCAGTAACACCAGCCTTTCAGGCCTTTCATGCCGTACCAGGCTGCGAGAATGCACAGTCCAGCTTGGGAGCTCCTTAGCAGAGTGACTTTGCTGAGGACCACCCTCAACATATGCTTAAGACTTGGACAAAGTGCAGAGTTCATTCGTTTTGCAACAGCTGTCTGGCTCCAGGACCTGGTTCTGTCACCTGCAAGCCCAGTTCCATGCCATGCTGAGCTCCTGCCATCAGCTGCAGGGCATCACTGGGGCAGGAGGGCCAAGAGGCATCCAGGTTTGGAAACTGTGGCACTGGGAGTTTTGTGGTGTGGAATCTTACTGTAAACTCTCCCTTTGCTTCTCAGCCTTTTCAGAAGAGTTGTGTTGGTTTGGATGCTGAGCCACTAATGTTAAAAAAGAAAATAAATCATCAATTTCAGATTGAATGCTGCGACTTACCTGTTTAATGAAATGCAGTGATTGGTACAAAGTAGCATTGTAGCACTGAGGTGTTAGCTGAGAACAGGTACTGGGCTTGTAGCATTCACCTGCATAGAAACAGATAAATCTCCTTTTGCTGTCCAAAGTCAGAAAACTGCAAAAGCATAAAAAAAGTGCGTGACATCATTGCAGACTGCCTTCTGGACTGCCAGTCAGGACTTTGGGAGAGAACATCTGTTCTAGTCTAATGACATTTCTGTGGCAGACTATGGATGTAAATGAATACATGGGTCAAATCTTGCAAAGAAAAAGATACAAGTACACCCCATTAGTGACCTCCATAGGCCCAGACCAAGGCCTGTGATCCATGTGACAGAGGAAGGAGGCCGAAGTAATAACATTTTAATGCTAAGCTGCGCTTGATAAAGCCCCTAAATGCAATTGCATCATTCTGATGCTGTGAGTCTGATTGTCAGAATGTGGAACCTAATCAGCAAAATTATATTTTTCTTACAAGTGTCATTTATATGAAGGCAGAGACCTCAGAAGTGTGTTTTGTGACAATGTCTTTCTCTATGATGTTCACATCATTGAAAAATGAAGATTCGGTTTTTAATTTTAAAAATCCAAACAGGCTTTTTTTAAGTAGCATTTTAGTAACTGAGGAGCATTGACTTAATTACAGAGTTGATTGTAAAGAGTTATTGGCTGTCATGTACTGTCATGGTTTCATTAAAATACCTTGAGAAGCCTTCCTTTTTTGAGGAAAGCTGATGTACAAATCCCACCAACTGCCCAGCTGTCTTTTCCTGCATACTCACTTAGGCAGCACTTTAGCAGAGATGAAGTACAATCTATAGGATCTTCTTTTTAAAGTAACTCCATCCCCAAAGAGAAATGTGTACTCTCTCCTTTCAGATTATGTTAAATTTCACATCAATGGACCTGTTTAAAAGTCGCCTTTGCTGGTATGATTATGTGGAGGTGCGTGATGGCTACTGGAGAAAGGCTCCGTTATTGGGTGAGTACCTGTTTCATTTTAATTGCATTTCCTGTATTGTTCTTGATGCATTGGAGAGTGAGTGGGGAAAATAAACAGAAACAAACCTTTGTTTACCTGGAATGACCCTATGTCAAGCCAGGGATGGCCCTATGCACTGGCCATCCCTTAATGTCTCCATCCAGAGATGTTTGTGTGCTATATTCACTCCAAATGATTCATACTCCAAGACCTTTGGTAGCAAAGATTTTGTTCCTTCCTTTTCCAGCTTGAGAAAGGATGAAGGGAGGGAAGTGAGTCAGGGCCCTGGCTGGGACTAAAACTGTGGTCTCTGGAGTTTTATTATTGCTCTTTCCCAAGTCCGAGGTGGAATTGTCAGGCAGTCAGAACGAAGCAGCTGTACTATAGCTCCTGACCCAAACTCTTCCCATTATTTCTCAAGTATTTGTGTTTACAAATGCACAGTACTCTGTACTTGGAGCCTCTGTACTCCTAGCAGGGAACTTGCTAGACCATGTCTAGGATGTCAAACTGTGCAAGGACTCTGCTCTGCTCCTGCTCCCATTCCCAAAGAAGTTGTGTTGTTCTCTGAGAAGTGCAGCTCCTCTGTATCCTCCCTATTCCTTTGCCTCCTGCTATTGTAACTGCAAGTCCCCTGTCACCCCGAGTGGTTCAGGAATCCCACCTGCTTTTTCACTGGCTCTTATCCTGACTTCATCCCCTAACCTTGGTGTCCCAAACATGTAAAATGCTGTACTGCAAACAGCCCCTTCTGCCTGAAAGAAAAGAAGCAATCAGCTTGTGTAGCATCCCCAGCTGTGTTAGAGCAGCTGTGCCCCAAGCTGCAGCCCAGGACTGGGACAGTCAGCATTGGGTCAGAGGGTTTAGGGAGGTTTGGGTGCTCTCCTTGGCCCTACTGGACATCCTAGCCCTGGTACCAGGTGAGGTACTAAGGTTGAAGCCGTGCTGGTCTCTAGGTTTCTGTGGGCCTACCTTTCACTGCAGTTGACAGCCAGCTTTACTGCTTCCTGCCTGTTTTGGATTTGGCAGCATTTATTGCTGTTCTCTGCTGCACATCCATCAGGTAACATTGCTCCAGCAGCTGCAACTTAGCTCCTCGTTATTTTTTTTTTCTACCGAGTAATTTAAAGGTATTTCAGAAGCCAAGCACCTCCCTGTCCCCCTAGTGCAGGTGGACTTGGGAGTGATTCCATCTGGAAGGAAACACTGCATGAGTGGCCATGGCTCCCGCATGGGGCTGAGCCCATGAAATTAGCTCGGAAGAGGCAGACAGACGGCAATTCAGCAGGGGGTGGGGAGGGGGATTAGTGTGAATTGTGAAAGCACAGGCTTCTTGCAGAGAGAAAAAATACATGTGTGCTGCATATTTTCCCAGGGAAGTGTGTGAAAACCCAGCCTTTAAATGGTGTATAACTTTTTATGAATGGGCCCTTTATCACACTCTGAGGAGCTTGCTCATTCTCGTTCCTCATCTGCTTTTCCTCTTCTTGACACCCCTGTTAAACTCCAAGTCTAAATCCAGGAGGCAGTTGCTCAGTGACCCTAGAGGAAGGAGCTTTGCAGTGCTGATGCTGTTTTTAGCATTGCCTTTGGGAGTGGAGATGGAAGATGCTATTGGTACATTGGTTGTCATGCTACCCCAACAGTACTGGACAGCTTGGGGGCACAATAGTAGCTGAGTAAAGCTGAGTCCAAGATAGTATTTGGATTGGTGATTCTGCAAGAGAAAAAAGTTGGTGGTGAAAATGCCATTCCCAGCCAGGTAATGGGAACTAAGAGGCTGTATTGCAGGTAAGGCATTAACCAGGTTTTTACCCAGTAGGGGTTTTTCAAAGATCCAAGATCCCTCTCACCACTGTCCTGACTGAATTCAACCTGAAGAAGTATTCTCTGCCTCTGTCTAAATCTCAGTGGGATTCAGTTGGACAGGGTACCAAGACCATGCTGAATTCAGTGTATAGCCGTGCTGGTGTCAGCTGAAGTAAAAAACCATGTTTGCACTGTGCAAGCTCCTGACCCAAGTGCAGGTTCCTGACTATCAGGGCATAGTTGGTGCCTGCTCTGTTTCTGTGAGGAGCATCTGGCTTGGATAGGTAGAGGAGCACCAAATTGAGGTTGTTGAGGTTGTTTGGGCTGAAGATGCATCTGCAACTGATCTGTTTCAGGATTCATACTTGATTGCAGAATTTGGGTATTTGCCGGTGCTGGTGAGTGCCAGAGAGCTTATTGCTGGGGGAACCATGGAGCAAAAAGGCTCTTGGTCTCATTCTCTTGAAAGCAATTAAATGACTGCAGAAGCTTAACTGGGAGAAGCTGAGTAGAGAATAAGAGTTTTTTCCTCACCAGCATGGCTGTGTCTTGCCCTTGGCTTGACTTACACAATTTACTCTTGCGTGCAAAATGCTGAAGGAGTTTCCAAGGCCTAGCAGGTGGAAAGAATGTTCCCTAATGTCACATCTCTGGAAGGACTGGGGATAGTTCATTGAAGCTCATTTGCCCAATTATGTGATCAAAACATGAGCCCTTTTGAATTTGCCAGGGCAACAGAAGCTTCATCTGTGACTACTGGATTCTGCTCCCAGCTGAAGAGAACTTTCATTCATTTCATAATTGAAAAGAATATGAATTAATGGAGGGGGGGACACAAACTTATTCAAAAGCACAAGTGATGGGACTGAAAGGGTCTTTTCCACAAGCACAGCTCCTTTAACCACAGATTCTTTGCTTCCTGGAGCCACTGTGCTGCCCATCAGCCAGGAGATCACAAAGATCCTGATTGTCTCTTTCCTGCCTTGTAGGTAGATTTTGTGGTGACAAGATTCCTGAACCAGTAATATCCACGGACAGCAGGCTGTGGATCGAGTTCCGGAGCAGCAGTAACATCCTGGGGAAAGGCTTCTTTGTGGTCTATGAAGGTACAGCCCTTAGCTAGAAGTCTGTCACATTGTATGGAGCAGGCAGAACAGGATGCAGGGGGTTTATGGGTTAGCAGGAGTTCTGCTGCACTGTGTGGTTAGATACAGCCATGCTCCTGTTTTTATGGAAATTGGCAGATTTTGTGCATTGTTTCAGTAGACAAGGCATGGATCTTCCAACAAGATCATCACATTTTGGGGGGCACAACAGGAGAGTAACACAAAGCAATAACTTCTGTACATAGGCCAGGTTCTGTTTGCTCTAACCAGCCCCTGCAAGCAGCAATGTGGGGTGTAGAAGGAGTTTCTTTCACTGTTTTAGTAGGCAAAGTTCTGTTTGGGACCATACATTTTATATCACTTAATACAGCTTGTCTTGGAGTGTTTTTCTTTTTTTTTTTTTTCTCAAATGCAAAGATTGTTCTTTTGTTTCTCCCTTGTATGTTTTACTTACAGAGGATTGGAAATTAGCATGTCAGATCTTCTATAGGTCAGGTACTTTAGAAACTTGCATGGCACTGGGATGATGAAACCCCTTCACAGGAGGAGCAATACTGCCACAGCCACTACAAATCAGTAACATCCCTTTTCCATATATGCTTTTTTTTTTTTTTTACAATAATGATTCCATTGTTCTGTGGGCAACAGGCATTTTCTTAGAAGTACCAGCATTGTCAGCAGTACTGTATTGTACTGGTACCAACATTGCATCATCTCCTTTCTTCAGCCACAGGAACAAGTATGATGCTGGAAGCCCAGTACCCAAGTGTCCAATAAACTCATGAATAATGATACTAACAGAGGGAAGTGAAGCAAACATGGGACTGTTGGGGAAGTGCAAATAAAGCACATGAGGATTTCACAGCAGTAAGGGACTAACAAATCTGTTTCACAGGAGAAATATCTGGTTTCTGCAGGAATTGTTGCCCCAGAGACAGAGGTAGCTTGCCTGATTTTTTTTTTCTTTTTTAATATTTCTGCTGAAAAACAGCTGTTGCTTGGACCATGTGGTTCGTAACACCCCTTTTATGGTAGTTTGCTGGAATTGGAAGTGATCAAACTAGTGTATGTGGCATCATGCTTAATATTGCTAAATGGTATTAGAAGAAAAAAAATTTACATTGGCTACATTCCAAAGTCACTTTGCAAAGTGACTTCCTTTTCTCTTGATAATTTCCCTGTTTCCTGTTGATTGATAAATGATCCCTAAAGGTTCAGTAAATATGAGCAATACTTGCTTCACTTGACTTTTGAATAGAGCAACTGGAAGTGGAATGTGCATCTAGTGGTCAAACAAACTCCAACTGTTCATATTTTCCTGCCTCTTCAAGACTGGTGTTTTATGTATGCCTTTCCTGAAAGAAGTTTCCCATTGGAAAGGTATGGAATCTGTGGCTATGCCTGAGAGCAAGCACAGAGCATGACTGGTGGAAACCAGCTTGTACAACAGAAATAGTGATGGCACATTGCATAGTTCTTTTCTTAACTCAGCCTCCTCTTGTCAGAGCAGCAGGTAGTAAGATTATCTGCACCTCTCTCCATAATTTATTTGCTGAAATAGGAGATTTTCTAAAAATCTTCCTTAATCTCTATTTCCCTCTAAAGCAAGCTCTCATAATGGCTTGTTTCTTTCCTCCATTGTCAGGTGGCTTGCTCAACTGTTTTGTGACTTCTGTGCTTAGGCAATAAAGGTAATCTTTATTTCCAGGAGGGTTTACCCATAAATGTTTAATTTTTTTTATCAGTTTTTGTCCAAAATCTTTCTGTGTTGCTGTTAGTTCTCTTTTTCTTTTGAACTAAAAAAACCAAAGTGGGTTTTAGCTCTGCTTCTCTGTCTTCTGCTTTAGTGAGAGTGCATGTAAATGCTCATGCATCTGAACTTTACTGGAAGCTCTTTGGGTGAGGACTGATTTTTGGATTTGGAGTCCTCTGAGTCTTGGACTGAGAGTTTTCAGAAGATGTGAGGAAAGAGGCATAAGCATTGTAGCCACATTATGGTAGAATTACTTGATACTAAATGACAGATAACATAGGGAAAGTGTCCTCTTAGTTCAGTCATTCTGTCCCCTTTCTTTCATAAGATTCAAGATGGGAAGATGTTGACGGTTTTGTCCTACAGCACTGCTGGCAGCCCGAAATTTGGCATCATTATTGCCTTCTCAGGCTCTGTCAGCAGATGTTTTTTCCATTTTGCAGTAGGGCTTTTCCAAGTATAGTTGTCTGAACTACCACAGTGGATGGAGAAAATATTATTTGTTGGCTGTCAGTTTTATGGCTCTTAAAAAAAAGGTCAGTTCTCTGCTCTCATAGTCCTCTTTCTGTTAGGTGGGGGAGACAGTTCTTTAAAGAGTCCTTCAGAGCTTCTCTCAAGCACCACTTGTAGCTCTTATGAACTCAAACTGCAATCTAAATTGTGCTCTGCAACTGAATTTTTCAGTGCAACTGTTTGGAGGTGCTTTAACACTGATTCTCTAAGAAAGCCTGTAGCACTGCACTAATAAAACAGTGCTTTTAACTAGGTTACATTAACAGCTTACAGTGCAAAACCAAGACAGTGTTACCCAATGCAAGCAATTTCCAGGACACTGTAGGTAGACCCACCTCTGAATTGCTAATACAATGCATTGTGGGGAGAACCCAAGGGTGAGGATGGTTGATGTCTGGCAGTGTCATTGCAGTACCATGTCTCTTATACTTACTGCTGGTGCTTTTTTTCGCTTGACTTTGAATACAACCAAAACATTCATATGTCTTTTGTAGACGTGTGTCATGCATCATGGGGTAACACAGGTTTTAGCCTGTGATCTTACCTTTATTTCCTATGTAGTCTTGCAGACAATTTTGTTGAACTGTTATTGTCTTTGATGTCTCTACCAGTTTTTTATAAAACTAGATTTTCACTGAATTTTCTGTTCTTGGTCTTTAAACTTACTCATTCTCACATTTGACACTGAAACTTAATTTTTCGTGCACAGCCGTCAGCCTGATGGTCTGGTGGTGAACAGCTCAACTTGTGCTTGTTAATATTGCCATCGTGTGGCTGGATTAGATTTGCAACTTCTTTTTATTTTTGGGTTTTGTTGTTGGGGTTTTTTGCCAACTTTTCTTGGTTCATAGAGCTGTTAGCAGGTTTCAAGCAGATATGAAGGCAACCAGGAGTATGAAACACACAAATTCATAAAAATTCTCTGTCCCAGTGAGTTCACCTTCTAAGGACGTTGGCACAGCAAGGCAGGAGACACTGTCACTAAGGCAAGATGTTAGATTTGTAAAAACCTCCATGACTTGTGGGTTGCCTTTGTATAACAGGTGATATTGATACAGATTTGAATTAGGAGCAGGCTTTACCTATGGAAAAACCTGCAATCTCAGGGTTTTGCTGTTTCTTTTTTATGAAGCTATTTGTGGTGGAGAAATTCACAAAGATGCTGGACAGATCCAATCTCCCAATTACCCAGATGACTACAGACCTTCCAAAGAGTGCATCTGGAAGATCACAGTTTCTGAGGGTTTTCACATAGGAATTACATTCCAAGCCTTTGAGGTGAGAAATGTCATTGTATATTATATTACAGATATTATTTTGCCTCTTTAGGTCCTTTAAAATTAAGAAGAAAGTGGTGTAAATAGTAATTTTTTTTTAAATCTTTTGACTACTTCAGAATATCATTTATTCTCACCAGAAGTTTGCTCGGAGATTTTGAAGCCAGGTTTTTATGATGAGTTTTCAAAAACTGTTGCTTTAGACAAATATAATTAGAAGGGACTCAAAAGTGTTGATGACATTAAATAAGGACTCATGAATCCTTAAATTTTCATCCAGTCAAATGAAAGTAAATGGTCCCAATCCAGGCAAAAAACCTCTTTTTCATGTCACTGGGACTTGGCAGATTGAAGGATGTGACTCCCCAAAGAAACATCATGTTCCCAGATGGCAAACAGGCTTTGAAGAGCTCACAAAAGGTTTTCTCCTACTGGTTATAGGATGTCTTACACTCTTAGTCAGGTTCACAATGGTTTATCTTTGACAACTGATGTATATATCACAGACAGGAGTGGACAGGACCTTAGCTGGTGCATAAATCCCATCTATCCCATAGGCTATTGTAGCCTGGGTACACTAACCATGTTTGTCCTGTAAAGGGCTGATACTACTAGCTCCTAGCTGTGACCCTGCAGTGGTTTCCTAAACCTTTTTGTTTGCAGTTGTTTGGCTCTGTTTCTTACAGCTTCTCATGAAAAAGCAGTTTTTAGAGAGTTAGGGCCTGGGTTTCACTAGAAGATAGCCAGAAAATAGTGGTAGAACTGAGATGTGCCTAGGCTTGAATGCAATTCCAACTGCAGGAAAGCTCAGTGGCAGCCATGAGGCAAGTACCTCCTAGCCAGTTGTCTGGGGAGCTGATCTCTGGCCAAAGTCTATCTGGGGAGCTAGCCTGGCTTGAAGAACCCATACTAGTGAGGTACAGGCACACACTTTTCCTGTTGCAGATTGAATGGCACGATGCATGCTCTTATGACTACCTGGAGATCCGGGATGGCCTCACTGAACACAGCCCACTGATCGGCCACTTCTGTGGCTACGAGAAGCCAGAAGACATCAAATCCAGTTCGAACAAAGTGTGGATGAAGTTTGCATCTGATGCAACCATCAATAAAGCAGGCTTTGCAGCAAATTTCTTTAAAGGTATGTGATCTAGTACCTCTCACAGTCAAAGCTGGGTATGATTCATCCCTTAAACTACTGCCATCCCCAAACGACCAATTATCATTGTATCTACTTGTAGTTAAGAGCTGTTAGATTTTTCTGTGCAACTGCCAATATCAAACTTATGTACAAATTGCTTGATACTGAGGAATGAACACCACCTCTCTGATTAGGACAGAAAGAAAGCCTGCTGGGCCAGTATCAGCACAGGCACTAACACCTGGTGTAGTACAGCTGGACAGAACGTCACCTCCATTTAGCCATGCCAGGGGACACTTACATTTTCAAATAAGGTACTAATATTGCACAAAGGGTATTAAAAACAACTGCATGCTTAAGTTCTATTCCAAAAGAAGCCTCTGGAGAGATGATAAATCTGAATGCAAGTGGAATCCCAGAAAAAAAATCTGAGTGCTTTGAGAGACAAATGTGTTCCTAAACTGAGATTCTCTTCAGGAAGATGTGAGTAAGACTAAGTTTTTTTTTTTTACTTTTTTTTTTTCTTTTTTTTAAGAGCTGGTCCTTTACCAGCATCCTGGTGACTTGATAGAGGCAAGAATGGAATATCTAACTGCTTGGGAAAAATACATGCAGAACTGCTGCAAGGTAGACAGTCATGTTTCTCTTAGGTTCAGTGACAATTGTACAGAAATAATAGCTGCAATGCCAATATTTGGATTGCAAAAGTCCTTTATTTATTTCTACTTTAACTTTTGTCTTGTGTTAAGGGTGTCACGGTCCATTTAGATTTCTCAAATTTGCAGGAGAATGTACTCTGTGAATTAAAGTTTAGTTCATGAGCTCATTAAGAAATACAGCAAACAAACCTGTCAGGGCTCAATCCCCTTTGCTGAGATTAGTCTATCGCATGAATTCACTTCTTCACCATTCAAGTAAAAAGGTTTCATAATCTATAACCTGTAATTCTTAAGCCATGCACTTAGGTGCAGAAAAAAAAATAGTTAAATAAAGTTTAATTTACAGAGTACATTTGAGAGATCTGTGACAAAGGGTGATTGCAAATACTGTGATGTTTAATTCCAGTCCCTGAACAACTCTCACAGTGTTTAGACTTCCTTGTTTAAATTTTTCAAGTTCCATAAAGACACAGGGAGTACCTCTTCCTAAAGACATTTTGACTTCTTTCAGGAGTGAACAATGAAGGCTGAATGTGGCAGAATGTCTTTCAGGGATTAGCACTACATGGAGACACAGCAAGTTATTCTCTAGAATCTGAAGTTCTCCTGCAAGTTCGTAGGGGAAGAAAGTTATACACTTGAACCTGGGGTGCTTTCTTTGTGATACAGATAGTGAGAAATAAATTTATTCTTTTTTTATGTAAAAATGTGTAAACATGCACAGTAGTACAATTGCAGACACAGGTATTTTCTGTGTAGGTTTTGCTGGCAGACTAGATCTTCCAGTGTCTGCTCAGATATCGCATATTTGAACCAGAAACCGTGTAGCTGTTGGATGGGTAGGTTGTTTCTAAGTCCATGCCAGTAACTTCAGCTGAGGAGCAGTGTATTTGCTTGGACCAAGCATCACAGTAGACATAGCTACTATGTCTACTACAACTTCTAGCCAGCTAGCATTGTGGGCAGAGTTGATGTCAGTGTGCAAAAGCTGGGTAGACACACCTGCAGGCTACCTGTGGAGTTTCAAGGTGGGATCTAAAGTCTGCAAACTGTACCTCCATATCAAGAGGGATTGTGACTATCAGACATTTCATGAACAAAGTAAAGAAACAAATTAGATGGCTCTGCAGGCACTCTTCAGACTGCCACCCATATCTGACCAAACAATAGGTCAGTTTTGCCTTAATGAATTAGGAAATTAATAGAGGTTCAATTACATGTATTACAACAATGAAAGAAAATAACTTAGCTAAAAAAAAAACAGAGTTAAGGATGGAATTGAATGCTATGCTTCATGAGAACATGCAGTAGTAACTTCTAACTTTTCAGAGAAAATGAATCTACAAACAGCTTAGACGGGGTAAGCCTTTGTCACATCCAAGAGGCAATGTCAGGAAGATATGAAGAGCAACTACCTCATATCCAGGATTATTCTTTATTAGTTATCTTCATTTCTGTAACAAATTGTTTGTGTCACTGAAGGCTGTTTTGTATATGGTTGAAGTATTAGTAGTGATGTGGTTATCTGACGCACATTGTTGTGCCTTTCTTCTTCATGGCAAATATCAGAGGAAAAACAACACTCTGTAAAATATACCTGCCCATATCCAGGACACATCCTTCCCAGGGTAAAGACTGATCACAGGGGGTTTTGATGATCATAGGAATTTCAGCCACTCTTTTTTCTCAACCAAGTAATTTAACAGCCAGATTAGAACTATTGAACCTATACCTAAGAAAAGAGCAGCAAAGAAATACTCTACTTTCTTCATAGTGAATCCACAAACAAAAACCAGAAAATAAAATCTGTTTGCACTGGAACTGTTGCCGTGGGGGTTCCTGACTTCGGGAAGGCTTTGCAGGAAGACAGTGTTATCAATAGAAGAAAATAGAATATTTCAGCTGCAAGGGACCTACAGTGATAATCTAGTCAAGGCTGTTTCTGTTTCACGTCCACAGCAGTAACTGTTACGGGAACATTATATAGGGTGTAAGTGTCAAGGTGTTGGCAGTGGGGTCTGCAGGGGCTGCCCTGTGCCAGACAGAGGGTTCAGCTGGCTCTGCAGTGGACCCAGTGCAGGACAAGTCTGAGCCCATCAGCTGGCCTGGTGGCACCTCTGTGAAAACATGTTTAAGATAGATTAAAAATGACAGGGAAAGAGAGGAGGAGGGAACAAAAAATGTAAAATAGCAGAGGTAAGTCCAAGGTCACAGGAAGAGAAGGTGGGGGTGCTTCATGGCAGAGCAAATGTTCCCTGCTCGTGGAGAACCCATGCTGGAGCAGGAGGGAAGTATGAGAAGGAAGGAGAAGCAGAGTTGTGTATGAACTGTGGCTTCCCATCTCCTCCTGCCTTTGCATGCTCATGGCTTTTCTGAAGGGACTGAGTGTAAGTTGAGCTGATATAAAACAGGAGGAGAGGAGCATGGAGTGAAGTTGAGCCAGAAAAGGGGAGCAGAAAACCGTTTTCCATAAGTATTTTAATATATTTGTTTTCAGCTTCTGTATCCCAATACCAAAACCAGTACTCAAATATTTATATTAATTGTCAATAAATGAAATTACATTCCCCAAAGTTGAGTCTGTCTGGCCCACAACAGTAACTGGTGGGTAATTTGCCTGTCTTAACCCAGGAGCTTTCTTGCTCCTATTCTTCCTGTTTTCTCCCTTGTTCCACTGGAGTGGGAGGGGGTGGGGAGTGAACCAGCAGCTGGATGGGACTTTGGCTGCTAGCTGAGGCCAACCTACCCCATGTTAATAAAATCATCTATTAAGGCATGCATGTGGAATCAGAGGTCAGGATGAAAAGCCAGTACATCTGGCTATCTGTATAATAAAATGTCAGTTCAAGTTGTTGAGATGTGATTGAAGAACCTGACTTCAAAGCCCAGGGTAGCAGGACTTCATGTGTCTATGAAAAGGCAGAACTACTTGCATGTCCTCCCAGCTCCTCTGCTGCACCCTGTTCCGTGGGGTATGACCTCCCTCAGCTTCATTACTGTGGGCACCATAATGGGCTGGTTTCTGTCACTCAAGAGCATAAGGAACTTAAAACAAACAGAACAAAAAAAATAGGCAAATGAGAACAAAAGGCAGTTGTCTTTACAGGAGCCTCTGTTTCCCTGCTCCTGTCTAGAAAAAGCACTAGTGGGTACCAACAGTAATTGTAGTCCTTTATGGTTTCATGTTTAGGAGTGCTTTAGCATTTGTGAGGTTTGCTACAGTGGCCACTCCATGGGCTCAGATGAGCAGCTATTGCTCTGTTCCTTCTCTACAGAAGGGTTGCATGAGGAATATGAAGTTTGGGTGGTCAAGAAAGTGTGACTTGTTCTGGTTTTCTCCTGACAGAGATGGATGAATGTTCTCTGCCGGACAATGGTGGTTGTGAGCAGCACTGTGAGAACACACTGGGCAGTTACAAATGTACCTGTGAGCCTGGCTATGAGTTGACAGCTGATAAAAAGAGCTGTGAAGGTAAGTAACTTACAGATTGAGGCATCTGTCTATAGGATGGGTACTATGGCTAATAATGAAATTTAACGGTCTTTGGAGATGATTTTCCTTGCCTCTACATCCTCTTTGTTTCAGTTTATTTTCCACCACCTGAAAAATTTGTTTTTGTCAACATTTTCCATTGAAAAACAAGTTTTGGTTAAAAAACTGAAAATACTCTGATTCTCTACTGCTAAACATCCCTAAAACCAGTTGTCCTTCATGGCCAGAAATTGTTGTTCAGACCAGATCTCCCACAGTACAGCACAAGGGAGTGTAGGCATTACAACCTAACCATTGAGTGGCCTAAAAGTATATAAATCTAAAGCTAATTTTTTCTTTTCTGAAAAAAAATTTACTTCATATAATAAAATATAAATGTTTTGTCTGCATGCAAAACAGACATTCTTTATACTGAGGAGTAAATTCCCCTGCTCTGTTATGAGGAAAAAGCCCCACACCTTCAACAGAAACTGTTTGTGTCAGCTTTCTATTTATACTGTTAATCTCATGCAACAAGTGTTTGCTCCTGCCACCAATACAGCTGTTGATGTGCTGAAAATCCATCCATTGTTCTTGTCTCATAGCTCTGCCTGTCAGCTGAAACATGAAGGGAGCTCCACACCCTGTGAGTGGTACTCTCAAAGTCATCCAGGTTGCCCTGACTTCTGCTTTTGTCAAACTGTCTGGGGAAGAGTGCTGTTGACTTGGTGAGGGCAGAGTTAGGTGTGTGCAAAAGGCTTTTGTCTTTTTTTTTTTTTTTAATAATTCCCTGCAATTTTGAGCAAACCAGTATAATGTGGTCAAGCCACTATAACTAGGGCGAACCACTATAACTTAGCAAACGTTTTTTGAACTTCACTCTTAACCTCCTGTTTTAAACTTCATTTGTGGGATAGTCTTTAAAAATGTAGCAACATACAACAGAGTAAATTGCTTTTGTTTCTCCAGATATGCTTGCTACACTATTTATATTGAAGCTGCTCCCTTGGGTTAGTTCTCTAAATGCAAAATGGTGCTGGGAACAAGACACAGAAAGCTTTTGTCCCTGTGGGTTTTGAGGATGTGGCCATATCTCATTACTCTCAAGAAACAGCAAGAAAAAAGAGGATAAAAAATGCTTCATTGCAAATAGAATTTTCCAGCAAAAGAGCAAATTGAGGTTGACTCCTTTGAGGTAAAAGCCCTGCCCTCCCATAAGAGAATGAAGCTGAGATGTCCTAAATTTTTAAAGGAAATGGGATAATAAAGCCAAGTCTTTGACTTTGTCATTTATTTTCCCTAGAGAAGAAGCAGTCCACATATAATAAACCCCTGAAGAGTTGACAGTGTCTTCCCTAGGATTCTATTATCTTATAATTGTTCTGTTACTGATCAACTTGAAATAGTAAGGTTTGTAGCACTGAGTGCAGGTGAATTTACTGAGCTGGCCTTTAAAACTGTGTTGTGCATGTCAAGTCAACTGATTCACAGTAAGCCCAAGAAGAGAGATTAAAGAGGAGATCAGTCTTATGTGGTGACTGTCAGGGACATAGCCTAACTCTGTATTTCACTGGGCAGGTGAGGTTTCTGTCTTCTTCACAGTTGCCAGCATTTTAAACCTGTTCTGGAGGCTGGGATTTGAAATGTGCCACCAACCCAGATCTGATTCATCTCCTAGTTAACACTGTGGCCCAATCTGTGTGTCTGAACAGAACCAAGTAAACCTTGTGTTCATTTATTGCCTCTCCAGCTGCCTGTGGGGGCTTCATCACCAAGCTCAATGGGACCATTACTAGCCCTGGATGGCCCAAGGAATACCCTACTAACAAAAACTGCGTCTGGCAGGTGGTAGCTCCAGCCCAGTACCGGATCTCTCTGCAGTTCGAAGTGTTTGATCTGGAAGGCAATGATGTACGTAACCAGTCCCTGCATCTCAGAGGTGGGACTATTGGCTATACTCAGAACTGGATAAATCCTTGGGGTACAAGGGAGAGGAGGCTCTGTCTTACTGGTAGAGTAAGACAGAATGACATGAATAACAGTGATTGTTCTCCTTGAAGTCTGAATCAGCTTTCTCTATAGACTTGAAGGATTAAGGCTGTTCTATTATAAATACATGTAATGGTTTAACCCCATCTGGCAACTAAACACCACACAACTGCTCGCTCACTTCCCCCCAGTGGAATGGGGGAAGAATTGGAAGGGTAAAAGTGAGAAAAGCTCATGGGTTGAGATAAACAATCTAATAGATGAAGCAAAAGCCACGCAAGCAAGCAAAGAAAAACAAGGAATTAATTCACTACTTCCAATGGGCAGGCAGGTGTTCAGCCATTCCCAGCAAAACAAGGCTCCATCACACACAGTGGTTACTTGGGAAGACAAACACCGTCACTCTGAATGTTCCCCCTTCCTCCTTCTTCCCCCCACTTTATATACTGAGCATGATGTCATATGGTCTGGAATATCCCTTTGGTCAGTTAGGATCAGCTGTCCTGACTGTGTCCCTTCCCAACTCCTTGCACACTCCCAGCCTCCTTGCTAGTGGAATGGTATGAGAAGCAGAAAAGGCCTTGACTTGGAAGTGCTGCTCAGAAATAACAAAAACATCTTTATATTATCAACCCTGTTTTCAGCACAAATCCAAAACACAACCCCATACTAGCCATTGTGAAGAAAATTAAATCTACCCCAGCCAAAACCAGCACAATGGACTTCTTTTCTCTACCAGTTTTGCATAATTGTAGGTATTTTCCAGCCCTAATGTACCATCCCCCACTTCCCCAGTACTGCCTTTGCAGGAAAGTAATTGGAAATTAACAATAAAGTAGAGTTCTTCAAGGATAAATGAAATAACCAGTAAAAGAGGCTGTTCTCTGTCCTGCCAAGGGCAGGGTGGAGTTTGAACAAAGCATTCAGGTCTCATTTTCTGCACTGTAAATGGGAGCAGTGGCACTTCCTTAATTCAGTAGGCTGCTGAAGTTCGTTCAACACTGTCAGGCTCTTGGATAAGCTAAATTATTTTAGCTAAATTAAATGGAACCATTGCTGTTTTGATAAACACAACTGTGCTTTAAAATCAGGGCAACAAGGCAAGGGGTGAGAAAACTGACAAAGGAGATTTTGGGGAAGTTAGGAGTGTGATTGAGTACAAGACCGTTTCTGTTCCTTCTCAGTGAAGCCTCTGTCCCCTTCCTCTGAAATTCTCTGTTCCAAGTCCACAGAGCTGAGAAATCTTCTCTCTTGTCAGGTCTGTAAATATGACTATGTTGAGGTTCGTAGTGAGCTGGCTTCTGACTCCAAGCTACATGGCAGATTCTGTGGCTCAGAGAAGCCCGAAGTAATCACATCCTATGGCAACAACATGAGACTGGAGTTCAAATCAGACAACACAGTCTCCAAGAAAGGCTTTAAAGTTCACTACTTCTCTGGTACGTGGCTGTATCCTTTCACTTGCTTAGCTGTGTCTTCTGGCCAACCTCTTGGTTTTGATGAATTTTCTTCAACCTCCTGTTAGATCAGGCAGAGCCTGACATGGTTACATTTAAAAGCATGGTTGCTCTGTGCTATGTCACCATCATCTTGGTTTCTCAGTGCAGTGTATAGTCCAGTTCCACAGTGTGGTGTCAGCAAGATGCATGGATTGCATCAATGCCTCCAGTCTTTCCACAGCAGGAAACAATGGGGAACCCAATTCTAGAAGTTATCTCTGTCCCTAGAGTCATTAAAGGAAAGCTTTTTCCTCTGAAACTAGAAGATTTAGAAAATTTCCAGTAATGTTCTGTACAGCAATTATTCCCATCAAAGCAGTGCGTGTTAGTGGAAGTTCCTCATCTTCTGTTCTGAATACTTTGTGTCAGTGATGGACCTTGCTGGCAGGCAGTTCTGGAGGTTAATTGTATGTCATTTGGAAGTAGAAATTCAATTTCATGCTGTCTTTTCAGCGGACACCAAAGAGTATTAATGATTTTCGCAGAGGATGATCAGGCAAAACAGCCTTGAATTAAGACAGGTGCAGAGTAGAATCAGGGCTAGGGGTTTGACTTATTAAATCTAACAGGAGGAATGATGAGGTCGATATGTTTCATCTGGTAGTATGTCTGGGAGTGAGAAGACAGATGGGGTTAATGAGATCTTGGGAGGGCATTGTCCCAAGAAAAAATGGAGATAAACTGCTCATAATTTAAGTTGAACTGGAAACTATGAGCAGATCCTATGCTCAGAACAGTGAGATTGAGGAATATAGAGTCCTGAACATCCACTGGGGCATATTTCAGCTTCAGAGAGCAGCTCATACCTTAGATCTTCTTCCTATCTGGCTGTTTGTGCTTTCAGACAGAGCTATTTAAAAATAGAGGCTCATCAGGGCACAAAGGAACTTGAAAATATAAAGGCTGGCCAGTAGATTTTTGCCTAAGCTAGTGAATTTATGTGATACTTTTCCTTGACTCTATTTTAAAAGTATAAGACACTGCTATATGCTTCTTTTAGACAGAAGTCTTTAACCATTAAACTTACATTATAAAATAAAATACATTTGTGATGTATTTTATTAAATGATAGACAATTGAAGAGAATAGTATCTGGGCTAAAAAGCTGACTGGACTAATCCAGCAGTAGAGGTTGAAGGTTTGCACTGCTATCTGCCATCCTGGGTGTGGGGTTCCCAGTTGGTGACTGTGGTAGTCTGTCTCACTGTCAACTCAGTGTTTGTTGTTTTGATCCTGCCCAGACAAGGATGAATGCTCCAAAGACAACGGTGGTTGCCAGCACGAATGTATCAACACCTTTGGGAGTTATACATGCCAGTGCAGAAATGGCTTCATGCTGCATGAAAATGGCCATGATTGTAAAGAAGGTAAGGTCCCCACTTCCTGCCCTCAGGAAAGCCAAGGTACTTCAAACATGGCTTGATTCAGGGTCCTTTCTGCCCTGTGTTGGCAGGAAGTTTGTACAATGTACTGGGCTGGGGCACCAAAAAAGCCCCAGCTAGCTGAAAAACTGCCCAAGAAAAAGGGGTAGGGGGCTGACCCATTCCCCAGTCTTGCCCTCTATATCACCATAGGGGAGACAGGGTGGGAATAAGAAGCTGGGCTAGCAAAAGGAGCAGTTGTGGGACATCACCATTAGACCGGTCACTGCTGCTTCATTCAATTATTGTGTTTGAGTCAGAAGAAAAAGGATGGGCTGATCTAACCATTTGCTGGTGCCAAAATTACCTTTCTTCCTGCGCCACTACCCCTGCTCTGTGCTGCCATGGCCCTCCTGTGTATCGTCTCCGGTCCTTGTCTGATCTCTCCATGAGCTGATTCAGCTTTCCAAGTTGGCAAAACAATGTGAGGCTGAGACAGCACCAGAGTCAACACAGTGGAGGGGTTGACATCATCACCCTGGGAGCAGGGCAGATGAGATGGAGGAGCAGAAGAATAATTAGGGAGTGAGGATGTAAATGAGGTCAATGAGGCCCAAGGGAATGAGATGGTCCATTTCACCAGCTGCCAGGTTAGCTCAAAAAAGTATAGGGCAAACCCACCAGAACTGTGCAGTAATACTAAAAGGTCTTGTTTGGTGACTGAAGCCTTCCCTTTCTCTGCCCTGTGGAGGGGTCTCAGTGGGCAGAGAGGAGCATGTAGGACACTAGAGGGTTCCCATGTGAGACGTGCCTCAGTGTGCTCTCTCTCTCTCAAGCTGGTTGTGAGCACAAGCTGAGTGGTGCAGAGGGAATGATGAGCAGTCCCAACTGGCCTGACAAGTACCCCAGCCGGAAAGAGTGCACCTGGGACATCTCTGCAACACCTGGCCACCGAGTGAAAGTGGTGAGTAACCAGAGAGCGGGACTGTGAGGGGAGAAGCAGGCTGGGTTGTGAGGAGCTCAAGTGACTTCCCACCACCACTGTGTGAGCAGGAGGCTGATGCCTACAGGTCCTGTTTGGGGCTCTTGGAGGAGAGCGTTGTGGGAGGCTGCCCTGGCTTGCAAAAGGGCAGAAGGTCTCAAGAGAGACACCAGGAGGGGAGAGGCAGCTCAGAGGATACTCCAGCAGATGACAACTGCAGAGTATTGCCCTCTGTTTACAGGCAATAACATGCCCTCCCACCCCTACCTCTCCTTGTGAACCACTTTGTTGGGGTGGTATCTAAATAAGGTGGTGGCTGAGCTGATCCCCAGCCCCTCTGAAGGACGGGCATCAGGGCCATTTTACAACATGGCCTTGTGGAAATGACAGGACATGCCCAAATCTGTGCAGATGGCCCAGGCACTGGGGGAAATAATCCCTGTGCTCAGTGGAAGTAATATTGAAGAACAGCCCATTTGGTGTGCTGGGCAGGGTTACCAGTGGAAAAAAATAAATGCTTATAAGGCTTGCAGTTGATAACTGTTGTCATGCACCTATGTGAGGCAGCAAAGCTAAGGCAACATGGCACATTGATATGGAATTCTGAGCTCTACCACTCTGAGATCATTCTTGTCTGAAAGCACACTGTTCTGTGGGAGGAGTGGGACAGATGCACTGTTTGATCTGTTTCTCACTTGGCATTTCATCCTCTGCTAAATCGCATACTTAGATTTACAGATGTCTGTCTTAATTCTCCATATTCTTGCTGTAGACCTTCAATGAGTTTGAGATTGAACAGCACCAAGAATGTGCCTATGACCACTTAGAAATGTATGATGGACCCAACAGCAAGTCACCTATCCTTGGCCGCTTCTGTGGCAGCAAGAAACCAGACCCTGTAGTGGCTTCTACCAACAAGATGTTCCTCAGGTTTTACTCTGATGCTTCTGTGCAAAGGAGAGGTTTCCAGGCAAAGCATAGCACAGGTAAGCTGTCAATACCCCAGTGCCATAAGATCTCATCAAGTCTCACTGCATTTTTTTACTAGGCAAAACCAAACACACTTTTCTCCCAAATAAGCTTAGCCCGAACTTTAACTGGTTGTATATTCAGTTCTCAGACCATTGCTGCCATAATACCATAAATACCAACTTCCGTAACAACTCAGAGGTCTCCTGGTATTGGACATTTCTGCTCATGCTCTTTTGTTTAAATTGTAGGTGTTTGATTGAGCAACAATCCCTTCTGTTCCACATCAACCATCGGAAAAGGAGGTGGTGCAGTTGGCCCACACACAAAACAGGCCCACATTAGATTGATTATGGTAGAAGCAGAGCTGTGCTGTGGACAGACACAGCTTGATCCTCTTATCTGTGGCAACCCAGAGGTGGGCGTGTTGTACCAACATTCACTTCTTTGAAATCCCTGCCACTGTAAACAGGTGAAATGTGCTCTGAGTGGCAGTGCATGAGAGACTGGTGAAGAGGCATCTTCCTCATTGGCTGCAGGAAAACTCTGTGTTAAAGTATACCCCTTCTGCACAAACACAGGGCTACTTTTGTGTATTGTGTGGGCAGAAAAGGATTGTTTTGCTCCCCAGTTTTTTGATGTGCTTCAGCTTCCTGCTGACAAAACACTTGGGGTCAGAATTTCAGCTACAGGACAAGTGCAAAGAACAAAGCAGTTGCTTTCTAAAACAATACGTTTTCTCAGAGTATAATGTGTCAAGAACCCCATCCTGCCAGTTTAAACTGGTCACCTCTTTCCACGCATGTTCTGTACCAAAAGAACCAAGTTCCTCCTAGCTCTGTGGGTCTATGGATTCATGGGTGACTGGAGAATTCACTGTGGTGAACAACCACTATTTATGGTAGTTTGGTGCAGTGTTTAATTACCTTCCCTACTGTACTTCAAGCTGGAGGTCTTTTCTGCTCATGACTGGCCCAAAAGTGGGATGAGTCTTTCTTGTGAGGTAAGGCCTTTGAGAGACTGTTTTGTGCCCTTTTCTTCCTTCAGAGTGTGGTGGGCTCCTAAAGGCTGAAGTACGAACTAAGGAACTATATTCCCATGCTCAGTTTGGGGACAACAACTACCCAGGTCAAGCCAACTGTGAATGGGTGATTGTAGCTGAAGATGGTTATGGGGTGGAGCTAATATTCCAGATATTCGAGATTGAGGAGGAGGCTGACTGTGGGTACGACTACATGGAGATTTATGATGGTTACGACAGCACTGCACCCCGTCTGGGACGCTTCTGTGGCTCAGGGGTAAGCCATGATGGTGGTGATTTCTTAGGGATCACTGGGGGTGGCAAGGAAGAATACTACCATACCATTTCTGGAGAGGGGCAGCTGTCACAAACTGGTAATGAGAATGCTTTTTGACTGGGTTTTGCTTCTTCCCCTTTGGCTGGAGATCACAGCCATTTTATCTGATGCACAGAGTTGGCTGGAAAATGGTGCTGACGGACAGTCCCTTTTTAGCCCAGGGCCATGTACAGCAGCACAAGACTGCTACACTGCTGTGCCCCAGCCCTGCCACAAAAATGATGTGTAAATGTGAGAAACAGCTTCCAAAGGGCAGTTTCATTCTCAGTCACTTCCTGCCTGAAGCCAGGTTACGTTGTGGCCATGCTATGCCAAGGGCAAACAGTGGAGGGACTTACAGAGCTGCTTGTTGACTCTAGAATGGCATTGCTGTCTCCTAAACTGTTACCTGCAACCCCATTAACAGGAGTGACTCTAGCATGAATGATGGTGTGTGGTTTTTAAAATCAGAGGGTCTGTGTTTGATTTCTCGGGGACTTCAGCAATGAAATGGAGAAGGTTCTTATTGAATTTAAAGAGAGACAATCAGGGAGTAGGTATGGAAGAAGTCCTCACAAACTGGGGAAATGGTCTGGAATATAAACAAAGGCATAGCAGCTCAGTGAAAAAATTCAGGGCAGCAGAGTAGTAATGTACCTACCTGCACACTGACAAATGAAGAATGGCTGGGAAAGTGTTGGTCCTGCAGAGAAGCACAGGGACATTGTAGCAGCTCACAACAGTGTGCCAGATAACCAGAGTTGTCATGAAATATAAGTACCTAAGTCGTTTTGCTGCTAATGAACCCTGGGAGAGTCTCAGCTGCCAAACAGGGTCCAGTTTGTATTGTGTCATTTCCTGAAAAGATAATGGCAAATTAGAGTAAACCTGAAAACTGGAACAAGAATATCCAGAAAGTCCTGTGAAAAAAATAACTGGAAGAACTGAGACTGTAGATTGGACTGGCATCAGTCTTCGAACATAAAGACCAAGGAAAATATGCACAGGAAGGCAGATCAGGGCAGGAGGTACTGAGCACTCAGTCTTCACATTTACTGGCCAATCCATCTTCACTGTGAGCTTAAACTCTATCATCATAGTGCAGACATTTATTTAGTCTGTAGACTTGACTACTATGTACTGTCTTGTTTCCTTTTCTGCAGCCTCTGGAAGAAATCTACTCTGCAGGAGATTCCATCATGATTCGATTCCATACAGATGACACCATCAACAAGAAAGGCTTTCATGCCCGATACATAAGTACCAAATTTCAGGATGCATTGCACATGAGAAAGTAGTTTGACTGCTCCTCACAGACATTTCCCATATGAAGATTGAGACATTTAACTGTGATCTTTGTCCTTTTTTTTTAAAGCTTCTGTGCACCTGGCCAAAAGCAGTGTACAGTATTTTCTGTAACTAAAACTAAATCCAGTCTCAAAGGTTTGCCTCTGCAATTAGCATGACCCTTTCTTGTTAACATACCCAGGACCAAAAAATTGTCTTCTAATCATACCTGCCAGGGCATAA
Organism: Manacus vitellinus; assembly: GCF_001715985.3. Taxonomy (NCBI): domain Eukaryota; kingdom Metazoa; phylum Chordata; class Aves; order Passeriformes; family Pipridae; genus Manacus; species Manacus vitellinus. The sequence continues at coordinate 4,535,919 of NW_021939122.1, read as the reverse complement.
ACACTGTATTTTGCACAACTTGCCATGAGGCTGAGTAAGACTGAACTTGAATTGAGAAAAGCCTTCGTCTCTTGCATATCTTGTTTCTAGGTGATAATTCCCAAGCACCCACATGAGCTGTCTGAACATATTTTCTGATGCAGGTGATGTGGACAGATACCCAGTAGGATTTCTTCAAAGGACTTTTTGAGCCACCCACTCTCCCCTACCAGCCTAAAATACTCTGTGCAATAAGAGAACAACCAGATGGCTGGACATCCATCACTCCTTCTGTCCCTTCTATTTATTGTCTTGCTTATTGTTGAGTGGAGAGCAAGGCAGGGGACAGGGACATTTTTTTTAGAGCTGCTAGCTACTTAGATCCCAGTAAATGAGACAGGCCCAGTGTCTGATTAGTGGTAATTGTCATGATGTACATTGAATGGAGGTACATTGATGTAGTGCCCAAGGGAAAGGTGGTGGCTGATATGGAAATGCTGTGGTGGAATGCAAAGCATGACTGTGGTGGTGGCAAAGCTTAGTAACAGGAATGCTGACAGCTTGCTCCAGTTACACCACCAGGGAAAGCAGCTCAGAGAGCTGTGGCAGCAGTCCAGGCCTTATCTTAAATAAGGGATCTCTCTCCTCCTCACTCCACCCACGCCTGCCTTCTCAGCCTTCTTTTCACTGCTTCCTTTGCTTACTACCATTTCCCTGTGAGCCCTTCCTTTTCACAGCTGAGCTGCTCTCCCCAGGGCTGCCCACCACAACGTAGGAGTGCTCTGCAACATCAGCTAGCTGGAGCATGTCACTGAAGGGAATGCTGGGGCAGAGGGAGCCTGGGTGTCCCTGAGGCAGAGGGACACAGGCCATGCTACGGGTCAGCTCTGGTGAGCTGTGGGAACCTGTCAAACATATGCAACCTGCAGGCACGGGACTAGGAACAGAAGAGCTCTTCTGGTTTCTGCTTCCTCCTTGTTCGTCACTGGTGCATGGCCCAGTCTCTTAATTTCATGGCAAGGGTGCAAGTGAGATGGTGACTTAGAGCACTTTGGGCTATAAGGCTCAGACCTGCTCTTGTTTGCTCATGGAAGCTACCACAGGCTTGAAGAATTAAAAGGTAGCTTGACACTTCTTTGGGAAAAAAGTAGGGAAAACTGTACTTTTGGGGGAACCACCATAATTGAACTGTTGATATGGGAGTTAAAAAAAAGACTTTATTCTGAATGTTTCATTAAGGCACTCATGGGCAATTATGAGCTAAAAGCTGAGGTGTGTTAGCTTTAATAAAGTATTTATAATCCAAGGATTACTATGTTTACATAACCAATGTGCTGTCAGGCTCCGAGATGACACCTCCTTTCTGGTGTACCACTGTGGAGAAGTATGGGGCCAGCGCCACTGTCAGGCACAAACGACATTCCTGGAGATGAGGGCATTTTCAGATGGATAATAAATAGACTCAGCCCTCTCCAGAAATCCTTGAACAGGATATGGTCCAAGTATTGTGAATACTAGGAGAAGCAAATGCATGAAAATATTTTCTTGCTTAGAACAAGAAAAGTAAAGTAATTTATACACACACACGGAAGATTATATGTATATAAAATGTGCATGTAGAAGACCAGTAGTCAAAGCCTTAATAAGTGTAAAGTGAACAATACTGTACCACTGACTATAGCTTTATTGCAGACTGTATAAAATCATGTTATCTCTGTTTTGGTTTTGGTTTTTTGTTTGTGTTTTGGGTTTTTTTTAGCTCTGCTTTGTTTCTTTTTTTTCAAATTTTGAGGCCTTCTTACAGGCAAGACCTCTGATCTCAAGCTGTTTGACCATGCAAGTCTGGGGAAGTGAGCACTGCTAGACGAGGTGTGTGTTTATCCTTCTTTTCCTTGCTCCAGTTCAAGCAAAATTACAGTGACTCAGGTCTGGAAATAAAATGTGACATCAGTGCCTCTGAAACAGAAGCAAAGTTTCAGGTGGCAAGCAGCAGTTCAAGTTTCCTGACCCTGTAGTGGCAGCAATGGCTCTAGGGAAAAGTGACTGTAGCAGCTGTAGACATGTACTTTAACATCTCTGTTCGTTGTTCTGGTAATTTCCCATCTACCCCAGACTGGTTTGTTTCAGATGCTTGCAATGTGGTTTGACAGATGTACTAGACTCATTAGCGTTCATCCAGGTGTCTCTTGTGACAGTGTGCTCACAACTGTTGTACTGTGCATTTCAACTAATGATCTATGTAGAATATTTCTGCTGTACTGACTGGACCTAGCAGTCAATAATTCTAAACGTGTGAAATTTTCTTAAGAAAAAAAATGTCAGACCCTCTGATGTGTGAGTATGTATTCTGGCCTTTGTGTGGTTTTTACATTTCACTAACTAAAATAATTTTTTAGAGGGGATGGAGAGGAGGGTGTGGGGGCAATCATAAATGTACCTGTGCCCAGAACGAGTGAGTGAGTCTCTGCATTCATTAAAGACTGTGGATTCAGTTGCACATTCTGTTGTATGCATGCATTTTCCACTTCTTCAAGGGGAGGACATTTGTTACTATATTCCTTGTTGTTTGTGTCTTCTGCTAATACCAGGTGGGATTTACTCTCTGCAGGAAGTGCTTTCCTGTGAGCCTTTAGGCTTGTCTCGCTTTTGCAATCAAGAGAGCATTAGTAAGTGGGGCAGAGAAACAAGTTGTTCAGCCAAAGAGCTACATCGTTGTTTCGTGTTGCGCACTTACACTTTAGTGGGCTGAGATACAGATCTGCAGTGATAAACATTAGAGATCTGGTAATTAGTCCATAAGTATACCTCAAAGGATTAGGCTTATTTGCTACACTACAGGCTATGGCCTTCATCAGCAGGTCCCAAAGACAAGAGACATGAAACTCCTGTGCAAAGGACAGCAGGATGAGCATGAGGCAGATGTTCCGTATTGCAAAGTTGTGGTCCATGCACCATGGCAGCCAAATGCCGATAGGTAGAACCTGAAATGCTTTTCTTCCTCTTTCTGTCTAGTTCTTGATGTCTACCCTGCTTGCTAAGAACCATGTCTGTGTTCTTTCCTCAACACATACCTAGTTCATCTGTGACCTACCACCTAGAACATTTCCTGTGGTGTGTCAAAGCTACCCAAGCCTTCATGGTGACTGAATTTCCTCCCAGCTGTTCCCAAAGGCAAAGCAGCAACGGATATGAAGTAAGGAATAAGCATCCCCATGTAGCCTCCTGCATCAGAGTACCATGGCACAGTATGACCCTGGAATGAACCTAGAGGCTGACAGTCAAGACAGTAGGTAGACATGATTTCCAAAATGACACCCATGAGTCTTCAGTCATATGGATAGTTACAAAGCAAAGCAATGTTTAAACATTAGAAATGATGCAGCCCAAGTGAAGCTGGTAGGAAATGGGAGGTAAAATAGAAGGTGGGATATGAACTGGAGTCATAGCTGTTAAAGAAACACAGAGACATTTGAGGTTACAGCAAGATAGGTTCTTACTGTGTGCATGATCTATCTATTGCGTGTGTAAAGATCTTTTGCAGGTTTGTAGTGTCTCTACTGTTCAACTATCATGTTCCCTTAATATCTCTTTCCACACTGTCTGCCACCAGTGCTGTGACAGGGCTGGTCCTTTTTTTCTCTACTTACTTATAGAAACAGGACTTAATTTTCCAGAAAGTGCCCAAAGACCATCCAGTCACTGTGTGTGAGTTGATAAAGGGCATATCCATTGTCTGCCAGAAGATTCTTCATCCTTTAAAAACGCAAGCACCCAGTGGCTCAACTCACTCAGACAAAGAATGATGCCTCAGACCAGACAGGCTTGTTGGTCTCAGCATTAAGCCAGCAGAAATCCTTCACTTTGTTCTGACATTTCCAGCAGGTGCTCTGACAGATAAGGTGCTAGCCTTAGAAACCAAAAGCAGGATTCCCCTCAAGCTGATCTGTGGCTCACCCTAAGCATACTCTTGGAGCCAGGAGCTCTTATTTGCCATGTATCTGGCAGAGAAGAGGTGGAGTCTCCAGTGCCCTGAAGCCCAGCTTCCCAGGTGCATGCCAGACCCTGCCCCTGGCAGGGACCTGGCTCTGTCAGGTGTGCTGGGACCCAGCCAGGTTGTCTGAGTCAGCCCAAGAGAAATGCCATCATCTCTTCCTCTTTGCAGGTCCACAGTTTGTGTATTAGGAGGAAGAGAAACTCATCTTAAAACAAGCACTAACCCTGGCACTGGGCAGTCTGCTGTTACTGCATGCAGGGATTTCTCGGGGAGAAGAGCAAAATGGTGAGTAGGAGTTGGTTGGCTTTGTTTGGATGGAAGTAGTGAGAGGATGAGGACATCAGAGAGCAGAAGAGGTGAGGCCACTGAACCAGTTATCTATCAGTTGAAAAGCTCCCTGGGGTGTTTAACCCTCCCATTGTCTGCCCTGATCAGTCAAGCTGATTGTTTGCTGTGCATTTCCTTATGGTGCAACAGATAGGTTCAGATATCTGCTTGGATTTTAACATCTGCCCCAGCTTTTCTGTCCTGGTGGTATTGCCTGGTCTTAGGGCAGTTGGAGCAAAGAGGACACTGATGCCCTGAATCATGAAGTGGACCCTTCAGGAGATTTCTTGTCCTGGGAGCTGAAACACACTGGTATCTGTTTAAAAATGGCCAGGTGAGAGTGGCTGAGAGTGAAACCTCCCTCCTCCCAGCAGCTAGCTGACTCTGGGCTAAAGCAACATTCTCCTCTGAAATGCAATAATGAACTAATTCCATGAGCATTCACTGATCAATGGAAGACTTATGGAAGTGCAGCACAAAGTTACTTGTTAATGGCATACAAACAGAAATAATATATTAATGGCTTTGATCTCTCTAACCTCTGTTGGTCTTCTCTCAGTTCCCCCTATTGGTCCCCTTGGGATCTCCCTTTGTCTCTCTTCCTCAGCCCTACCCAGTGAATGGCCTGTGCCAGCTCCATCCAAGAACTGGTGAGTTGTTACCCATGGAGCTGTATAGGCACCAAAGAGGGAGTGGTCCCTGCCCATCAGCAATCACAGTTTGAGCAAGTGCAAGAAAAGCTAGGGGAAATGGAGTATTATCTGTATGTTGGACAGTTGATGCTGAGAGGTGGAAGCATCTGTGTTAAAACTGAGATGTAAATCTAGAGCACCTGATCATCCGGTGTGTGTTAATTGCATTCATCCAACTCCCCTCCCTTCCATGAGAGGCTCTCTGCACTGAGATGCAGGGTCCCAGTGATATGGACTTGGCTGGGGAAGAGGCCTGTCTCCTTGTGGTCTCTCTTTCCAGGTCTGCAGGATGCTATGAGTTACTGAATGGCAAGAAGGGAGAGGGAAGGGTTGCAATGTTTAGTTTTCCCCTCAGCTGCAGTAAAAGGTTTTCTCTCACCCAAGATGTGCTCTTGGCAGGCAGTCGATGCTGTCGGGAAACCTACCTGACTCGTATCAGAGTAACTGGTACTCAGAGCCCCTTAAAAGTTACTCTGGAGTAGCCAGGGCAATCTGTGAGCAAAAGCAGGAGCAGTGCAGGCATAGAAAGGTCTCATAGTATTTAGTTACAATCACTTTACATTTAGAAATTTCAGAGCAATGGTCAGGAGTTTTAATCAGGAGGATTAGAAGCATCCTCTGCTTTCTTTTTTTAAGTAACTAAATTAGAGGTCAGTCGTAATCTTCATGTCTCTCCTGATGAGGCTGAATACAAACTTGTATACTGATCCATTTTTGCAAGTAACTTGAGACACTGGCTTTAAACCATGGGGCAACTGAAAGAAACAACCTATTTTTCAGTGTCTTGCTATGGCTTTCTGTATTTGCTTGCTAGCAGGTTAGACACTTCAGTTTCCAAATATGAAGTCTTAGGATATCCCAAATCTTGAATTTTGTAATTCAAGTCAGAAGAGAGCACAAATACCCACTGCCCTACAAATCACCTGTTAGAGATTTAAGGGCAGAACTAGGTTTTTCCTATAAGTAAGGAGTTATATGGTCTATCTTCTTGTGTCCCACCTTAGGAAACTAAGTATTTAACCCTGGTGACAGAATAAGCTAGGAAAAACATTTCTTCTCAAATCAAGGGCTACCAATCAGGTTATTGTGAGTAACAGACCTATTCCATTGCATACACAAATGTAGTTTCACAAAGAACTTGACCTGAGAAAGGTGACCATATGTAAATATATTATTGATGTGGCTCTATCTGTTCAAACTTTCACTTAACTTGCACGCACAGCCCTAGAAATAATAATGGCGTTCATTAAGTGCACTGTCTTTAGCCATGAAGAAAGAAAGAAATTTACAGCGTCAGAGAAGGGGCAGGTATGAAAATCCAAGCTCAAATTAACAAGTCAGCTATTCACAAAGCTGTGGTTTAGTGAGTAAGTCCAAGGAAGGCACAGTATGAAATCTGGGTGAGAAATGTCTGCTATATTTCATTCCCAGTTGGCAACCTGGATGCAGCAGTACCTGCACCTCTAAGCAGAGTTTGAAAGAGATCCTTTTCACTCAGTGGCCAATTGCTAGCTGTGTCTGCATGCCAAGAGGCATTTCACAACATCTGCAGTCCCGTAGCTCAGCTGTTCAAAGGTTAAACTTCCAGTACAGTGTTCATTGCTTGCATATAAAGGCCACATTTCTAAACAAACCTCCAGCTGGTATCTGTAATGGGAGGATAAATTCTGGATCTTTTGGTAATCTCACCCCCTCTTTGACTTTGTTGTGGATTATGGTCCTCAACACATAGTGCTGTGCCCCTCTCCTAGACTACAGGACTTGGACTGATCCAAATCTCTCATGACTCGCATCTTGAGCCTTCCTTCTCCACAACCTGCTATTGAAAAACTTTCACTGCACTGACCTCCTGCTTTGAAGAACCAGGCTCTCCCTCCTCAGTGCATGGCAACAGAACTTCTGCAGGCAGAAAAAGGACAGCTTTCTGCCAGCTCCCTCTCTGCTGGCTTTTTGTGGATGCAAAGCAAAGCTCTTTTGCCCTTTTCCTGACACTTTGCAGAGCACCAATCTCAGCTGCAAGGGAGACCTCAGCAGTTTTATCTTTCTCTTCAGTTTATTTAATCCTTACACACTTCTGGGACTGACTGGTGTTCTCACATAAGTGTCTTAAAGGAGCTGTTTCATACAGAAGTGCATATTAATTGCCCCTGGATTATAGGAGAGGTTCCTGCAACTGCTTGTCCCAGTAACCCATGTCTGAAGCTAAGCTTCTTCTCAGTACTATTCCCATCACTAGCACTGATCCCTGCAGGCAGCCCCAGCTGCCCATAGAGCTCCCCATATAATGTGCCTGGTATTGCTTCCAGCAGTAATGCTGCACCAGCTAAAGAGGCTAAGAGCAGCTTTCAACTGTCTCCAAGCGTCTTTTTACATTCCTCCCGGATGGCAGAGTCTTTATATCCCATCTAACTGACAGACCGCACATCTAACAGAGATTTTTCTGAATACTTCCCTTTCTATGTGTGGGAACAATCTGGTCAGTGAGGAGTTAATATGTTTCTGTCATTTTCATCTGTCCTTGAATCTACAGAAGTAGACACATGAGATTAGTTTGTGACTCAAAGGTTGCAGGTGCAAGTCCTTGCTGGTTTACAAGCTACTGTTGTACTCCAGCTCCCAAACTGCAGTGGGGTTACACAGCCTTACCCTTTCTCACTCTGGAGCTGTTGGCATAAATGCCGGTGTAATTAAACAGTAAGGCCCCTGACTACTCAGAGGCCTTACATGGTATAAACAATTCAGGCAAACCAGTGCGTGTTTCCTCATATCTTCAACAGCATGACAGAGTTTTTGTTTTCTCTGGAGTAACTAGCATGCCTGCCTTGTTCTGCTCAAATTACTATATTCTCATGTTATCATTTCCAGTCACTTCAGAAGCACTCCTCCCCATTCCATACCTGGCCAGAAGCATCTCCCAATTGCTAATATTCAGTTCTGATTTTCTTTTTCTTTTTTTTTTTTTTGGTTTGGTTTGCTTTTGTTGTTTGCTTTGGTTTGTTTTGTTTGGGGGTTTTGTTTGGTTTTGTTTTATTTCTCTACAGGAGACATCAGAGTCATTCTCATGGTTTTACAATCCAACAATAAATTTGGTAAATACACTGCTTAGGGTGAAGATCAGCTAGCTGCACACCATCATGTTATCTGTAGGAGCCGGGGGGTGGAATTCTGGAAGAGAAATTTCTGTTTTTATGAGTCAGTGTTGATGTGGATCTTCTGACAGACTGTCTTAATGATGCTGATGGTATTTTGCAGCAATAAAGAAAGGTGAGAGTGTTAAAGTACCCAGATTCCTGCATTTGTACCTGTTTTCCTGTTTATTTAAAAATTATCAAATCCAACTAGAAGTTATTTTGCTAAGCCTGTAATACAACGGAACTTCTTTCCTGCTCCTTTCACTAAAGGGAATGTGTGTGTTGTTTCAGATTTCATTTCTGTTTTCTGACAGTGGGAGAGGGGATGGTGAGGGGAGCAGGGCACTAGGCATCACAGCAGTTACCAGATGGTCTTTTACATGTCCTGACACTGAATTAAGATACATGTCTCAACAAATTCTTTGATAAAAGACACAAGGTTCTTCTCTCTCCACCAAAAGTTGTGGGCCTGCAAAGAACTGGTATTTCTAATCCTACCTTCCTGCTTGCTATATTGTGAAATGTTCTGATGCACAGACCCTTTCTGGTTTTGCATCCACCCAGTCAGGGTTCAATGGCATTTCACTGCTTTGTTGTCCAGCCAGGAATCAGTCGGTTGCTTTTTCTGCTGAATCATAGTCATTGTGTACAATCAGTCCAGCCACAGCCTGCCCCAGAATGAGGAAAGGCAATTTTCTGACTGCTGAGTTGCTGAAAGATGACTGTAGATGTGGGTATTGATCATGGCTATTCTTTGTTAAACAGAGCATCTGTTATCTGCAGGGTCCAGAGAAGACCCATCTGGCCTGTGGCCTTTGAGGAGACATGTTCAGCTCTCAACCTCTGGCCTGTTCCCAGAGCCCTCTCCCCAGGGCTGTCTGGGGTGGATGCTGGGTCCTGCAGCTCTCAGCTGCAGCAATGTCAGCTTGAGATGGTGGGTCAGTCTGGGAGAAGGGAGAAGGGAGAAGAGAGGCACCTGCTGTCATCACTGCCTGTGTGGTGGACTTCCTTTTTGCTGGAGCTGCCTCATAATTTGGAGCTGAGTGTAACATTTTGCAATGGGTAGAAAATGCCAGAGGGTTTTGTGTTAGGGCACACGAGGTTTGCTAGAGCCCTGCACATGCATCTAGGCAAGGCCGTGCAGGCAGCTGCCTCCAGCGCCATGGGAAGGACAGAGAGCAGACTGTTACAAAAACACATCTTTTCTGGGGCTTCCCACTCCCCTTTGTGCTGCTTTTCTGAGTCCAACTTCCTCTGGGATATATTTGTATTTATCTCTTGTACAGGCTTTGTATATGCTTTTTTTTCAGCCTCAGGCCCCTTTTTGAGGAAAAGCATATATTCCTTCCCTTCAGCCAGAGACATTGTTGGAAGGAGCAGAATTTTGGTTCTTGCTTATGACTGGCAAGTACGGACCATGACCTTGGAGCGTAGCTGGGTGCTCCATGTGTTACTGACCATGTTACAGCATGCTGTTGTTGGAGTCTTGCAGCTGCTCACTCTCCCCTTGCTTGCTTTGTATGAAACACTCTTTTGTATATGTTCTATAACCATGTATTTCTAGACTTCTGCGCAGACATCTGGAAATGCAACTGTCCAGCCAGATTGCTCTTCTGGGGTAAGAGTATATTTCATTGTTTAATACAATTAATTACATGGAATTTTTTCCCTTTGCAATCAAACCTCTGCTTCCCCTGTCCACCCCAGTTCACAGTACAGCTGGGCTGGAAGCTACTGTTTTGATCCAGGGCTTCAGGTTTATTCCTCATATTGGCTTTTCTTGCTGTTTTATGGTAGCCACTCACTCGGCTACTAACTCTGTTGTAAAGGACCACACTGCATGCATTTGACTGGGCTATCTTTCTTTGTAAGTTAGTATGAACCATGGGTGGTTGGAGTAGCCACAGGAATACCCAGCATTCTGGCCTTGGTCCTTGCTGTCATCTTGGCAGTGGTCTGTATTCTCCAGTGGAAGAACTACAGCTGGAATCAGGTGACTACCTTCCATCTCCGGGGTGTCTTGCTGCTTCTAAGCCTAGATCTCCATATCAGAAACCTGATTCAACACCCTTTTCAGCTCTTGGGAAGTTCGGGACCACATCTCTTGACTTTCCAATTGTTTTTGCTCTGTCTCTCAAAGGCTGGACTTCAGCCTAGAATTTGAAGGGTTCATGAGGATAAAAGAGAAATTCACGTTCAAATACTGAAAGGGCACTGCCAAGTGGTCTGTTTAAATAGCAGGAAATTAAAAATCCACAAGCTATCACCATTGTTCTTCAGTGGATTTCTCTCTCATTTCCTACAGGAAATCATCCTCTCACTACAAATGGTGTTATTTGGCTCCAGAAATGTTGCCAAGGTGTTTTGTTTGTGACTTGTTGATAGATGTTGTTTGTCACTGTTTTGTTCATTGCTTCAGACGAATCAACACCCCAGCCGGCAGGAAGGACACGAATATGAATCATCTCCTCCCAGACCTCCAGACGTAAGCCATCTATTAATTTGTCAACATAGCACACATGCTGCTGAGTTACTGATCACAGGACTGGCTTTAAGGGTAGCCCTAGACTAATAGAAAGCTCGTCATAACCTCCTCCCCAGGCTTGCCTGTGTCTCCTACATGACTGCTGTTTCTGGTTGCATGTCTGTCCATTTGATGCAATCCCAGATGAGAGGTCAGCAATGGTTTGCCATTGTTTTAGAGTACACAGGCATTAGCACTGCAACCTTCGTGGGCAAAAAACGGAGGGGGAAGGAGGGATGGACCTGACGTGGGCAGATAGGATATTTCCTTCAAAATAATGCTAAACATTTTCAAAGGGAGGTGGGAATTCTTGCATACTGTATTCTCTGCAGTACTCACTTGGTTTTCGAGTACCTTGTGACAACCAATCAAAGAAATTATATTTTGCTTCTAGGACTTCTATATGACCATGATGCAGGGGACAACAAGTATCTATGTAAATGAAGATCAAGACAAACACCTCAAACTGAACATCCAGACACAGCCAAGGCCCATGAGAACAAAGGAGCCCAGAAGAGAGTCGCCTGTGGTGGAATATTTTTATGAAAACCATCCAGTCTCTAACTGAAAGAAAAGCACAAAATTGTATCTGGGGCCAGAAATAACAACCAGAAATAACAAGAAGACACAACCCTTTTCCTGGACACCAGGGGTCACACAGTTGCAGTTTATGAACAAGAGAGTTTTCTTTTTGTGCCTACATGAAATTCTATAGAGACTAAAAGTAATTGGATGGAGAAAGAACTTGTTTGCAATCGTGCCTCTGAGATGTAGAAGCAAAATCAGATTCCATTGGAGTACCCCAAGTTCTCTGAAAGAGATGGCTTTGGTGTTCTCCTACATTAATTCATTTTATTAAAGAACATCCAAATCCCTGCAGTGATACTGATGGTAGAAAAGAGCAGCCAGAGAGTTGGTTGCAGTCCCAGGTAACTGAGTTCTTTGCCTCAACCTTCAAAAAACAGGAAGGCATTCTTTTCATTTGGCAGAAAGCCCTCAGGCTGCAGGACCCCCTTCCCCTCTAACACCATGAGCCTTCCTGACTGGTGGTCTGTTGCAACTGCTCAGATCCTTGCAGGCAGCAGCAGTGAGCGCAGCGGATGAACAAGGAAGGACCCCTGCCTGGGAGGAACAGCCCCTCCCACAGGGTGCTGGCCACAGGCACTGCAGACCTACTCTGCAGTGTAGCAGCAAATGTGGGCACTGCCCCAACCCAAATTAAATAACAGCTCAAATGCTCATAAATAGATTTTTCTTTATTGACTTGTTAAAGTACACACATGGAGTGCTATCCATCTGCAAAGCATGGTCTTGGTGGGACATGGGCTGCAGGAGCACCCATGGGATCTGTGTTTGTGAGAAAAGCAGCTGATTGATGCAGCCACTGTGCTCAATGATCCCATGACAGAATGTCAGTGCAAGGGGCTACAATGTCACCCGGAGCCTCCTGTAATGGGGTGGAGTTCTGGGAGGCTTCAAAGCTGTCTACTCTGTGCATATATCTATGTTTGGACTGCTTCCCTGGAACTTGGGCAAGGTGGGCCAATGCTCCTGCTGTTGGTTTCAGTAAAGGAGATGTAAAGGAAAAGCCAGGCTGGGGATGCTGTAGAGAGTGGTTTAGTGCTTTTCAGCGGGGGAGAGCACAGAGCTGGTAGGCAGGAGGTATGTTGCTTGCCCCACTCAGTGTCGGGGTTATGCTGAGCTCCTGGGGGTCAACAACAGACTTCAAGGTAAAGTTCTGCAAGATGCTGGCTATGAGTAAGAATATCTCCATTCGTGCCAAGCCCTCTCCAGGGCATATTCGCTTTCCTGAAAGTGGAAGCACAAAACAGCACTCAGTAGGTGTTTCTAAGTAGACCAGAGTTTGTACTAAGCAGCTGTGTTGCACAGCTTTGTTTACTACCCACAGCCACAGCAGTGAGATGACTGTCAAGATTTACTAAGGACATTTTCAAGAGAAGAATTTGTGGGAGAAAGACCCTTGGCAGTTAGGATGGGTGTATGAAGGAAGAACAGGAGTAGGAGAAGTCTCAAACACGGAGAGAACATCACAGGAGTCAAGATGAGAGAGAGCAAGGGGACATAAAGCACAGGTGAAAAAGTGGAAGGTTGAG
>NW_021939122.1:4519655-4522613 GCF_001715985.3 Manacus vitellinus | reverse complement strand
TAGTCTTGGCCCATGGAGTGTCAACAAGGGAGTGCAAATGAGCTACAGAAGCCTGAAGATAAAACCTTCAAGACGGTCTGGGTGAAAACAAGGTCAAGCCACAACAGTTCTGGCTTCTGGCTGTAACAGCCTAAGGGCAAATGTGCTGGCACCTCGTGTTGAACTTAAGGGAGCTTGCCCACTAACCTTAGGAATGATGTACTCTCTGAAGGAGGTGTCTTTGGTCACAGTGTGAGGGAGAGCCAGGGGGATAAGAGAGATGAAGCGCTGGATTTCATGGACCACTGCATCTGTGTAGGGCATCCGGGTCCGGTCAGCCACACACGGTTTTCGTGATCGTCCTATTACCTGGTCAATCTCTTCTTGAACTTTCTCTATCATGAGAGGCACAAACCATAAAATGGGTAAATATAACCAAACCTACATAAATAGGTTGCCCTAAGCTGTTTACAAATCACAGATGGCAGGGGCATTGATGGTGGTTTTGGTGTTCCTCGAACACAGTTCCACTGCTGCCCATGCAAAGAAAGTTTTCCTATTGACTTGGCTAAACAGGAGTACTGGGAGATAAAGGTGTGGACACAGTCAGGTGCCAGGCTGTGAAGGGACTGTAGCTGATGATGATGCCAGTGGGGCTGAGGGGCCTCCATTGGCCACCACGAGGAATGACAGTGTAAGGACTTTGTCCATTTGGGTAAAATATGAGAGAGAGAGAGAGAGGAAAAGTTGGGAGAAGGATGTGGTGTTAGGCATGTGCCCAGCCCAGGGAAAATGCTAGAAAGGAAGAGATCACAAACTGGTACCTTGTATCTTTGGATATTTGAGAAGCAGCAGAAGCCCATATCGTATGGTGGTGCTAGTTGTCTCAGTTCCAGCAATAAACAAGTCAAAGGTGCTCGTTATCAGGTTCTTCAGGTGGAAACTGGAATCAGGACGATCTTTCTCCTAGGGAAAAGACTGGGTTGTTTCTCTGGCTGAGCTGAGAAACGTGGCCCTTTCTCATGGCATCCCAGGCCTTCCTTTTCACCTAGAGCTGTTGCATTTTTGTGTTAAAGTGCAGCACCATCTGGGGCACTGCAATGCTACCATGAGCAGTAAACTCAAACTGCCTTGATCAACCTTCTTTCAAGCTGACCATCGAATGGTACTCAAGTGCTTGTTTGCCCTTGCTATACCAACTGCTTTCCAGTGAAAGAAGTGCAAGACTAGAGTGAAAATGTCCTGTGTTTTGGTGAGAGCAGATGAAGCTCTCCCTGTCCAAGCAGCTGCAGGTAGTGGTGGCTGGGGAGCATGCACACCCAGAACTATAAGCTCTAGCACAGGCAATGTCTGGGATATGTCTTCCCATTGCACAGCTGACAGGGAAGGGGTCATCCCAATGTCTGTGTTACTTATGAGAGGGAATAGACTCAGCATAGGTGTGTTTGGGGATGAGCTGGGGCTGTATGCTGTCTCCTTACCTCCTGCATTTTGCTGAGGAAACAGTCGATGAAATCCTGAGGGGAGTTGGGATCTAGGGAGGCTTGGTGCAACTTCACCTCCTCTGCCACAAAGGCTTTGAGAGCATCAAATTCTGCAAATATTTTGTTGTGTGGGCCAGGCAAGTAATCCATGATCTTTGAGAACATCTGGTAGAGCTAGAAGGAAAGAAATAGGAAGGCTGCTAGTATGACCATTAACGCACCCTTTGATATTAAGAAAAAAACCAAGGAAAGCCACAACCCTGTCAGCTGAGCCAAGCAGAAGGACTATGAGTCTGGGCAGTCTGGCAGGGCTGTAGGGGCTTGCTTAGTAGTAGTAGGAACCTTAGAGTTGGAGAAGAAGGGTGTTCAGGACTAATGGGAAGCTGCACTTAGCAAAACCAATTCCATTGGTGAGGGTGCTTCTTGCTTTCAAATGAAATCCCTTCTGTGCAGCAGAGCATTGATGGGCTCCTAATTAGAAGACTGAAATGGAACTTCATTGGGAGGGAGACCTCCTGCTCCTCTGGGAGAATGTTGCCACTGTGAAATGGATACTGAATGTACCTGTCCCCAGTGGGAGTTCGTAATCTCAAAGATGTTGTTCATGTTGTTCATCAGAGCCAGGAACTTCTTGTCTTTATAATCATATCGTTTCCCAAAGACGATGGAGCATATGACATTGGAGACAGAACAGCTCAGCATGAAGGTTGGGTCAAAAGGTGTTCCTGTGATTTCAGAAAAGTTACGGACTATAAAAAAAACTCACAAAACTATATCTACTTATGGCTACTGTGGGTAATCTGAACTCTGGTTGTTAGTGGAAATATCAGATGACAGTCTCTGAGTGACACAGAAGGGTCCTCCAAAGAGAACAGTACATGATCATGAAATTATTTACACCTTTGTAATGAGGGGTATCTGATGCATGGACCAAATCCATAGGAACTTCAGTTCTTTGCTAAAGACATGAGCTCCCCTAATACAGTAAATTTTTTTCAAACAGAAGATATATTAAAAATGGACCATACCCTTTGTTTTGTTTATCTCTTCCAGCAAGTAGTCAGACTCCTCCTGTATCCTCTCTTCGATGCTCCTCTTCCCCATTCCAAAGTTCCGCAGAGTGGTGAGAGCAAACCGCCGGACTTGTAACCACGGCTCGTTGTTGCTGAAAACAATCCCTGCAGAGGAAGAAGGAAGAGGGAAGACCTGGCTTGGGCATGCTGGGTGTGGGATGAACAGTGGCTCACAGTGACAGAGAATCCTGTCCCTGGAGAGCACTGACATGGTAGTGTCACAGAGTCCTGTGGTTTGGAGGCAATCTCTGGAGGTTCTGTAGTCCAACTGTCTGCTTCCTGCCTTCTCCACTACGTACCCAACCTCCTTGTGAATAATTGATCACTCCTATCCACTCACAGTTTCCCTTGCTGCAGCTGGTGGCTGTTGCCCCTTGGCCCTTCCCAGCCCATCTCTGAGAACAACTGGCTCCACTTCTCTG
>NW_021939122.1:4476449-4518390 GCF_001715985.3 Manacus vitellinus | reverse complement strand
TGATGTGAGCCATCCTTGATTGTTCCTGAAATCTTCCTGACATTGGTAGAGTTTGCACTGCATGTGACTTGCCAAAGGACATACAGACATGTTCTCCTCAGTGCACAGCAATTAAATGCCTCAGTCTCTCTCCCTAGGGGTGTCTGGCCTCACAAGAGAGGAAAGTGTAAAATATCCATCTAGCATGGGCAGAAAGGTCTCCAGACATCACAGTAGACAAAGACATAAGAAAAGTGGATGAGACCTTGGGACTCTGACCTCTTCAAGGAGAGGAGTTTTCTCTAGAGGAGAAAACAATTGAGAAAAGCAGGCAGAGAAGAGAAATCAAGACCTTGAGAGGGTCTCTGGGGAATGGCTTCCCAAATTGTGACAGAGCAGAGGCTGCGTATAGGTTAGTGCAACCTGGCAACTAGTCCTTGCACTTGTAATGACCAAAGAAGCTCACCCAAACTACTGCTGGAAGCTGGCATGCACAAGTTCTTGTTTTGTTATGTCTGACTCCATTAGGAGGAACTGCTGCCCTGGAAGGTCCATAGGTGCTCTGAGAAACAGCAGAGCATGTCTGGGAAAGGACCCTCAAGGTTGTTCTCAGCTTGCTCAGTCTGGCCTTATCCCTCTGTCTCTCCTGAACTGTGACACTTTTGCAGGCAGACAGATCCAACTGATCAGGTGTTGCAAGAATAGGGGATGTAGGACTTGGCAGGAATTAGCAAGAGGCCTGGGTGAACTGAGTGCTTAGTTGGACTGTGCTGGGTTTGCTGTAAGTCCGTGTGTTAATGTGAGTTTCCCCTTTCACTCAGAGGTGCTAGTGAAGGTCTCCAACCCTTGCAAGTACCTTTCCTTCCCTATGAGTTCTTAAGTCACCCTCTCTCTCTTGCATAGGTGCAATAATTTGCTAATTGTTCTTTTTAAATCTCATTTTACTTCTTAAAGACCCACACTAGATATTTTAGTGGGAAAACTGAATTACCAACAACTTTTGGCTGGGTGCTTATCTGCTGGCCTAAATTCCTGCATCAGCTCAGATGTCAGGGCAGTTCATGGAAGTTCATGTAGCTTTATGGACTTTCACCTGATAAAAGTAAAGTTCATGAGAGTTTGCACTGCTATATGAGGTAGCTGCCAGCTAACAGCAATCATGAACTTTCCACCTTGTCTGTGAAGTTCCCTTGTTCCCATGACCCTCATGATCAGCTTCAGGCTAGTGGACCACAGAGACATTTGCTTCTCCTGTCCTCATCCTCTCTATGTCCTGTTTGTGGTGGTCTTGGGTGCTGTCTAAACTGGTGCTTACAGCTGGGTCATTGTAATGCATGAGAACTATCAAATGGGTGAGGAAAAGGTCTGTGAGGAAGAGAAACCTGCCTGTTTTATCTCAGCCAGGCTGCTTCCCACTTTCTATAACAACTTCTTTCAAACAAAGCATTTCACTTCCATGAATTTCAGGCTCATTTCAAGTGCCTCTCATCCCTGTCCAGTGTGCGTGTAGGTATTAGGAAAGGGCAATTACCTGAAACTGTTCTCAGCACAGGTATTGCTTGGTGGATCTACAGCACTCTCAGGGTTGTTTCATGTAGAATTATTCTTTATCTCCATGTAGATATTTTTCCTGTCAGCATAAACAAAATATTAATGGGTTAAAGTGTAACTAAAGCTACCTCCCTCTAGCTCCAGTACTTTGTTTGTTATCTTTTACCTAATTATCAGCAGGTAATGCAGTCAAATGAAGCATTCAGCAGTCAAACAGTGGCAGTGCAATCTGAGCAAGCACAACTCAGCTTCTACAAAGATGAAGCCTCCTCCCTGCCAAAGTCCAAATGTTTTCTCTGGGTGCCTCCCCAACGTCTCTGCCCAGTGCCCAGGCAGGAACTGTGGTGAGCACACTTGGTTCATGTGTGCTGCTCAAACCACAGCCCATTGAGATCCATTTGCTTGGGTTCCTGCTGTGCAGAGCAGCTCAAAAGGTCCAGTACTTTGTGGAACAGCCATCCTGACTGGTGCATGAAATTAGCAATGTGCAGGGTAGGCACAGTGATGTTCTTCACCCAGCTGGGATCATGGCAGCCTGGATACCTGTGGAGCAAAGATGGGCTGAGGTGAAAGAGCAGAGGAAATGGTTCCCCCAGACTCAGTTACTATCCACCCTTCCTGTGGTGAGGACTGGCTGGAAGGACAAGTGGCTGACTGCTGCACAGTGCTGTGCAGACATCCAGGAGCTGGAGGGTCTGATGAGGGCAGAAGCATGAGTGGCTACAATGGAAGCACATTATTAAGGGTCAAGATTAGAAATCCCACGCATCTAACGCACACCATGTTGGGATGTCTGTGTGTTGATCGACTCCCAAAGAAATAAGCAGACTACAAAAGAACATGGATGGCTCAGGCTATGCCAGCACTCCCACTGCAAAATGTAGGGCACAAAAAGGCATGCACAAACACAAATGTGTGCATCACTTCTGCAACAGTGTAAAAACATTCACCCCTCTATTGCATGAATGCAGAAACATCTGTGTGGAAAGATGGACAACGAGGTGTGTGGCTGCCTGGTGCATGGCTAGGGAGAAGGCTCTACATGAGACACATTGCAGGTACAGGCAGGCAATTGGTGCTGGAAGGGCACAGTTTTCTCGGGGATCACAGAGGCTCCCCTTATGTGTGTTTCAAGCCCATCTAAGGGACCCCCTGTAAGTTTTTGGGAGTGGGGATCCAACAGAGCATACAGTCCTGCCACCTGCCAGCCAGGCCTAGACCAGTCCTGCAGCTTATCCCTGCACAACCACACTGCAAACAGGGCTGTAAGTCCATAGCCAAGAGTGTTTACAGGGAATCACCAGCTTTTAGGTGTGTAAAGCCTCCTGAGCTCCATAGTTTCCCACAGATTTCAGGTGAGGGCTATTTCTGTGCTTTCATGTCAGCACCCTACGTCTGGCATTTGAGGCAGCGTCAGCTTTAAAAGAACAAAAGAGCAAAAGAGCACTGTCACTCAGTTTCTGGCACTCACGCCTTGTAATGAGCAATTAGAGCAGCAATAGGGCACCTGGGGAAAAGCAGCCAGATGTCCTGCATGTCTCGGCTGTTGGAAGAACTGAGAGTGACAAAAAGGATTTGAAGACCCTGCTGGGGCTCTACAGTATGAATACAGACCCATCTCTTGACATTCGCTCAGCTCTTGCTCTATGGTTTCCTTCAAAGGGTGCAAGCAGGCTCTGTTGGGTTCAGGTGAGGGCAATGACAGGTGCTAAAAACTGCTGGGCTGGGCCCACCTGGACACTTCAGGGATTTCTGATCCCAGCTGGCTCCCCAATTTAAAAGGGCTAGGCTAAGAACAGCTGCTTCATGGTCCTTAGCAAGAGAGCAGGATGGGTGTTGTAGGACAGTCTGGGGCTGCATTGGGTGCTGTGCTTTTCTGGGTGTTTCTTGGTCCCCTAGCTTTGGTTATGGGGGCTCGTAGTGTTTTTTCTGATCCCACCCTGCTGATTTGTGGCCAAGAAAGCTTACAGCTCACCTTACCTCTGGGCTGGGAAGGGAATGCTTCATTGGTGCTGACTACTTGGGGTAAGTGAGGGCAGTGTCCAGAGGCATTATTAGCCATATCTTTGCACAATGCAGAGATATGCCTGGAATGAGGAGGAAGGAGTGGGTTTTGATGGGAAGTGTTGCTGAAAAGCTTTCAGTGCATCTTGTATAATCAGGGGGCTCTTTATATGACCCAGTAGTTGAGGGTTTTGGTGAAGTACTGTGCCTGGATCTAGATGGTCTTGGCTGCTGGATTCTCTCACATGCACCCCTCCTGGTCCAGACCCTAATACTGTCTAGGTCCCTGTTTCCTACAGAAAGGTAGGATTGTGGTGGACCCTCTCTGGAATGTGGGATGTTAAAGCCACTGCTGCTGTCTTCTCTTTCTGTAGATACTGAGGGGAAGGCACATGCTCTGCAGAATGACTCTGACTGTGGGCTGTTGGTATCTGAGATTCCAGATGGCTCCAGGAAAGTATTGGTTTCTTATACTGGCTGTTATATCTTTGAATGGGTGAGTGACCTTATGGATTCTGCTGGGACCGTGACTACTGGTGCTCTGTCTGCCCTGACTGGTGTGGCTTTCCCCTAGAATGGCCATTACCTTCTGCTGGTTGGGCTTGAAGGAACAGATGCTGCTGGGCAAAAGGTTCTTCAGGAAGAGACGCTGCTCAGGTGCCCTGTGGACCTTCCTGGTAAGATTCTGATAGTTGCTTGTATCTTGTGGGTGATGAGTGTCATTCCTTTTGGCTGGCTGTTCCTGGTCAGTCTAGGGGCTAGGAAAGGAGACTTTCTGCTGTGCAGAAAACTCCCTGGAAAAGGGTTTGGACATAGAAACCACCAACTTGCTGGGAACTTGTGCGTCTTTGCAGGATCGGCAGGGGAATATGTTCACTGTGTCTCTAGCCATATTTTGACTGCTTGGGTCCCTGCAAGTTCAGGCACTGAGCCAGAGACTAGGTACAATGATTTTCCTAACTACTAAGAGTTGATCCAAAACACTATATCTTGACAGATCTCATACAAGTCCAGTCTCCTGTACATGGCTTCTAGGGGAGATTCTGTTCCAGGGAAATGCATGTCCCTTCTGAGCAGGCTTCCATGCCACCTCCAGGCCATGTGTTTATCCCTCACCTGACTTTAATTTCCCTTCATTTTTATGCAGAGTCACCAGGACATCTTCCACCAAAGTCCTTTGTCTTTGTCCCCCTGCTTTTGTGCTTTAGCTGCAAAGTCCTGCTGTTTTTTTCCAGCCCTAGATGCTCCAAGCAGTAGTGTCTGTTTGGCCGTTCCCAGCCAGGACCGGCTGCCGTGTGCCTCCTTGCCTGTCAGCCAGGGAAACTGTGAAGTGCGAGGCTGCTGCTATGACCCTAGAGACAGGGTAAATCCTTGCTACTTTGGTAACACAGGTAAGCCTGAGCAGCTGTCCTCCCCTCCTGCTGAGTTGCTTCAAAACAGGATTCCTCACTTTGCTGTCAGAGCAGAGTTGGTGTATTATCAGTCCTGCAGGTGGCTTAGGGCTATGTTTTTGCCTGTCAAGAATACCATGTTCTATTGAGGTGTCCAGCCTTTTCAAATGTATTGCAACAGACCTGGGTTTATGGCCAGAATCGATGTTGCTGTTAGAGCTGGTTGTACTTGTCTTGCTGTGTTTAGCAATTGTTTCAGGGCTTAAAGGCAGGAGAACTCACAAAACTTGCTGGCCTCATCTTTGCTGTGATGTTTTGAGTCTCCTTTCCATTCCTCTTTTTCCTGAGCTTAAGATGGATTTTATCTTTTCCTCTAGTGACAGCTCATTGCACACCAGATGGCCAGTTTTCCATTGCTGTTTCTCGAGATGTGACCCTGCCACCCATTGTCCTGGACTCTGTGCAACTGGCCAGTGGACACAGTACTGGCTGTGTTCCTACTGTGAAAAACAATGCATTTGTTGTGTACCAGTTCCCACTCTCTGCTTGTGGCACCACTTTTCAGGTAAGAGTTGCAGCTGTCACTAGGCTGGAATAGCAGAAGCTGAGAGACCTGGCACAACCTGACGTGGCTTTGGCTACTTAATGGACACCCTATAGACTTCCAGAGGCCAAGTGCTGTTCTCCAGCCTCATAGTGATCCAGCTTGACTTTACCACAGTGATGGTGCCCGTCTGTTGTTCTAGGTGACTGGAGACCAGGCCATATATGAGAATGAGTTGGTGGCATCCAGGGATGTGAAAACTGCAAGCCTTGGCTCTGTCACTAGGGATAGCACTTTCAGGTATTACCCTGGAGCTGATGTTGCTGGTTGCCATTGTGTTCAATGTTACTGGAGAAATTCCTGCTTGTCACAAGCTCTGAATTCACAACAGGGCACTGGAGTAGACTAAGGACTGGTATGTCTCTAGTTAGTGGGAATAAAGCTGGTGCTGATCAGTGACAGTCTGGAGTTTTTCAAATCTGAAGTCTAAAGAGAATGTCAAGTACTTCTTAAAGTGCTGGAAGAAAGATTAGGAATATTAACAGTATAACTAATTAAAGTAGATATTTTGTTGCCTTATTGGGGAAAGGAGATATCAGAGTGACTTTTCTTATCTGCCTGATTTGGAGCTTTCCTGTCCTACCAGGTTACATGTCCGATGTAGTTATTCCACCAGTGGGAGCACCATTCCCTTGAGTGTTCAAGTCTTCACATTGCCACCACTCCCTGCTGTGTCCCAGCCAGGTCCTCTGTCCTTGGAGCTGCGTGTTGCCTCAGGTAGGAGAGGTTTGCAGGACTTACTCAAGCCTCTTGGTGCAGGGCTCTGGTCTCTGAGTAATAAGGGAGTACTGACAGGTTAATCCAGCACTATTTCCCAGCCATGGTGGGAACTTACAGATATGGCTATAAAGGACTCTCTCAGGATACCTCTGCCTGTTTCTTCCTGCTCTAAAATGGCTCTTGGGTTTCTTCTGTTCCAGATGGAAGTTATACTTCCTACTATACTGACAGTGACTATCCTATTGTGAAGACTCTGAGAGACCCTGTTTATGCAGAAGTCAAAATCCTCCAGAGAACAGACCCAGACCTGATTTTAGTTCTGCACCACTGCTGGGCCACACCAAGTACCAATCCCCAGCAACAGCTGCAGTGGCCTGTTTTGGTGGATGGGTAAGTTACTTGTAAACAACTTTGGGTCAGGGGAATAACTTGCTCTTTTTTCACTGCTCACCTCTCCTCTTCAGGTGCCCTTATGCAGGGGACAACTATCAGACACAACTGGTGCCTCTGAATTTTGCCTCAGGACTACTGTTCCCCTCTCATTACCAGCGTTTCACCCTCTACACGTTCACCTTTATGGACTCCACTTCCCAAGAGAAGCTCTCTGGGCTGGTAAGATTCTGGGCTGGTAAGATCCTGTCCTGGCTGCCTAGCTTCCTATTGAGGACAAGTAAAACATGAGCAATAAGAACCACTTTATAACTATGAACTGCTTAACCTCCTTGTGAGGGAGATGGGGGGGCAAGGCAGGGGCAGGAGCAAAGACTAGGAAAATCCCCTCTTGAAACAGAAGAGGATAGGTTTATGCAAACTTTTTCCTGAGATGAATATGGTAGAGGTAAGATACATCTCTGGAGGGATGTGACAGAAAATGAGCCTATTAGAAGGGTAGTAGTTTGCTTAAGCAAAGGCTATTTTGTTGCCTACGCTGTTCTGGTGAATTAGCTTAAGTTGTGTGCTCTAGCTATATTAATCAATAGTCTCTAAACCAAATTTCTTAGCCAAAATGACTTGAAATAGCTTTGAGTATCTGTGAAGCATCTGGGTTTTGAATATCATGAACTTCTGCACAGTTAAGGCATATGAAGTTCACCATGCCTTGTTCTGTTTGCTCAGTGCTCCTGGAACCAATTAATACTCAAAACAGGTCACAGCTGTATCCAACATTGGTCGCAGAGTAGTGGTGCTCAGGCAGCTGTATCCCAGGTGGGTGGGAGAAGTGCTGTAATGCCAGATTTCACCGAAATCTGTAAAGGTACCAAAGCTGCCTTGCAGTGGACAGCAGAGGGCTCCAAGGCTACAGCCTGGATGTGAAACAAGCCAAACCGATCTTCCTGCCTTCTCCTTTCTGTGACCTGGTGTGCTGGGTCTGGCTGATACGGAGTTAACTCTTCTCGTAGCAGTCCACATGGTGCTGTGTCTTTGGATTTGTGGCTAAAACTGTGTTGAAAATATTGTGATGTTCTCACTGTTTGCTGAATAGTGCTTGCATAGCAGCAAGGCTCTTTCTCCTCTCTCTGCTGTCTCTCAACCCCAAGGAATATTCCATGCTGGATGACTTCGTGCCCAGCAATAAACACTGAGGGATTTCATCTTCCAGTGTAGCTGATGCTCTGACTGTCTGGGCACCAGTCTGCCTGTAGGAGCAGAGTGGGTGATTTGCCTTTGCATCTCTTTGGTTTTGTTCTTTTCTCTCCTCTCCTTCACTTAGGTCTTTACCTCTCCAGCTACAGGTTTTCTTGCTTTTGCTCATCCTATTCTCTCTCTGTCCTACTGGGGCAGAGCAGGGGGAGTGAGGAAGCATCTGTGTGGGTGCTTAGCTGCTGGCTGGGGTCAAAGCACCTCAGCAGGCTATCACCTGTCTATAGGCATTGCCTGAGTGATTCCAGGCTGTGTTCCATTCTTTCTAGGTGTACCTTCACTGCAGTGCTTCAGCGTGCCACCGATCTGTACAGGAGTCCTGCACCTCCACTTGCCCTGCTAGAACCAGTAAGTGTCCTACCCTTCTGCTTCCCTATCCAAAGAGGCAACAAGGTTCTAGCCTCCAAGAAGCACAGGTAGGGGATATAGAGTATGGACTAATTCCCTTGAGCCATGGACAGCTTGACAAGGCTTTTCCTGCTCCTTTCCACTGGCTAAAGGCCCTTGCTCTTATGCCAAAAAGGCAGAGGTCTTCATAGGCTCCTAATTCTGTGTGGACTCACATGGAAACTTTTGGCCTTCAGAGCTTTGTGTGTGTTGAGAAGCTGACCTTCAGGGTTATACATTTTCTCACCTACAACCTTTACATTGCTCTGTAGGGGGTAAAAGGAGTGCTGAGCATCACTTTCATGAAGGTGCCTCCCATGTCTCCAGCAAAGGCCCTGTGATTTTCCTCCAGGATGAGCTAAGATGGGGCACAGCTAAGGGTGGCCTTGGTAAGTGTGGCAGCCCAGCATAGCCAGTCTGGGGAAGGGGGCTGTTCTAAGGCTTTTCTGCAGACAGACTGCACCCCTAAAGCATCCCTGTGCCTCTCTGGGAGCGTTAATTGGGTTGTTTCTCCCCCACAGGAGCAGCTGTGCATGCTGCAGCCCCCTGGGCTCTGGGGTTTGCTGCTGTGGCAATCGGGACAGTTCTGTGTATGGTCCTTGTAGCTGCTGTGCTGTGGCAAAGGAAGGTGTCAGCAAATGAAATCAATGGATTGCAATAAAGTGGCTGTGAAACCATTTGGTCTGTGGTACAGCTTCTCCTAGAGACCAAAGCTGTAAAACTTTATTTGCAAGGCAAAAATTATCCCAATGGCTGTGAAAGCTTTCCAAATGCTCTAAATCCATCTCACTTTCTGGAATTCTTCTGCTGTGGGTTTGGTGTTAGCTGTCCACCAGTTACGCAAGGGAGCCGTCGTCGTGGCCTGGTCTGCAGACTGAGGCAGGAGTGATGCTGGGTGGTGTCTGCATTTCTCTCAGTGACTGAGGTAGCCTTCAAAGTTACTATCCTTTCAAACACTGAGTAGAAGTGCAGCAAAACTAACTAAAAGTGGATCCTGCGACTACTTCTCCTTTGGGAATGCAGAGCAGGTATTGTGTCTGTGCAGAGGAGCTGGAGACTGCCTGCTTGCCTGAGTCACTAGGTAAGTCAGGGCTGTCCTCATGTGCCAGGACTAGAAAGCAAGGATGCCAAAGCACTGCACAAATGGACCTTTATTGATGCTGTATGTGTGAACTTACACCTCTTGCCCTAGAAATAGAAGGCAGCAAGTGGGATTTTTCTGGGGAATGAGAGCAAAGAAACATAATTCCAACTGGGAAAAAATTCCCAAAGGGCATAGGTGCTTTAAACTTCAGGGGAAAAAAATCAAATTTTAAAGATTAATCTCAAACCTTCATGTGAGACAAGGCAGTTAAGAGTCTTCAAAGCTCTTGGATTAAAGCTTATTTGACATCACTGTGGGCACAACAGTGCCAGAGAAGTGCTTTTTTTTTTTTTTTTTTTTTTTTTTTGAGATGAGAAATAAAACTTGCTGTTTTAAGCATTGGGGCAGTTCAGTGTGTTGTTGTCAGGCACAGCAGCTGGGCAGCACTGTTCTTAGCTTTTTGAGGTCCTGAGTGAAAGCAGTAGAGCAAAACTCTCCAGGCACTAGAAGAGGAAAGGGGCTCCACCCCTCTCCTTCCTGCCCAGCCTGGGGGACCTCTGGTGCTTGCATTCACACTGAGATCCCCTAATAGCTAATGGAGTACTCCTTGACAGGAAGGAAAAATGTATTTCCCTTTTCCCCCTTTTTCCCCCCACAGTCTTGATCAGAAATTCCCCCTGTTAAGGCAGGAGAGAAATCTTAATTGTACTGCTTTGGGGCCTCTAAAGGGGAAGAGTAGCACTTATACATGTGCTACTGACCAGTAACTTGTTGAGGTAGCAGGTATTGGTTTTTTTTAATTAGGCTACATGCTGTGTGATTAGAGGGTGTTAAGGTGCTGGAATCTGCTTTTTAATTCCTTTCCTGCTCCAAGAAACTTCAGGAATCATGTTTTTATTTTTCTCACAGAACTGCTCTTCCCTGGTACTTTCCAGATAATCAGTGACTTAGTCTTGCCTGCTTTTAAAACTAATCAGAAGACAAGACTGTTTCAAGTTGTATGGTGGGAGGGTGAAGGAGATCATAGGCTGGAAACAATCTTCAGTTGAAGATAGGTCAAACAGCCTCCTCCTTTAAGGAGTGGCTCTAGCAATTAAATGACCTTGGTACAGGTGGAGCTCAGTCTGGCAAAGCAGAGTGTAAACATAATGTGCCTTATGACAAGTCTTTAGCAGCTGTCTGTAGTGTTAATTAACTGGGCAATTAGAGGAGTAATATAAACCACACCTTTTCAGCCCCCCAGGCAGGGTGCTCTGGCACTGGTCTTAATTGAGTGTTCAAACGGAGACTTAAACGCCTCTCTGGCTGCTGCTGGAGCCTTCCTATCCCTCAGTAAGGGAGACAGAAATACTTACTTAGAGAGCTTGGAAACCTGTGTGGATGCTGAAGGGGCTGGGAGAGCCAAGTCCCTGCTGCCCTCCATGGTGTTGCTGAACCATCCCACAGTAGCAGGGAGCTCTGGGGTCAATAGCCTCTGGGAATCAGACAGATTTCCCTGCAGGGACTGTCCCTTCTAGTGCACAGCTGGGTCTTACTGTAATGGACCTGCTGCTTAGTGTAGGGTGCATGCAGTGCCAAGTGGGTAAGCAGGGAAGTGAACTTAATTCTCTCATCTGCTCTGGGAAGTCTTCTGTGTTTAAGACTTGATACTTGGTCAGGAGGACAGGGCAGGAACAGCAGAGGGATGTGAGCTGTTCCTGTGAAACCCTGGCACAGGGTGAAAGGTAGGCCACGTGGAGGTTTCCTCCACTGGTGTATTGGTCCTATCTTCCTTGCCTGTTCTCCAACTCCACTGGGGTGTTAGTGGCTCTTATGGCTCCTGCTATGTGAATTTTTTTTTCCTTCTGTGAAAGTGTATTATTTTCCTTCTACATCACAGGTGTGTTTCTGGCTTATTTTTTTCTAAGCCTCTACTTTCTCTAGTTGGGTCTCATTGACTTTTGCTTACCTGTATGTGACTTCTTGTGTCATCACCCTCTTTAGCTTCACTCTGTACCACCTGGTTGTGCTATTGAACTAAAGGTGGTGTGAGGTGCCGTAGACAGTGGCTTAGACTTCTGCGGGTGAAGGAAAGCTGCTCTGTCCAGGAGGGTGCTACTGGCTGGGAATGAAGGAGCTGAGGAAAAGCAGTCCTGAGGCC
Source organism: Manacus vitellinus (assembly GCF_001715985.3). Classification (NCBI taxonomy): domain Eukaryota; kingdom Metazoa; phylum Chordata; class Aves; order Passeriformes; family Pipridae; genus Manacus; species Manacus vitellinus. Next base: position 4,506,889 of record NW_021939122.1, on the reverse strand, counting down.
ATCTGTCAGTTGAGGCTGTTGTGCAGTGCTGAACCCAGATTTACGGAAAGAAACCCTGGTGCTGAGCATCAGCACACTTTGTCCCTAGTGCCTTCACTTGTTCTCCTTGGAAGTGGAGTGTGTGCTGCCTGTCTGTGGCTGCCTGCTCTGGGGCTTTGGAAGCAAAGCCCAGCAACAGCACCTAATACAGGGCTGCTCAAAGTTAACACCTACACTTTGCTGTATCTGAATTTTCCAAAGGCTCTCTTTGCCATCTAGATCTTTAAGAACAGCACCTGCTTCAAAAGGGTAAACTTGTTTCTTTGCCAGAGTTAAAAGTTCTTTAGAAGCTTGGAGGTAACAATTCTTTTCCCGACCAACTATGCTCACCTGAAACCCTAAAGGTGTGGTAGTTGCTATACTATAAGCCAGGTGTTCTTTAATAAAATCTGAGGACAATTATCATAATAGTGATGCTTTTATTAAATTTCTTATGCTTGCATTACAATGCATCCTGGAGTAGAGAACTATACAGTATGTTACACATTATAAATACATTTATTTCTGAAAATACATGAATATATTTAATATAATGCTGTAATAAAAAAAGAGTGCTAGCTCATCTGAGTTTAAAAAAATCCAAACCAACAAACTTATAACATGAATGGAGATGGTGGTAGAAATACCAGTTCATGATGCTACGTCTTAAAACACATTAAATTCAGTTTGCACTGATTCACATTTGTTACAGTCTCTGTAAAGCTGGAGAGATAATGGAGGGTGTATGTTAATGCAGGATTTTTGTTCCCTGTATGTATGGAGATATACAGATTATTCACAGAATAATCAAGTAATAAATCTTTCTAGCTTTGGATGAAGCTAGCAAGATACACAGTGAATAACCAAGTCCTGCAGCAGCAGCAGCTACAACTTAAACATGAAACACAGCACCTACTTTAGGGTGCTAACTTTGAGTCAGCACAGACCTTCTTCTTTTTAATTGGGCTTTGGTTATTTTGTTTGGGGTTTTTGTGTTTGTTTGTGGGGTTTTTTTTGAGGTGCTAAGTAACAACAGTAGCAACCCTTCTGAGTACTTCGAGCACTAGGCGTGGGCTATTGCCTTCACTCATCCCTACAAACCACAGCTGCCCTTGGAGAGCATGGCTGAGCTGCTCTGAATTCCAGAAAAGATCCTGCTCTGGTTTGGAGGACTCCAAGGGCTCCAACTGATCTGGATGAGCAACGGTGAAGCATTTGTTACCGAGAGACCTTGTCTGCTGAAGCTTCTTAAATCTTGGTTCTCAGGCAAGTTTGGGTTGGGGAGAGATTTTTAAACACCAGTTGCTTAACTTCTAATTAGATTTTAATTTATGGGGTAGAATGATGCTTTATCAAGTGGCAAGTTTAGTTTACTTAAATCTTTACTCCATGTGCATTAATTATTTTGCTAGTACCAATGAAAGCTAGTGCTCAGAGACCACTGCAACCATGGGACTTTCAGAAGCATGCACTGTCTGTTCCTTGAGTCTGGAATCAGCAAACACGTGGCAATAAGGCAGCCACCAAATACACTCGTACTGTTATACAGTTCTTAATGTATCCCAAAAGAGCAGCAGTTTATAAAGGATGTATTTGAATAACTGCCTTGCAGCTCTGCTCTCCTTCTCACCTTTTCCCATCAGAGACTGCTGGCTGAGCCACACAGCAGCATGACTGCTCCACCTACAGCCTCAGGCTCTCACCTGCACAGACAGAGGACTTAAATGTAACTTAAAAGTAGGAATTCAAGCCTGCTGTCCCACCTTGCCCCTCCCCCTGCCGCCAAAAAAAAAAAAAGGAAAGAAAAATTAAAAGACTGATAGCACAAGAGTTGGGCTGCCCAGTGAAGCAGAGGCATTGCCCTGGGTGTGCCCTGCAGTCTCTGGAAAGGCTGATTCCTGCATTACCTCTCACTCTGGTCTCTACAATGAGCATGCACAATGCCAGCTTCTGTGTAGGGTAGTACTGGAGTCTGGGGGCCTCTGCAGAAGGAGTAGGCTCACAGGATGGGAAGCTAGTCCTGGATTAAGGAATGACTTCAGCTTTACACACTTGGTTTACCTATTGGATTCCAGCAAAAAGGCACAGCTGGCCATATGCTGCTCTGAAGGGAGGAGCTGTGCTGGGGACAAGCAGAGACTGCAACTCAGACCCCCAGAAAGAGGAGGTTCTTCTTTCAACAGCCACTTCTGCACTGGGCAAGGAGTCCCTGGCACTCCTTTAGATGATGCTGTGTCCCATAAAGCTTACGTTTATTTCAGCTGGAGAAGGTCCCCAGAAAGCAATGACAGTTTAAAAGCTTCAGTGTTTCAGGTAGTTCTGTTCCTAACCCAGACTGGAGGAAGAATTTCTGAGTCTTAAAAGTCTCTGTTGGTTATGTTGTTATGATGCTAATAGCAATTTTCATCCATGACTTTTGTAAATACACTTCAAGTTCAGGAGCGAAGCCATACATAGCTGAGGATGCCTCTGCCCACAGGCCCTTCTCAACCTCCCCCTTCCCTCTTTCCCTTTCGATGCTCAAATCAGAGTTGCTCTGTTGACAACTGTAGGATGCAGATTGCACAAAGTAACCCTGGAGTTCTTGGTTTTGTGTCCTTTGGTGTTTTCATGTTGCCTTTCTGAAACAGAAACATACAGTGAATGTGAGATTAGGGAGAGTTTTTCTGCATTTGACCTGTAGGCTGAGTTGGGAAGGTGGCAGATGAAACAGAGGCTGGTTCTCATTTAGTCTTTATTAGGGACAGATTGTCTCTTTCCCAAGGTTGGCTTATTATTTGGGAGTCTTTTGACTGACTGTAGGTAAATGAATTTGGTGCTGTTTTTTATTTTTTGTAAAAAGGCTGTGTGATGTAGTCTGTATGACTACAGTTACCTTTAAATTGTGGGTTAAAATAAAAAAAAACAACAAACCAAAAACTGGAGGACTATAAAAATGAAGATATATGGGCCAGTCATCAGCAGGTGTAAACCCATATAATCTGAACTTCAAAAATCAGACCTGTTGCTGTCTTTGCATGCTGGACTGTGTCTGGAAGAAGGAACAGGACTACCTCATTTCTGTGCTGAGAAGAGGCAAAAATGTCCCCCAACCCACAAGGAAACACATGCTGCTTTACCTTGTTCCATTTGACTCGTGTTATCAGAAAGGCCACATGTTTTCATGCTTTGTGTTTTGTCCCAGAATGATCATGGAGTTCCTCTCAGTTTTCTTCAGCTCCGAAGACATAATATCTGGCCTTAACAAATCGAAAAATACAACTGAATTTGACAGAGGTCAGAACGCATGGCTGTGTTTCTAACGTTAATATGCTGTGCACATGTACCCAACATCCAAGCTATACCCAAAGCAGCTTCCCCTTCTCCAGTCTGAAATTCCAAAACAGATGCTGTCCAAATATTTGTGGCAGCGTGCAAAAAAAGAGAGAGCCACAAAATGCAGCACTTGGCATGGAGTCACACTAATGGATGGACACAAACATCATTTTGTTGAGAGCAACCAGTATTTTCTGCCTAGCTGGCAGCCGGGCCACAGACTCATGGTTCAATGTCACAGTGAAGTTAAAAATTCTGGCCTGAAGTAGTAAATAGGAAATTAAGTGTTTTGAAGAGCAACACTAAGCTAGCTGCTGTGGACTGTCTCCAGCCTATTTTTTTGTTCATTATTTATTACACATGATTGAAATAAGTATAATATATCCTGTTTGGTTGAAATTACTTAGCTTAGGCCTCCAGGACTTATGTCCTTTTAGAATACCTTCTAAACATTTTTTAAAATAGCTTCTGTTTAAGAAAGAAAAGCTCTAGTTTGGGGTTTTTTTAAGCAGTATTTGAAAGTTATTTACAGAAAATAAATGGCTATTTACTTCAAATATTTGATTTGAAAAATTTTCAACTGAAAGTCCTGACTGATGTGATGCAGACTCTTTTTGTTGTCAACTACTATTTTGGTTTTTATCTAAATGTTGCATGTTTTCTTGTTTGTTCAGCTCTTAGTTCTTTTACAGTGGGATGGTCAAACTTTTGCACTGATGATGTTCTTTAATTCTTTTTCTGTTTCTCAACCCTGAGCACAGGGATCTCCCTTAGTAGTAATTTCCCAAGTGAAAAGCAGTGTTCAGACCTGGGTCTGAGGTTCTAGGGACCTTTTCAACCTTTGCTGTACAGTACTGAAGATAGGGGTTTGTAATATAAGAGCTACGCTTGTCATTCCTTAATGACTTTGCCCTAACCACAAAGTAGGTGTCATACAGCAGCAAGCTTTTGGTGGCTTCAAACTGAAACTATTATCTTTACCATGAAAAATACTGTATTTGAGGCTAGCTCATGCCCATGCAGCTGCATTAAAGCTATAGCTCCCATAGAGAGCCAGGTGGGTATGTCTGCACCGGAATGTCAGGAGGGGATTGCTCAAAGCTGCTCACATTAGGTCCTGTCCTGGAAAGCTGGGTCCATGTGCTGCCTAAGTTCATAACACCATGCTCAAGTCAGTCATCAGCCTGTTCTGCCCCTTTGCACAAAATAGATGTTGCTTTGCAGGAATAAATGTACTAGCAGGAAAAAGAAAATGAAATGAAAACCTGAGCCTGTTTAGAACAATGTATGACAAACCACTGAGTCCTGTGCCAGTATGTTTACCTTGGCAGGCCCCCCTCTCTCCTTCTAAAAGAACCAAGTTCTCTCTCTACTATGAGAATTCTTTTGTGGATGTTTAAAACAAAAAGAAAAAAAGGAGACAGAAAAGAAAAACAAAACAACTGCCCTGGAGCAGATCATTCATCATACACAGAGTGGGAGCATAAAAGGGGATTTGCTTTGACCTAGTTACAAAAACAAAAACAAAGAGACTTTCTCTAATTGCCCAAATGACTCAAGTGGGACTGGGTGTCAAAAGCAACAAACTCTTCTTCCTTGGGAGCTGTGTTAATATAGGGCACTGAGATCCAGCCTGTTCCAGTTTGAGACCTGGAGCCCAAGGAAGCCCGGGTAAGCAAAAGCCAGCCAGCTCCATATGCCTGCACGTATAAACAGGACTAGGAGCCAGGACAAACATGTTTCATAAATTATAACAAAGACAGTGGTTTTAAATGCTGAGAGTATTAGGCCTTCGAGGTTTGCTTTGCCAAGAGCTACAGATGAGTGAGACTTTCTCGCTTTACAAAGAGTCTGTCTTTCTGTCCAGCAGCATTTGCCAGCCTGTCATTGATCTGGTTTGTCATTGATCCATTAAGCCTAACTTTTTATTTCACGGGAGCCTGAAGGCAACTGCATATCCAAATGCCACATGAGCAAGGTGCCCAAATTTTCCAGGTCAGTGTCAGTACATTGTTATTGCTGGGTTTGGGGTAAAAAGAACAAGATCAAATACAGATAGGGCTAGGGAATAAGGAAATGGAGGCAGATAAAGGGGCATAAATAGAGCCAAGGGGTCCATGTAGATATACACGAGAAGAAAGTTAGTGAAAGAAAAGGCCATTCATCAGCTATAGAAAGCAGCCTGGGAAAATCAGTGTACAAGATGTCTGGGGCTGCCCAGTTACAACCAGGTAAAAAATTGTCCATTTGGCATCTCACTGTATAGCATTTCCATGACAGCCATAGTTGTCATGGAAATTTCTAGGGAGCTAGAATTTCTGTTAGGAGCTATTGGGCTGGCCCTTTTTTGGAAGTATATCAGTTTAGGCACCTGAAGATCTAGCCTTCAATTCTCATGCAGAAAGCACTGGCACTGGCCTCTGTGCTGCAGGGAAAGAGCCAAGCAGGAGGTTAAAGAGACAGAACTTTTCTGAAACCCAAATAAAGTCCTGATTCTATTGAGGTTTAGAGGAAAGGTTCACAGGAGTTTGTATTTTTTCCCCAGCTGGTTCACCATCTATTTTAGATGGAACTGTTTGATCTCTTTCTGCTTTGTGTTTCTTTCAGTTTCCCAAACAATAGGAGGAAGTTCGCCTGTTACGTGTGCTTGGGCCCCAACCAAGCTTTTCCCAGCTGGAAAAGTCACTCCATGAACTACAGAGGGGTTTTTTTGAGCTGTAATTACAAGATTCTCAGTTCCCTTATGTATTTTGTAAGGTAGGTACAGGCTGTCTTAAGGGGAACAATAGGACATTCCTGAGTGCTTAAACAACTGCTGTTTCCCTACCATCACCCCCTCTAAAACCTGAGGAGGGCTTAAGCACATTTGAGCTGTTCTGCTCAAGGTTACTGAGACCTCAGCTGAAAAAACATACAGGGAGGTGCACAGCTCCATGTAATGCTCCTGCTTTGGTGAGTAAGATACCCAGGCTCTTCCTGTTACCTGATTATATACACAAACACTCCAAATTCATCAGACTAGCTGGGAGAACTTGGCAAGCACACTGGGAATATCTGTACAAGGGGTAGCTGGCAGCACTGTCAGATAGACATGCACCACACAGTATAGCTCAGAGGCCAGCCTGTAACTAGCCTGGTAGACAAGCTTGTCTAAGGGACCAGCATGGAACCCTTAATAGAAATAAGACCTCGTGCTTGACCCAAATATTCATCTACAGCAACAAGCAGGTCCCACTCATGAGCATATGCTCAGTAAACTTCATCTCCCTTCCTCTGACAGGAAACCATCCCGCTGATCCTGACTGTCCCATCCCATCACACATCAGGTGCCATATTTGTTACTGTTCACTGGATGAAAGGTGGGGAAGTGGACAAAGGAGAGCATTAACCTTGACTGTAATGCTTAGGAGGAAGCAGAAAGACAAGTAATTAGACTACAGAGTGGTTCTGGCTAATTGTCATCATCCCCTTGTCCTGCTGGGGGGCAAGCACCATCTTTTAGGGACCCTAATATTTCCATTATTCTTACACAGGTAACATCAAGTTGGGATCTTAGAGCATCTGGGCACTAAGGAAGCAAATGGCACTACTGGCCACGACCAGCATATGCAATGGAGAGAAGGTAAGGAGTGGTCTTCTCCAGGCATCAACAACCAGAGGTAAATCTTCTATCGCCTCCTCCCAACGCTAAGTGAAAATCTCCCATAGCATTGCCTCACCTGTACAACTGTGGGCAGGACCTCTTCAGAGCAGCAGAGGTCAGTCCCAGCTTGTTCTGATTTCTCAACCGTGTCTTTCTCATAAGATCTTTCATTCTCCCCCAAGCATGGCTCTCACCCTAGGGAGCAAAAAGAAACCACAACTTGAAAGACCAGTGGCAAGTTGCTGGCAGACCTCATCTGGCCAACATATGATACTTTGGGGTACTCCAGGGTGGTGGGAAGAGGGCAACTTCTTTCAGACAGATAGGGGTCAGGTCCCACAAAAGAATTTTTAACACTGTGCAATGATACCTAGTGGCCAGCCTGTACCTATACAGGAAACAAGGAGACAGGATGGAAGAACTGTGAGTAACACCATCCTTTTTTTGTATTTTGTTTGGTAACGTTTCCCTGTCTAGGACGCTGCTGTTCTATCTGACTTCAGGGTTCAGAGAGTGAGGGCACCTCAGTGGTGAGTGCTAAGTAGCTGCCTAAGGGCAGTTTTACCCTATTGTTATACTGTACTAAAGGAAAAGATCCGTTTGGTTTCCTATCTACTCACATGCGCCCAGGGGGCCTTTACAGCAAAACCCAAAAAAGTAGTTTGACTCTCTTATCCTTTCTATTAGGCCAGGTGCACTGTTATCAGCCCTTTTCAAGGTGGTGACTTTTGTGGACCATGAATTAGAAGAGATCAAGGCTTTTTTTCCCTGTCACGTCTGCAAGCCACAGCTATTGGGCTCTTACATTTGAAATGCTAATAGAGATTATCAGGAGGTCAGGGAGTCTCAGGAGGCCATCCCTAATGTTTATTCTCTCCAGGCTGAGGTCATCTGGACTCCTGAACTAAAAGGAGCTAAGCATCAAAAATTTTAATGTTCTTTTTCTATATTGTTTTATATTTCCTAAAGTGATGGCTGGAAAACTTTGGGAACAGAACAAAAATGATCATGCCCCAGAACTAGCATAATGGGTAGAAACGATTCCCATTTCACCAAAGTTCTCAAACCATTATCACGGTTGGAGCATTGTTCTGCCCTGTCCCAAGGTTCCTGCCCACTGTGCCACCTGCAGAGCCATTACTACAAGAGTTGTGGCCACTTTGAGAGCACAACCTGGCAGCTGCCCAGCCACACGTACCAGCCCCAGCAGTGCCTACTGCAGTAACTTCTTGGGGCTCTACAAAGTTTTCGGTTCAAAACTTCAGATGAGGTCACAGGCTCAGCTGAGAACTGCAACACAAGATTCTGCACTATTGAGTTAATTGCCTGTAAGCGAGACTGTTTACTCATGGAAATAGCAAACCTTTGTGTTTACTACTAGGATTAATGTGTGCTGTAACAGGGTTTTGGAGGCCTCGGCAGTTAGTCCCTCGTTGTGCTGGTGTTGTCTCAGAAAAGCAAGCACAGCTGATACCGCAGAAAGCCTGAGCAGTTGCCTGCTCCTGAGGGCTGTCGTCTGCAGTGGGGGTGGCAGAACAAGGGGCCACACGGGTAAGTCATAATACTTGTGTGTCTGTTACTTTGACAGTAAACTTCGTGAGCCAACAAACCTCTTTTGTTCGTGTACAATGCTGTGCAGTACAGAAGCTTGGTCCCTGATAATGCAGGCACGAGTTAAAAATATTCTGCAAAGACAGTACGTACCGAGATGTTCTTGCTGACATCCAGACCCTAAAAACAAAAGGCAAATACATTGATAAATAACAAGCCAGTGAGACCATCTCCCATTGTTGGCAAAAGACTAGGCTTTGTTCTCAGCTCTGCCCTGGCATATACCCATAGCCTTGGTCAAGTCCTTTATCTCTTTACTGTTCAGTCTCTCACATGTGTGATAATCCCTTCTTTCTTTTACCACCTCTCATCTGTCTTTTGTATTTAGACTGCCAGTTCATGTCTATAGTACCTAGTACCCTTAGGATGAGTGTAGCAGACAGAATTCCAATACAGTAGGAATAAATGGGGCATTTCATGTTCAGGTTACAAAATCTAAGTGACAATACTAAGGTGTGATGTAACAAAAGAGCACGAGGATTCAGTTTAAAGAGCATGGATCTTGTTCTCCAGTCCTGTGAAGTCATCAGGACTTTCCATGTGCTTAAAATACTCTGGAAACTGGCTGGACACAAGCCAGAATATGGAGCATCTTTCAGAATTCAGCCTTAATTTGATTTCTGAAGTTCATCGAAGTGTTTGTGACCTATTTACAACTTCAGGGTGGAAATTTCATGAGAAGGTCTTTCCCATGAGAGACCTACTCCTTCCTCTTTCCTGTTGGGCTGGGAATATTCTGATTAGAGTCTCTGTGCTGGCATTTCAGCACTTCTGATCCCCACCGGAACATGAAAGTGCTGAGGCAGCCACAAACAGTGGGAAAGAAAGGGAGAGGAAAGCACTCATCCTGGCTCCCTTGGACTTCAGAGCCATGGATTCCCTAAGATATGCTTTGGGGACTGGAGCTAATTACATTGATATACTGCTAGTCTAGTAGTAAGTGTGGCCAGCTAAAGATTGATCCACTAAAATTTTTTTATGTGGTCATGAATGCTTGGTTTAATCTCACTAACATCAGTAGTGAAGATACTTATGACAGAGTCTACACACTGAGCTGTTTGGAGTTGGTGAGGGCTAAAACCCATGCTGCGCTCTGCAGTGTTCCCCTCCCCTGCACCAGTGACCCATTTGTGCCTTTCTTGGCATAAAGACAGTCCTTCATTTAAATCTGGGAGTAGAGGGACACAGACCACCCTGGCCCTCACTGCCCCAGCCCTGCTTGATAGCAGACAGAGTTGGTTTGTTCCCCGGGTACCCCACACTCAACTGCCTGAGCAGAACTTCTCTCTGCTTCTCCCATAGATCCCACTCAGGGTCTGCCTTCAAGCTTATCACTCACCTTTCCTACTGAAGGGTCCTTTGACAGAAAAGCCTGTCCCTCAGCCATACTGCCAGCTTCTCTGAACTCATTCTCCTTGTTGTTCCTGTTGTTTGATGACTTCCTGAGCCCCACCATCAACTGGCTCTTTCCTGATTCTGAGTCTCTCTCGCATCCTGCAATAAAATGCAAAGACTTGCTCACTTTTCTTAGCAGTGTCCTGCTAGGATGGCATCTGGGCAATGCTTCCAGCAAGTTACGACTCCCGATGGGATGAGACTACGTGTGTCTTCATGCCACACTGCAGTGGAGAAAAGGTTAATGCTCCAATAAAGTGCCTGACCATGTCAGTACTTTCTAAGGGTTTCTTCATGATCTTATTTTCCTTCCAAGCCTGCTCTGAAAGTGCCAGGAAAGGATAATTTTGAGCCTCAGCACTAGAGATCCCTAAGGCCAGTTATACCCTGACTCAGTCCTCCTAGGAGGTGTGCTGAGGTTCTGGGTTTCACTGGGTATTAGAGACAGGCTGAAGTCCAAGGTTTGAAATAAACTCGTTAGCCTCACTTAGTGAGTTGGTTGACATCTAACATTGGATCCAGACTTTTCATCTGGCTTTATCATCAGGTGGCTGAGCCCAGTCTTTCTCAGCCTTCTGGAAAAGTTGGTCTCTGATCCAAGCTTTGCAGCTGGGGCTTATTTCCACTTGGTCTATAGAACAAGTCATCCTCCAGGAATGTGTTCTGTGCCTACTTGAGAGGGTAGAAGACTAACAACAGGCTTAAGGCTTTCCATCTTAGATCAAATCCTACCTTGCCTGGGAAGATTTTAAAGCCACACAGAGGGGCTCCACTGATGGGCCCATTTGGGCATGCTAAGTTTCCAAAAGAAAGACCCATTTTATAATGCATTTATCCTGATCTTTCTAGCCACAGCTGCAGAGCAAAAAGCTCTGATTCGCACAAGTGAAGCAGCCAGTGTTAAAATCCTAGGTATAGACAAAGCACTTTAAATTGCTTCTCTTGGATTTCCAGCTAAGGTTTAGTTCTACTAACACCTTGCTCTGTCCCCATCTGTCTTTTCTAGGGAGAAGAAAGTGGCTGGTCAGCTTATTTGACCAAGTGGTGGCAAACAGGAGGGCAGGTTAGACATATCTGAACTCACCATTGCAGCTGCTCAGCTTTTCAGTGTTCGCTCCTATTTCTGGGATGATGGAAAGATCAGATGGGTTTCCAGTCTGAACCAAGAGGCTGTGAGGTCTGCTCCTCCCAGCAAACATTGTTTTAATGTCTTGATGTGAGCTGAGGAAGATGCTGGCAGCTCCACAGGAGCAATGCTGCAGAAGGTATTCCTATACCAGACAAAAAGAAAGTATGCAGGCTTTCAGGCTGCAACAGCCTAAGGTAACTGGGCAGCGTGATAGCACAGACAAATGCAATCATTCCAGCCTAGGGATGGATCCTTGTCCTGAGACCCACCCGAACCCAGACAAATTACTTAATTTTCTAAAAGGCTGAGAAGCCTGGAGTTGGTAATACAGAGTTTTCATGGATTCATTAGCATTTAACTTAAATTGCCTGATACTAAGCATCTTTTTGGTTTGTTTCCTAGGAAGAACTGAATACAAGTGTCTAAACACAGAGCTGCACAGCTAAGGCATTAGTGTAAATAAACAGATCCATTATAACAATGACTCAAATTTCAAGATAATGTTATTTGTTTTGGAACATGCACAGACAACAATATCTTGTATTTTTGTTGGTGGGATGCCACAGTTCTCTTGCATGTTACCAGTCAGATTGACTGTATGTGGTATTTCAGCCAGTGTACTTCTGCTGTAGCTTGTGGGGCAGAAAGATTTTCTACCCTGTATGACCATGTTGCACAAGAATTTAGTAGGGCAGGAAGCAAGAAAAGTTTTATCCAGCTGAAGCAGAAAAGGAACCAGACTGTTTATTGGTTTTGGAACCAGGACAGGCCAACACCAGTTTAGCTCCTCTGGAGACAAGCAATTGACAGTTTCAATGTCACTTCTCATCTGGGTATGTTGTCACAACAGCATGGCACTTTGCGTTACTTATACCTTTGGGAGGTGCTTTGAAAATCTGATGAAAGATGCTGGGTTTGGCCCATGGTATTATAGATTTCCTTGTAAAGCAAAGGATGGGGAGCAACACTGTTCCCTTTGTGTCCCAGGATCGAAGTGTCATCAGTCTCTGTGGTGATGTCTGTACATCATTCTCAAGAACAGCATTGGGAGCACTGGTTACCTACAATCCTCATGACCAGCTCTTAATACCACACTAACCAATCTCTGCTTTGGGGGTTGTGTCTCCCTGAGCCATGTCTGGGACATGGAAACCTTTCCATGCTCATGAAGAGTAAACATGGTTTGTAAAGGAGCCTTTGGAATCCCTCCAAAAATATGATGTGGACAGCAATCTTCACGTCTCATGGCAAATGGGGTAGTAGTGTTCTTCTTCTACACAGAGGGGCTATGACTAAAGAACAAAATGGCAGAGAGCTGCTCAAATATAGGAGATGCAGGCACCACAGAGACAGCTGGGAGAGCATCCAGTTTTGTAGAGCACACTGCAAGTGCTGAATGTTACAACTGGGGATTCAGTTCCCCACTGAACAGTATGGGACAAATGCATCTTCAAAGGCACTGCTGAGAGATCTTGAAGAGTACCAAAAAGATCAAGGTTTCAAATATTTAAATGAAAGCACGGTGCCTTTCATTTCAGTGGGAGCTGGGGAGGGGGCATATACACCAGATGAGTTTGCAGCTTGGAAGAGTTACTTTGAGCAATGACTCACAATTGTAAAGCTCCAGGAAATGTGTTAACAATTCCCAGGCTCTATGTAGGAGGCTGCATTCCTCTGAGCATGAGATGGGTACGTGGAAATTACAAGCTACTTTGCTCTGCAACCTGACTCAGAACTTGGCTTTGGCTCTGAGGAGGAGTCAGTCACCTACTGCAGATCCAGTCCCAGCAGGTGGGAGAGCAGCACCAGGGGAAGAATGACGCTATTGGGAGAATAAAAGACTTGCCACAGCACAGCTGGGAAGAAATAGTTGAGTGTGACAAACCCCTTCTGTTCCTTTGGGGAGTGATAAAATAAATAGAAAAGCAGGGGAGGAAGAAAGCTGGAAACCTTGTGTGGTGGCTGAAGAAAAAGAACTGAGAAGTAGAGGTGGGGTAGAGCTGAACAAAATATGCGGGGGCAAAAAAATGCTGTTTAGGTGGACACTGAAATGATTTGCAAATTTCAGTCAAATTTCCCAGCTAGCTCTTGCTGATAAAAATAACAAATGGGAACACTGAGATGTTTTGTGTCAGAGATTCTTCATCTGGCAGCTCAGAAGCACAAGAAGGGAAAGAAAACATGGAGTTGGGTAGTAGCACCACTACTTCTCTTTCCCATTGTGTCATTTTGAGAGAAATTCTGGGATTTTGACATTTGAAGGAAGAAATATCTCTTAATTCAAAACACAATTGCTAAGGAGGTCTGCAGATTTCATTTTGATAGCACTGAGGAGAGGAGATGTGTTCCTGGGAAGTTTACAACTGTAGAGAAGTAAAAGCTAATGACTTAAGAGCTGGCCATCGCATGAGGTGAGAGGGGTGCTTTTTAACTCAACAGAAGCAAGCACATCTGGGAAGCAAAACTGAACAGGAAGAGAAACCCAAGCCCATGCTCGGGAAACTAAGCCCATTGTGGTGGTCAAGAGTTCCCTGAAGACCAAAGTACCCAGCCCAGGTGGGTGATGGATCTGGTAAATTAGCATCTTCCCTCACACAGAACTTTCCATCTGGGCCATGACTAATTTAATGGAAGATACTATTGTGTCTGCTTACCTCTTTTAACTGGCACATCTTCTGCTCTTTCTGCAAGCTGCACACTTGTTTTTGGAGACGCAGGTTGTGCTCCTGCAGCTGCCCAATCTTTTCAATCAGTTGGCAAATGTGTTCTAGGTATCCCAGACCAGATCCCAGGGCTTTGCTGTTACCTTGGTTCACCTGCAAAGACAATGCATCTTGGACCATGGAGTAAAAACAGAGCAATTCTTACTAGCAGCTAAGAGACCTACACACTCCTTACAGTCATGTGTGCTTCCTCTTGCAAGGGGCTTTGGTCATAGACAGATTTGAGCTACAGCGTTGCTTGCTGGAGCTCTTTTCTGGATTACTCAGCAATATCCACCATCAGAGGGACTCCTCTGACTGATCATAGGCTGACACAGAGGAAAACCTCATGACAACTTGTTTCTAGTTCCACCTCTCAGGCTAATTTTTGTCTTTTAGTACCCACAGGACCCTTACAAACAAATGATTCTACTGTATGGTATAGATGGCTGGGCTAGTATGGCTCACTTAGTCCTCAGTGTAAATCGTGCTTATGTGTACTGAGGCTGAGCTTGGCTCCTACCCAAAGGCACATATCTGCAGGTTGCATTGATTTGCTGCATTGTGGCCAACCTGAGGGTACATTTTGTCTGAGGTACTCCGACTGGTACATCACAGGTGAGTCTCTAAGAGAGATGTGTGTCTGAACTAAGCTGCCAAGGAGAAAGAACATCTTTCCACTGGTCTTTACCAGATGCCAACTTACATCCCTGTTGCTGTTTTCTCAGTCTTTAAGAGATGCCCGAAGAAAGTCTGCAGGATCAACTTTGCTGTCTGGCTGTAGTAGGATAATCTCTACTACCACTCTCTCTTCACCTGCCAGAGTCTCACTGCTGCTCAGCCGAAGGCAGTGCCAGAGACTGAAATCCTGTGGCAGGGGAAAGGCAATGATGCTTCCCTGCCCCCTGCTCTGCACCTCACCATTTCTGGTCCGAGGACTTCCCTGTGCACAGCAAGTGTCCTCCCCTGTGCCGTGAGCAGGCTGTGTCGAACGTGATGCAAACAAACACATGCAGAGTCTCACTTCCATCTTGGCGCTGCCTGCTGATGTGCGTGTGATATCAGTAAGTAAAATAAGCCTCAATCTTTACAAAAGCAGTGCTCTAAGTTTATCTTACTTCAAAAAATAAGTTCCCTCTACAAAAGCAGGAAGCTTACTCTGTCTCCTTTCCCACAACAATCTACATTTTTGGGGAAATGCCAGCCTTGGGACTCTTCCTGTCTTTTCATTATGTCAGAAAGCTCATGGTGTGTTCAAAAATAATCAACATTAGGATTTACTTCTTTTTAAACAAACGATGATACAACTTTATTTATAAACAGGTATTATTATATCCAGATGGTTTTGTGTCTGAGGTTGGGACAGAGGTTGTTGACTCCAAGCCAACCAGCCATTCATATTCACAATTTTTTGTTTCCTCTCAGGCAGAGCCTGCAGAAGTGATGGCAAGACAAAAGTTACTCAGCCATGAAAGTGAGTACTCAGTCTGGCTGTGCAGCGAGAAGGAGCACAACCCCAGGACCCAAAGGGAGACCAAAGCCTGTGTGGTGTCTGGTGAGAAAAGCTTGAATCAAAAGCACTATAACAAACATATCTGAAAGCAGCTAGGGATTCAGGGGTGCCTAGCTTCAGAAGCATGATTTTCAGAAAGTACATGAGTATCAGCTTCTGAAAATTTGGCCATTTTGAGCAGTCCTGAAATGAATAGCAATTTTTTGTATGCTGTCCCAATGGGTTGTCAGATGTTCCTCATTAGCCTTGAAAATATAAGTTTTCTGCCACACTATACCCTCTTTTTGCACATCTAGCAACTCCCCTTCCTGCCAGTTTGCTTTTGCATGACTGTTGGCACGTGTATTGCCTTAAGGAGACACTGAGCCAAATCTAACTCCTTATATCTGTGGAAACAAAAGGGGAGGGTGCAAGGGACAGAGGAGGTCTTGGAGAAGAGGATGATATAAAATATTTAGTTCTAACTTAGATTGCAGAAAAAGCATGAAGCATTTGTGACCTCTTTCAGTTAGAGACCCTCTTTTTGTTTGTCCTGTACTTAATGCTGTACGGTCCTGCTTCATGTCCGCAGCTGCTAGGTTGGTAGGGCAAAACGGGCAGGGTGAAGAAAAGAGAAGGTGGCCCTGATTTCCAGTGCTCTGTGTCTAGGGCTGAAGGCACTGGAAAGAAAAGGTGTATTTGGGGCAGACATGGAGAAAATCTGGCTTCTAGCAAAAGTTAGACAGAACTTCTAACTCTTGAGAGTAAATTCAGGTGCCCAGAAAATGAGAGGGAAAAGGTGCAGAGTAGTTGCTCCAGGTCTTAGGTGGATCTACTCCTGCAGAGGACCTAAACCAGACTGAAGGTTGGACTCAATATGCTAAAGACCCCAGACAGAGGAAACAGCCAGTTTTCAGAGGCTGCCTAGGGCAGGCAGTTTGGCCCATTTGATAGGAAATTTATCTGCATTTTATTGAAGTGATCCCAGAAAGTGCAAATGAGCAAGAGGAAAATCAGGCAGAGCCTCCTGTGCCCGCACATTCCTGCAGGGCCAGCCACCTCAGTGGTCAGCATGCAAGAGTAGAAACTTTTGGGGGGGGGTTGCTTCACCCGGCTTGCCCTGCCACAGAGCCTGTTAGCCTCAGAATTGCTCAGATATGGTAGGCGTTTGATACAGAAAATTTGTGCAATGTAGCTGGTTTCCCCCAAAACAATTGCACAGAGAGGGCCTCTCTAGGAACCCTTCAAGGACTTTGTTTTTCCATAGACTAGAAATACCTAAACAGCCCTTGATATCTTCTGGTGATACCAAGTGCATAGAACCTGGTCTGTCCTATTCTGGTCTAAATATTTTCCTTTCAGCACCTGAGACAGTTTTATGCTAGTAGTGAACAGTAAGCAACCATAGAAAAACTGCAAACATTTTCCAGGATGAGTCTCTTCCACTTTCTGTCCTTCCAGTTGAAGCTTCCCAAAATATTCACCTAACAAGACCGAAATTTTTCCCACTCCACACATGGGAATTATCGAGTAGTGTTGGAACAAAAGCTGTATGCCCATTTTTGAGCTGATGAAACCTACGAAGAAGGAAAACCACCTTGCCTCCTTTTCTGCAAGGTAAAGATGAGAAGGATCAGACAGACACAATTTATGAATCAAATGGTTGAAGTTGCTCTAGGAAAGTAATAATATAATGTATAAGTAGGTGCCAGATTTTGCTTTTAGGTACATGAGACTGAGCCAGACCCTCATCTGGAAGAAAAGGAGTCAAAGGCTCTCAGCTATGCTGTGCTGAGTTACTTCCATTACAATTTTGACCCTGCAGAGTTGAGGTGCACTACACTGACTTTACACCTGTGTAACTAAAAAGCGATCTCTGCCCTTGTCAGTGCTCACCTGAGTAAGTTTTGGGGACAGCTTCTCAGTACATGTGTCTCTGGCAATAAACCATTACAGTTGTGCTGGCCCACAGATTTCTTAGGAAGTTTAAAAATACAGGATCAGTATCTGCACTGGGAACTATGGCTAATCCAGAGCCCTCCAGGCAATATTTTGACTAGTGTAAAATCACTTTTCCTCTGAGGCTACCCAAGTTGCAGAGGTGGAAGCCTGTCTCTCTTGTCTCTGTGCAACATTGTGCTCACTGCAGCACCTGAGAACTACAAAGATTTGAAGTTCAGTAGGAGCTGCAAGAATGACAGTTGCTTTCAAGCCCCTTGTCCAATTGATCTATAATCAAAATCTGCATTTCTGGTCATCTAATCAGCAGTTTTTCCTGCCTCATTTCAGCCATTATCTGTTACTTGGATACACGTGGTGTGCTTTTCATCAGTTGGGCTCAATGGAAAACTGTCCTGGGCTGGACCTGGCAGCAGGAGTTTAAGGTGATGGGCAGCTTGCAGGGGAAGATTTTCTTCATTCAGACAAGAGCTCACTGATGTATTTTGCATTGACTTAGGTTTCTGCACTTCACACAATGCTCTTCACTTTCTCTTGTGGATAGTTTTTAGTTATACTGTGCTCCATCCTCCCATAAATCCCTTGTTGCGTGCTCTTGCCACATTAGCATGGCCAGTACAGAGGCAGCACAGCCACTGCACCGACTGCCACCAAGGAACAGAATTATGAACCTCCCATCACGGACTCGGAGCGACTGATTAGCGACGACGCCACAGGTTGAGCGGGAAGCATTTGTCACTGAAAGCTGACAGCACCAGGAGCCTTGTGAATAACAGGAAAGAGAGGGATTGTGCTGTATATTTCTGAGTGCTCCACCCTGCTGTCCAGGAGGGGCTGTGCTTGCTGATAGCTTCTGATTTCCTCTGAGCAGCATGCACAGGCTATGGGGATGACCATCACAGGTTGCCCTATTCTTCCCTTGAACCATACCACTCTGTAAAGAAGCACTTTGACTGCTTTGGCCCAGGATAAATTGCACTGCATGAATAATGGGGTTTTTTTCATTTAATGATGACAATGTTCCCACCCTCTCTCTTCGTCTAGGATATGGGCTGGCTTTAAATGTAAACTTTATGAAGTGTGAGGAAATGTTTGTAAAGCAAAAGCATCAAAAGCTATGTATCTTCAAACTGACCCTGAACATTTAATTTTGATTAAAAGGAAATGCTTTTATTTAGGCTTCAAAGTTCTTTCTCTTGTTGTTTGACAGCTTCCACTTTCTTTCATCTTTCCAAATGCAGGCAAATTTCAAAATAACAATAGTTCAAAACAAAAGATCAGAAAGTTTTGTTTAAGAAATGCTGGACTGAAATGATTTGATGTATATTTTCAGCCAAAGCCGTTCACCAACTGAATCCAAATGGTCAAAACATTCGGTCATTTCCAGTCTTTTTCAGTATTTTCCTTCCTGTTCTCTTGGAAGTGGCCTCAGCTGTGAGGGAGGTCAGGAGGACATCAAGGGGCAACCTCATCCAGAGACTGAATCCTTGCTGGGCTGTGGTGAGCTGGTAAGTGCAGTGCTGTTGGCATTGCCACAGCCAGCTGGGCTAGGGAAACTCAACTGTTCTCCTCTCACTTAAAAGCTCTGTTCCCAAAACAAGCAACAGAACTGAGGAAGTTGCTGTCGCCTATAATTAAATAATGCTGTCACTTAGCATTAAATATAAGCCAGTGTAAGCACTCTTGCATGTCTATCAACATTATTGCAGCAGGAATTGATTTGATGGAGCAATTTGGTTTGCCACGTTCTTGCCAAGCAGGGCGGGCATACCCTGTACTGGCCTGCTTTCTTTCAGACAACACTGATTGCATTTCTAGAGGTATCTGAGTCCCTCAGAAGACATCAGGCCATAGAAGAGATTGGCTTCTAAGTACCATGTTGTGTCTTGGGACAGGTTACAGGCAAATGTGAAAACCACAGAGTATGCCTGAAGCAGAGCCTCAGCTGGGATGAACCAAGATGGATTCATCAGCTGCACGGAGAGATGATCATCTGGACATTGCTTCTGAGCAAGTCTCACTGTGTCCCACCTCTGTTATATGACAGTAAAGGCAGGTCAGCCTTGTGCAGATTTGGTGAGGGCAGAAGGCTCTGCAGCTGCAAGAGGCTGTCCTGATGCTCTGAGGCACACAGAGCAGCACCAGCCACAGGGCTGTGCAGCAGCCGGTGGGCATTTCTTGTCCCAGTCAGCCTGGGTGCTACCTGGCATCCCAGCAGTTTGAAGAGTGCTGCTCTTGAGATACAGCAGCCTGGAGGTGCTCTGTGAAGAGGGGCAAACTTCCTTAGCATCTAGGTCACAGCTGTATTTATACAGCTCAAAAAACAAAGACAGAAAAGTGCTCTGGGGCACAGAGCTTTAGCACTCAGCCAGTGAGGATATTAAAAAGGAGGGGAGATAAGCCACCAAGAGCTTCATTTCCTCTTCAGCTTCTTTCTAATTTATTCTCGTGTTTATTTAAATGCTCTGCTTTGGGAAACTGAGACTCCATTTCACAAAGTATTTAAAAGAATTTCACAGAGCTGTCAGACAAGACCAACCCGGCTGCAAACCCTCCAGAGTGCAACAGAGAATTTAGGTAACTTTTTATGAAGTCTCCTTATGGTCAGACTCTGCTGCTCTGATCCTTTCTTGAACTCTCTGCCAAACGAACAGATCACTGACTGTTTGGGATCTGTGAGAAATAGACATCTGTCTTCTGCCATGTGTGAGACAGCTCTGGGGAGGAAGAGACTGCTCAGATGGATTGTGTGTTGCTTGTACTGCCTTGATATGCAATGTTAACAGAGATGGGGCATCTCTGACCTTTCTTGCTGCTTGAGAGGGTTTGGCATGCTGGAGAGGAAGTCCAGCGCCTGATAGTTCATGACTGGGGCAGAGAGGTCATGGTTAAATTGTATGCACAGCACACATCACTTGCTACTTGGCTTCCTCCCACCCATCTCCCATTCCAATTCATCGCTATTACTGCAATGAATGCCCTAAAAAGAAATCCCCACTATGCACGGTTTGATGCTGGTTCCTGGAATCCACTGCAGTGGGCAGACAAGGCAGGGATCTGTCACCACTTCAGCAGCATGAGCCTTCAGGCAAAGCACTGGGGTGAGTGCCTGCCAGCATCTGCTATGGGAGAAGGTGCACAGAAGAGCTTTTTATTCTCCCATCAGTGGCACAGTGTCCTCAGCAATAGGGAATAGAGGAACTATGGAATGGGACAACCTGCTGAAATTATGTCTTTGCAGTTTGGTCCATCACAGCTGTGCTCGTGAGTTAAAATGGCATCTCCAGCTCCAGCCCTGCAAAGATCTGAATTTGTGCATTAGCTCCCTGCTCATATATTATTTGGGAGAGCTGGCTCAACAGGACACAACAGGCCTGGAGAGAAATGAAATATCCCTTAGACAAGTTCTGTCCAAATTTCAGTGTCCCAACAGCAGTCCAGCTGTTCCCAGGGATGATGACTAAGTTCACAATCTTCATTTTGAGACCAGAACCAAGTCCATCCTCTACTCTGAGGCTTTTTGAAACATCACATCTCTAAGAGCCATTTGTCATTCTTACCGAGACCTGATATTTATAAATTACTTCAGAATTTTACTGCTATGAAAAGCCATCTTAAAAATCAATTACCATTATTTATGGCTTACAACAGTTTCGGGGGAGGTATTCTAAACTCACTCAGATGTGTCCTAGTTTATGACAAACAGGACTTGAACCCTGACTGGGGTGTTTGGACAGGCCTAGATCTAATATTCAGTTTAGGTGCTTCTTACCTCACTCAGTCTACAGCATTCATCCATGTATTCATTCAGACTGTCACTTGTAGGGTACTTCTTCAGCGGATGTTCATGGACCTGAAGGTCTTGCACGCTGCCAAAATTCTCTGGGAAATTGTCAGCAATTGTCTTTGGCTCTTCTGTGGGACCTGGGGTGGAAAGAGTGCTTTCCCTGGAAAGGTCCATCTCTGGGGTAGGTTCCTTTTCTGGAAACTGCTTGTCACTCTGGTCAAAATGTTCATCAGGATTTTCTTCCTGAGGGACGCTGAAGTCTTCAAGGGAAGCTGTAGGACCCTGCACAGCATCTGCCTCCTGGCTGTAGTAATCATCTTGGTTTTTGCTCTCTGGATCTTGGAGGCTGACTTTTCTGGCATGTTCTTTACATGTTCTCATTAGCTGATGGTCAATTTCTGGAGAAGAAGAGGTGCTAAGCACACCCGAGTCACAAAATGAGTCTCTGCTGTGAAGCACAAAGCTCTTCTCTGAGCCAGTCGGTGTCGATGGAGAATTAGCCCCACTTGGCAATTCAACCCCTGAGTCCTCAGATTCAAATTTGGAGAACCTATGAAGCCGGCACTTGGACTCGAAGGCGCTGAGGTCAGGCAGGGTGGGTACGTAGTCAGTGCTTGCCGGGCCATCTGCACAGTTTGGATCTGCCGGTGCGGCTGCTGCATTTGGATTTTCCAAGCAGTCTGGTGGGAGGCTGGCGCCGGGAAGATGGGACTCTTCTGTGCAGGCTGTGTCAGCTGGAGCCTCTGGGATTAACCCTGGGTTTTGAATTCCTTCATTGCTCAATATCTTCATGTGTGTTAGCACAACTTTGTCCTCAGCAGGTGGGCTCTTCTTACCTGCTTAAAAGAAAACAAGCAGAAGGTCACAGAAGGCAACAAAACTCAGTGTCTAATGCGTCCCCTGAGGAATGTGGAATGTATAACTGCCTATACTAAGGTGATAGAAGGGGACAGCCCTAATTTGTTTTTCTTGAGCTATATGAAGTTTTCTTGTAAGCTTTGCTACAACAAAAGTGTTGTGTTTCATAGCCCCAGAGTCCTTTAGGGGGACTCAAATGCACACAGAGTTCTGATTTAGTAGATAGGTAGAAAACAACACATGTAGCCAGATGACTTTTTAGTGATTACCTGCATATAGATGCAGAGAAGTACATGTTCCTTCAGCATGATAGATATTAATTTAAGGCTAAATATTTTCTCTGATTTAAATGTATTCTGAACCAGCAGAAAAAAGAGTAAAACAAAATCTGTCCACAGGCTTAAGTGAATTTGGGGTTGCAATAAGCAATTTGCAAACTGTTTGGTAATCTCTACAGTATTCTCTGCATACATACAGGTGACAAAAAGCAAGTCCTGATAAGAAAAGCAAATGAGGCACTGTAAATCTTTTTAACTCCCCGAATGGTTTTAGCTATGAAGTAATTTCTTTAAATGAACTCCTACCTATTTGTAAAGAGTAAGGAGATGGGGGCAGCTTTGTTCAAGAGCTTTTTGCACATAGACAAAGAAGACTTGTTTTCAAATCACAATTATTTTACACAGTAACCTGGTAGAACAGTCTCTGGATGAAAAGCTGATCTTCAGGAGATGAAGATCTGCCCCAGGTTTTCTTACAGCTTTTTATTAATATAATATTTCATAGTGCAGACTTCTGGATCACAATGGTATGAGAGCCAGTGGAAAAGTTCTGCATCTACCCTTTAGCAAACTACAAATCTCAGTTCCAAATCCATCTGATTGTGGTTTGGAACCAGGAATTACTGCAGTACAAAACTTCAGTTTCTCTGGTATCTTTTCCCTTACTAGTGCCTAACCCAGAGCACCTCAGAGGGCTACAATGCATACACTTTTCTGGATATCTTACTTCCTACTTCATTTCCTATCATTCCCCCCTCCTCTTTCCTTTCTTTTTGCCTGAATCAAACCAGCAGCAGCTTCACAAACTCGCTCCCAGCAATGTAACTGTGCCTTGGATCCACACCACCAGTGTGGAGCAGGGAAAGTTCTACTGTGCAGCTCTCCTTCATAGTAACCCAGAAAAATCCCTGTTTCAGAAATAACCCATTTTCCAGCCTTCCCTCCTCCAGCTCGCTTTCTGCAATATACACAGACAAGGCAGACTTTTACTCATTAAGGCCAAGCTAACTAGTACATGGACATTTTCTACTGTATTTAAATTTCCTTTTATTTGATCTTTTGAATTTCCTGGGATGTCACTGAAACATGCCCTTTGCTGTTCATAGACACCCACAGATGTAATATTTTACACTGGATTTTCATAAAGGGCAGTGAGTGATAAATAATCCCATCTGATGGGCTTTTTGTGGCACTTGGGCACACAGTGCTTACAACACCTTATATAAGATCTTGTTTATCATATATAGAATTGCACTGCCTCTCTTAGCAGGATTCACAGACATCTTTCCAGTGCAAAGAGTCACATTTGGGACAGTCAGGGCCAGACCTCAGCAATACGACACCAGTACATTGCTGTGGTGAGGGACAAGAAAAAGACATTGCCCACAGAAATGCCCAGGGAAGTTCATCAGGAGCTGCCTGTGCTGGGCTGTGTTGTCATTCTTCTAATTTTTGGATAAGCATGAGGGACCCTGAATTGAGGACAAAGAATAGGATGGCTGGTTTGCAGCTTCACACACAGCAAAACACCAGCTGTAAGAGTGAGCTGAGTGCCAGGTCTTGGAAGGAGGTGGAGCTGAGTCACTTCTGATTTGAAGAGGATCTACCTGCTCAGCTGCAAACATCTCTTGGCAGTGAGAAGCAAAGCATGTATCTGCATGAAAAAATACAAGGCTTACAGGCTCTTCTGATGGCATCACCACCCCAGCTGGCCAACAAAACCACTGAGAGTCAGGAGGAGAGCAGCTGCATTCCTCCACTTACTTTTAAGAACAAACCATAGAAGTGTCACTCTTACCAGGAATTACTATATGCAATAGTAGTTCCTTCCCACAGACTGATTGCCTTCACTTATTAATCATGCCATGCTTTGCTTTGACTGGATTCTCTCACTTCTTTCAATCTGCCCCTTTTTCTTCTTGCTTAACTGGTTTTGCTCTGGCCTACACAAACATTTCTTTGTCTGAAATCAGGAAGCAGCATGTTAAAATGAAGTCTTGCTACTTACAGAAGGAGATGTCAGACACTTTAATTCATATCTTTTATGACTACAAAAACTGCAACGTGTACCAAAAAGTTTGGCTGCAGCAGAAAAAAAATAGAAGATGAGACGAAATCTCTGACTCTCTGTGTGAGGATTGCCTTGATGCCAACAACAAAGTCCTTTGCTCTCCCCCTACTGTGGTCACTAGCAACATCACATGGTTTCACAAAAACTTCTTGTTTATCTGTTCTAGGCTGCAAACCATTGATCTCAGCACTGTCATATCCTGTTAACCCCAGTGTTGAGTATTTCTTATTTATCCTCCCAACCCTTTGTGATGATGCAAAATGTTATCATCCCCCTACCACAAGACCAGAATAGAGGCAAAGGATGGCAGGATTTTGCAACACGCTTAGGCACCTCATCCTCATTCATTCAGTGATACTTTCCCATGGTCAGTGAGGTCATCTGTGCTACAGCAGAGATCTCCCATGATTAAGGCAGTGACCTGAAACTCAAGTTATTCTTGTTGCATCTCACTGACAGAGCAGTCTCTTTTCTTCCTCTCTGTTAATTGAGTTATGGAATCTAAACCATGGGGCTTCCAACAAGCAGATTTTTTCTGCTACATATCTTGAAAGAGGCACACAAAAGTGCTCAGTTCTTTCAAGCATATCACTAACAAACACCAGAATGGTGCAAATAAAGCTCATCTGTGCAATTACAAAAAAAAAAAAAAAACTGAGCCAGAACCTCAGCTGCTATAAATTTACTAATTTCCAGGGCCCTTAACAGAACTGTGTTAGCTAGCTAATTTTGGCTGAGGACTTGGCTTGTAAGTGCTTTGTAGAGGCCCTAAGCAAAGCAAGCAAGGGAGATGAACTTCTGCCTGGCATGGAGGGAGCATGCTTTAGGGGTATGGTTACAATCCTGCTCAGAGACTTCTGAAAGGAGGTGTGAAGAACTTCAGAGAGCTGAACAATGGCATTAACGATGGTAAGATGTATTTAATTGCGCTGGAGGCCAGCCAGGTTTGACACTGCTGCTCCTGGGAATTCAGCCAAGATTTTGTTGTTGTTGTTTTTTGTTTCTTTTGCCCTGGACTGGTTTTCCACACCCCTCTGGGGTGGGGGTAAGGTATCAAACACTGCAGCTTTTAGGCAGCTGGCTGGTACACTGGTATGGCAGCCAGGGAAGGAATGGAGTTTTGTGTGCATGTTTCAGAATAAGTATAGCTTCCTCAAGCATCTCGGCATGCATGCCCAGGCCAAACTTTGTCTCAGGGTAGCTTGTGCTACTTGCCTAGTAGCCCTCTCAAAGGATTATATGGCTCTGTAATCATCCTAGAGATAAACAGGGTTCCCTGGATTGAAATATATGCTGTAACTGACAGTGACTGATTGTGTATAACCTTGGGAAAGTTGCTGGGTTTCCTGTGCCTGTACAGCTGGAGAATAATATTGCTTCCCAACTCATGGGAAGGTGGTAACACTGAAGTAGCTATTAGCTGAAGGTCATTAGTAGGGAGTAAAAGGAATAGATGTGTCCCAGCTAAGTCTGTAGAACTTTGCTTTGAATCGTTTTCAGATCGTTTTCTAGGATATTTCTCTGCTGGCAGTTAGCATAGCCTAACAGGGAAATTTAAGTCTTTCAAAGGTGAATACCCTCCCATCAGCTCCTGTCCCAAGGCTTCCCTTTTTTGGAGTTTTAAGTCCAAGTATGTTTTTCCAGTTGCATAATAACTAGCAGCTGCCACAGCTCAGCCTCATGCATTAATACAGAGATTTCTGACCAGGAGAGAGAGGGTGAATATCTAAACAAGAAATTGCTTTCAAGCATTTTCTTTATCCCAAGTAACTTGCATGCAAGAGATGAACAACTGCTCAGGCAAAACTCCTGTGTGTTTCCAGTCCTGCTCAGGCCCAATTCCTGCAAAAGCTCCCATCTTTCTAGTAAACCAATCTAAAGTCTGTATCCAAATCCCCATACTCCAAAGCACTGGAACCCATGTCTGATTTTTTTTTTCTTTTCTTTTCTTTTCTTTTTTGCATCTATGCCTATGGCTCAAAGCTGTGTTTCACTGACAATTCCTTCAGTGCAAGCCTTGTCAAGCTACACACCTGAGAGGGTCCTTGGCCTCTGATGCACTGACTTAAGTATCATAGCACATGGTCTTCTGATGTATCTGGCTAACTGCTGGATGGGAAGAGGCCAGGCTGGCAGTGGGATGAGTGCTCCTAGTGGCAGTAAAGAGCTATACTATAGAGCATTGCCCTTTGCTGCTCTCCTCCCTTCCAATCTCTGCCCACCTGTCTTCTCAAACCCCAGCACTCCTACCAATCTGCTTAGCCCTCAGTACAGGAGTAAGATGCACATGCAAAGCCCCAGAAAAGGTTTTTCATCATCCCATAGGGAACGCACACAGCCTGCCTAGCAACTCCTCTCTGGCTCCAGCTTAAAACCCTGTGCCATGCAAGACTGGTTCTGTGATGGGCCTGTGGCCTTCAAGTAACAGACTAAGAGATGATTGTCGGCTTTTGAAAAATCATTAGGTAGCAGTGACTGGTGAGCTGGAGTCAAACTCATGACCTAGAAATGGAAGGCTGCCTCTCCCATTAAGTCCTTGCATTCCTTCATTTTCCTTCCTTCCTTTACAAAAAGTCTTCCTTTAGTTCTGTCACTGTGCCACATTCTCTAACGCTGCTGGCAGTACAGCTCAGGTGGTATTTCCCTTTAACTTCCAAGAGGTGATTTTTTTTTTCTCACCAATGATGAGGTCTCAATTTCCCAGCATTTAAGAGAAAAGGGGTCACTTCCTTTCTGAAACAATAGGCATTTTTTGCTGCTGACTCTTCCCCCATATGTGCTGAGGGGTGGGACTGGGTGTTGGGGCGTGCTGGCACCTCCCCAGCACCAGCGGCCCCCACACAGTGCCTGAGGGAGCTGTGTTACTTTCCCGGCTGGGCAAGGGCTGGCCCTTGCATAGCCCTGTGGGCACAGAGAGGCACTGCATAGACAGGACCTCAGTACTCACAGGAACTGGATGACTCTTACGCTGCCAAAAAACTAAACCCAAACAAAACAATCCAACAAACGAAAGAAATTCCCACCCCCCAAAAATGAGCAATTACTACCAACTGACGCTCTGGGAAGAAAATCTCTCTACAGAGCTTTGCCGTGTATTTCCATGGGCCAGGGATCTCCCCAACCACCTGGTGCTTTAATGGACTGTTGAAGACCTTGATCCCAGTCCCGGCAATGGCAGGGGTGCTGCTTGGCACTAAGGGTCTGCAATCTGCCTTCCCCAATGCCTTTCAAGCAAAGCATGCTGAGTATGCTGCTGGATCTTGGGCTGCCCAATCTGAGCAAAGGCTTCTCCTTAACAATTAGGGCAATCATGAGCCTAAGAATTTCTAAGAAGAGCTTATCAGAAGGTCTTGTGTCTTCAGTGCACCCGTTACAACTTCTATCTACAACACCAGAAACTTGTGAAGGTTTTTTTTTTTCCCCAACCAGAACTGCGACTAGAAAATTCACATTTGCAGAAGAACACACTCCCATGTGGTAACTGAATATTTGCACCATAGACCAAATTCTTGAAATTTCAGTTTATCCAGCCAGGAAACTGAAATGCATGTGGATTTCATGAGAGTACATACACAATTTGATTTGCTTGAAATTTGAATGCAAAGGCATAGTTATGACAAAGCTGAGATTTTAGATAGTCCTTGGAAAAAGCACAAATTTTTTGGATCTTTTGGCTCCAAGGTGGTCTCTAGTCTCACTGTTAAGTGTGTGAAGTTCCTTTGGATCCTAGTTTGGTAATAAAATGTGACCAGAAATTTTATAGGTCCCCGCAGCTGCAGCTGGTAATGATAAATCCATATAAAGTAGATGCTGAGAGAAAGATAACACGGTTCAAGGACTCTAACTGAGGAGGCATTCATGACTTTAGTACATATGTTTTAGAAGAGGAGGAGATAATTATAGCTCTTTGCAAGCATTTGAGGAGGAATGAGGAGATTGATTGTTTACTGATTGATACAGTGAACTAAAGAGGAAATGGATTTCCAAGTGGAGAGGCCACTTGACACTTTTACAGCTTGCTTCTATTCATTCCAAGTGACCTGTGAAGTTTTTGAAACCTAAAGACAGGTCTGATAGATTAGTGACCTCTGTTAGAAAGTCCCAGGGCACAGCAGGTCCCCAGAGACCACCTGGTTTATCAGTTATTTGTGTAGGCTGTCAGTGTTCAGTTTTTAGACCAACACCTGACCCTGTGCATAGTGCCAGCTGAAGAGCCTCTCCCACTCATTACTGCATTTACCCTGCAACTTATTTCTTTATATATTATATATATGTGTTTTATATATATTAATATTTATATATGATATATGGCCCAGTGGGAAAACTGGGACAAGGATAATTTCAGTGCACAAGGATCAGTGCCCAAGTCCTCTCCACTCTGCAATGTAACCACTCCTGGTGTTGGGGGTAGGTTCAGCTCTCACAATCACCTATGGTGCTTATTTATGAGATTTTGTCAGGGAGATGACAGCTGTCACTAAAATCCTTCTCTTTGGAAATTCCCATGTGCTCCTTCAGGAGAAAGGTTCAAAACATTAACTAAATAAAACAGTGTTTTCAGGAGTAGCCCTGTATAACAGCAAAAGATTGTTTAGCACACAGGTCACAGATGTGTCTGACCAGAAAATGAAAACAATGGAAACAAATATACCACAAATTAGCAAAGACTGTCTAATTTAGGAGATCTTTTCCATATTCATCTGATCTGTAGGCTGCCTCATATCATGGAGGATTATTCAACCAGAAATGAACTGGGAGACAGGAGGCCCTTTGCAAGGATGGAACGTGTCCCCCAGGGATGACAGGTATGTAGTAATTCAGGTTTTATTACCTATAATAAGCTTGGATAAACAATTGTTCAATAGCTCCAGAGACCAAGGCCATTTAGACACCAGTGCTTCAACTGAAGCCAGAGGAACCCATGAATTGTAATGGAATGGTCACTGTTAACCCATTCTTCATGTGCAGTCATTGCTGTCCTTAGGCAAAACCCCGGAGAGCTGCTTCTGCTCAGACAAGGTAGTAATAGACAGGTGTAACCATGCTCTTGCATGTCTGAAATCTTTTATGGTTGCAATGAGAGCAGTGACGGTTCTGGGGTTTGTTGCTCATGCTGAGGCCACAAAAGGACCTTGGGGAAATGATGAGGTGGTGGTGATGCAGAGTGATTCTGTAACTGCAGTGAACTGAACTCGCAGGTACAGAAGGTCCTGTCACACTGACACTTCTGCTCTAACAGCCCCCTCAGGAGGGGGGGGCAGGGCAAAATCCAGCCTATATCCCTGTTACTGAGCTGCCACTTAAAAAAAGTTTTGTTTGGTTTAAGTTTTCTATCTTAGGCTGCAGCTGGAGATACAACTTTTTTAAGTCCCTGCCACAAAGCTTGCAAAAAAGAGCATTCTTGGTTCTTTCTTAGTAGAGATGGGGTCCAAACCAGGATATCTATATTTGGTGCCTCCTTCTAGCTGAGGTGATTAGGGAGCACAATCCAAGCCTTGAGTACCTGAGTGGATGCCCATGGACGTGGTGCCTCTGGTGACTCTGGGAACTGCCTGTGCTGCAGCAGTCCAAGGAGATAGATCTTTTTTGGCATAAAGATGGGAAGACAGGACTCCAGGAGGCAAAACCACCCCAAACACAGTGTTTTGCAACATTTTTACCACCCTGCTGTTGTGCAGCAGGCTACATTTATACTCCAGCAAACACTGTCTGGAGCCACCTCCATGGCAAGCAAACCAACCCAGTGCAGTGATGCTAATGGGACAGAAGCTGCTGGTCTCGTTTACAGCTGACACAAGGAAAGCTGAGGGGTGAACAGGGATGTTAAAAGAATTCTGCTACCTGGGGCTTGTGATCTCGAAGCCTGTAGCTCTGGCTAAGGAATAAAGTACATTGGACCCGTTACGCCTGAAAAAGACATACTGAGACCACATAATTTGCTTTCACAACAGGCTTAAAAAGTTACAAAGTGATCAGCTGCAGAACTATAGCTGCCTTCCCTGCCAGGGTCACCTCCTCTGCACAGAACAGGAGGGGAGCACGTAGAACATTTCGAACCCGCGATAGAATTATCTATGTGCTGCACGGGGATGTACCAGCCTAGAAAGCGATCCGGTGTCCGCTGCCCGCGCAGTGACGGGCGGAGGGCAGCCCCGACCCGCGCGGTGCGGGGACAGCGTGTG